>NW_006921715.1:3386454-3387024 GCF_000298275.1 Orycteropus afer afer | reverse complement strand
GGCAAAGGTGAAGAATTGATGCAATAGAAGACAGAATCAATGAGATTGAAGACAAATACCTGAATACTTCTTTGGAAAAGGATCAATCAGAAAAAAATCAAAACAAAATGAAGAATGCCTAAGGTTCATGTAGGATACCATCAAGAGGAATGAGGAATAACTTACGTGTCATTGGAATTCCAGAACAGGAAGAGAAATACAAAACCACTGAGGAAATTGTCCAATATTTGCTGGAGGAGAACTTCTCTGATATGATGAAAGATGAGGATATATCCATTCAGAAGTCCAAGGAACCCCAAAAGGGTAAACCCCAAAAGAAAATCACCAAGACAATCATCATCAAACTCATCAAAACCAAAGACAAAGACAGAATCCTGAAAGCATCATGGGGAAAACAAAAAGTTACCTACAAAGGACTCTCAGTAAGAATAAGCTCTGATTTCTCAGCAGAAACCATGCAAGCGAGAAGGCAATGGGATGGTATATATAAAACCCTGAAAGAGAAAAAATTTCAACCAGGAATTATATATCTGGCAAAATTGTCCCTCAAATATGATGGTGAAATTAGGA
>NW_006921715.1:3374181-3383770 GCF_000298275.1 Orycteropus afer afer | reverse complement strand
ATTGTGGTAAACTGTGGTCCATGACATGAGACAAAGTATATGTGAACTGCTGTATGGAAAGTGAATTTGCTCTGTAAATCTTCACCCAAATCACAATTTAAAAAAAAAAGACTACAGCCTTCAGTATGGATTCCACCTCAACATAAAGAAAACAAAAATTCTTATAATCGAACTAATAATCATCATCATGATAATCAGAGAAAATATTGCAGTTGTCAAAGATTTCATTTTACTTGGATCCACATTCAAAATTCATGGAAGGTGCAGTCAAGAAATCAACCAATGTACTGTATTTGGCAAAAACTGCTGCACAAAAACTCTTTAAAATGTTAAAGAGCAAAGATGTCACTTTGAAGAGTAAAGTGCACCTGAACCGAATCATGGTATTTTCAGTCACCTCATATGCACGTGAAAGGTGGACAATAAATAAGGAAGACTGAAGAAGAATGGATGCCTTTGAATTGTGGTGTTGGTGAAGAATACTGAAAATACCAAGAACTACCAGAAGAATGAAGAAATCTGTTCTGGAAGAAGTACAGCCAGAATGTTCCAGTGAAGCTATTGTGGCCAGATTTTATTTCATCTACTCTGTCATGTTGTCAGGAGGGACCAGTTCCTGTAGAAGGATATCATGTTTGTGAAAGTAGAGCATCAGAGAAAAAGGAGAAGATCTCAATGGAATGGACTGACATGATGATGGGCTCACACATAGCAAGGATGGTAGGCATGGTGCAGGACTGGGCAGATTTTATTCTGCTGCACGGAGGATTGCTGTGAGTAAGAGCAGACTCTATGACACCTAAAAACTACATAGGATCACCATTCTTTGGAATCGGCCGAAATATACATCTGTTCCAATTGGCTGGCCAGGTAGCTATCATTCAAATTTCTGGGCATAAAAGAGTGAGTGCTTCCAAGGCTGCATCACTTGTTGAAACATCTCAATTGATATTCTGTCAATTGCTGGAAGCTGGTTTTTTGCCAGTGCCTTCATTGGACTTGGACTTCTTCCTTCAATACCCTCAGATTTGCATCATATTCTACCTACTGAAATAATTGAAGGTTAGTCAATCCTTTTTGGTACAGTGACTCTGTATATCCCTTCCATCTTCTTTTGATATTTCCTATGTCATTTGATATTGTGTCCATAGAATTCTTCAACCTTGCAACTCACTTCTTGAATTTTTTCTCCCATTCTTTCAGCTTGAGAAATGTTGAGCATGGTCTTCCCTTTGGTTTTCTAACTCCAATTCTTTGTATAGTTCATTATGATATTTTTCTTTGTCTTCTCAAGCCACTCTTTGAAATTTTCTGTTCCGCTCTTTCCCTTCATTATTTTTTTCCATTTGTTTTAACTACTCTAGGTTTAAGAGAAAATTCCAGAGTGTCTTCTGACATCCATTTTGAATTTTCTTTCTTTCCTGTCCTTTTAGTTATCTTTTGCTTTCTTCATTTATGATGTCCTTGATGGCAGCCTGCAACTTGTCTTTGGTCATTGGTGTTCAATGAGTCAAATCTATTCTTGAGGTAGCCTCTAAATTGAGGTAGGATACGCTCAATGTTATACTTTGTCTCTTCTGGACTTGTTTTAATTTTCTTCAGCTTCAATATGAACTTGCATATGAACAATTGATGGTCTGTTCTACAGGTGCTTCATCTTGTTCAAACTGATAATTTTGAGCTTCTCTATCATATCTTTCCATAAATGTAATAGATTTGATGCCTGTCTGTTCCATCCAGTGAAGTCCACATGTACACATGTTGTTGAAAAAAGATCTTTGCAATGAATAAGTCATTGGTCTTGCAAAGTTATTATATCTCTTTTATATCTTTCTTTCTCCAAGGCCATATCTTCCAGCTACTAATTCTGCTTCTTTGTTTCCAACTTTTTCATTCCAATTACTGGTAATTATCAATGCATCTTTATGGCACATTTAATCAATTTCAGACTGCACAAGTTAGTATCATTCTCCAATTTCTTCATCTTTGGCATTAGTGGTTCATGAATAAATTTGAATAATAGTCATATTAACTGGTTTTCTTTGTAGGCTTATTGAAACTATCCTACAACTGACAGCATTGTACTTCAGGTTAGATCTTGAAATGTTCTTTTAGGATGCTGGAACTCTGAATTCAGGGCATGGGTTATAGGAGAAGGTTTTCACTCTCAGTTGGCTCTGGGGGAAGTCCTTGTCTTTTTTCAACTTCTCTTCCCCACTTCTGTGATGAGTTCATGGCATGTAGCATTTATCTTCCCCCATCTCTGTTTTCTTGCTTGTTTGTCTAATCTATTCTTTATATTTCTAACGAAATTGACTTAAAATCACCCTACACTAATACTGCATTAGAAGCTGTGGTAGCATAGTGGCTAAAGCACCTGACTGCTAACCAGAAGGCTGGCGGTTCAAACCCACCAGCCACTCCTTGGAAGGAAGGTTGGGCAATCCTACTTCCGTAGTGATACTGCCTCGGAAACCCAAGGAGGGGTCGCTATGAGTCGGGGCCGACTTGACAGCACATAACAACAACAACAACAATACTGCATTATTAACATAATAAAGAAAGCTGATTCTCAACAAGATTATAACCACAGGTGTACGGGTCAGGATTTACAAAACATATTTTTAGAGAACATGATTCAACATGAAACAGTTCCCTATTGTTATTGCAGCAAATTACCAAAAATTTGGTTGTTGTTGTTGTTGTTATTTGCCGTCGAGTGGTAGTTTATATAAAAATATAATGTCTTACATTTCTAAAATCAGAACTATCTTGGGTCTCACTGGGCCAAAATCTAGCTATCAGCAGGTGTGTGTTTCTTCTGAAGTCTCCAGTTGTTGTTATGTGCCATCGAGTCAGACTGGACTCATAGTGATCCCTTTTGGGTTTCTGAGGTGGTATCACCAGGGAAGTAGAAGGCTCAAACTTCCATCTGAGGAGTGATTGTTGGGTTTGAACCACCAGCCTTCTGGTTAGCACTCAAGTGCCTTAGGCATTACACTACCTTGCCCTTTCCAGCTTTCAGCGGCCACCTTAATTCCTTAGCTCTGGTATCCTTCCTCCATTTTCAAAGCCATCAGAGTTGCATCTTTCTGAACCTCATGGCTTTATGTTCTTTAATTCAACAAACATTTTAATGCCTATCTCGTAACTCTTTTTATTATCATTGTTATTAATTTAACATTATTATTTGATGACTAAGGTGCACCTGACCCAAGCAATGGTCTTTTCAATCACTTCATGTGGATAGGAAAACTTAACAATGAAAAAGGAAGATCAAAGAATAGTTGATGCATTTGAAATGTGGTGTTAGTGAAGAATATTGAATATCCTATGGACTCCTAGAAGAACGAACAAATCAGTCTTGGAGGAAGTACAGCCGGAATGCTCCTTAGAAGGAAGAATAGTGAGACTCCATCTTGCTTACTTTGGAAATGTCATTAAGAAAGATCAAGTGCTAGAAAAGGACACTATGCTTGGAATAGGGTCTGTGAAAATGAGGCTATCCTCCATAAGATGGACTGACACATCACCTCCAAATGAAAGGCTCAAACATCCCACAAATTTTGAGGCAGGCTCGGGACTGGACAGTGTTTCACTCTGTTACACATAGATTGCCATGAGTAGGAGCCGACTCAAGGTAACTAACATCAACAACATCAGCATTAAAAGTGTCATATTAAGTAGTTTCTGTACATCAATGCATAGGAGCTCTGGTGGTGCAGTGGGTAGGCATTGGGCTGCTAAACAGAAAGTTGGTGGTTCAAACCTGCCAGCTGCTCCATGGGAAGAAGAAGAAATCCACTTCCATAAAGATTTAAAAAAAAAAAAAAAAACTCACAGCCATTGAGTCGGATCTGACTCATAGGGACCCCTCCTAGGGTTTCTGAGGCAGTATCATTATGGAAGTAGATTTTCCAATCTTCCTTCCAAGCCACTCTGTAAAGATTTACAGCCTTGGAAATGCAATGGGGGTTGCTATGAGTTGGGATCAACTTGATGACAGTGGGTTGGGTTTGGTTTTTGGCACATTAATGGAAATTTTTTCACATCCATTATGTAATAGATTACTAAGGACATGTAATTAGAAGGACTTGGTCAACTCCAAGTTTCTGTGCAAATGTGAGTAGTAACGAGAGGCTTACCAAGGGAGTGGTCAGAACAAGTCCTGGGTCAGTAGATGCTCATGGACATGTGTTTCACTGCTCTGAACGCACCCCTTTTGCTACTAGTTAAATGGAATAGAAGGATCTGCATGTAATTTAAGCTTAAGAAAAGTTGATGATTTTATTGCTTTCTAGATTTTCAAAGCTACTGGAGATGCTTGAAGAATGAATTACTGGGGAAGGAATTTTAGCCCAAGGACAGAGTAGCTGATGAGCCAGATGCTTGGTGGCAAGACTTCCTCCCTCTGAGGCAGCAAAAGAGAGTCTGCGCAGCCTTGCATTCTGTGAGCACAATCACTCCTCTAGACTCAGCTGAACACAAAGGGTGAGGTCCAGTAGAGAGTTTTCTAAGAACTGTCTTTTGGAGTAAAAAAAAAAAAAAAAAAAGAATAAGAAAAGAAAGAGAGAATGAGCAAGCTGGCCTGACCAGTGCTGTTCACAGAACAATGGAAGCCTTTGCAGGGCAGACACTCATAACCAGCTCTGGACCTTGAGGGCCTCAGTATCACCATCTGTAAATAAGCAAAGTGGACTAGAGGGGACCCCATGCAGTCCACTGGCTGCCAATAATAAGCACCTGCTCTCCCATCCACAGGCTAGACTGACTCACCCCTGAGCCAACAGGTGATCTTCTAGCATTTGGATAAGTGCTTCCCTTACCTTACTGCACGGCAGCTCTCCTGGAACTCCTGGGAAAAATGTAGATCCATTCAGAAGGTCTGGGGCTCTGCATTTCCAGAGAGTTCCCAGAGCCCACTAATGGTGGTTGGTGGGCCCCACCATGACCTGTGATATTTGTGTTCTACTGGACCCTGCAGGTCTGCCATGACCTGGACCCCTCCTCTGTCCCCTGATGTCACATATCTTTATATCACAGAGCCTTAGGTCAGCCAGGCTCTTGCTGTTGTGTTCATACAATGTAGAATTCTACTAGTTACTTGCGATAGGAACAAAGTGAGAATTAGCCAAAACCAAAGGAGGACTCTCATTTCAAGGAGAAGCAAGGAGGTGGCTGGGAAATGCTGGGAATGCTGCAGTCAAGCAGAGCCTTCTCCTGTCTGTGCTTTCCCCACAGCACACCTGCATCAGGTATTTTGGAAGCAAGCAGTTCCAGGTGTACCTGTCCCGCCCCAGGTGAAAAAGCACAAGGCAGAGTCCCATCTGGCCGGCTTGAATCACGGGCATGGAGTAATTACTGGAGAGGAAGCCTGCTCTAGTTTAATCTCTGTAGCCAAAAGACAATTCCCATTCTAATCATGAGACTCAGGCTCAGGAAAAGGTGGGCTCTGTGTAAGGCTGGGTTCTCTAGAGAAGCAAAACCACTGTTGTTTTTGTTATTTGCCATCGAGTCGGACCTGACTCATAGTGACCCTTCCTTGGGTTTCCGAGGCAGCATCACCACAAAAGTAGATTTCCCAACCTTCCTTCTGAGGAGTGACTGGTGGGTTTGAACTGCCGGCCTTCTGATTAGCAGTCAAGTGCCTTAGGCACTACACAAAACCAATAAAACTTAGAGAGAGACAGAGAGAGAGAGAGAGAGAAAGAGAGAAATTTATCTTAGGAAAATGGCTCACACACTTATAGAAGCTGACAAGTCCCAAGTTCTTGGATCAAACGTCAAGCTGGAGGCTTTTCCCGACTCATGCAGCTGCAGGGGCTGAGGAGCTCAAGGTTGTCAGGCAGTATATCAGCTGTTGACTCCAACAAATGATGAATCCAAGATCTCCAGGACGAATGGTGGATTATTCACTCATGGACAGTTGTAGGCAACACAACAGGATCTCCATCCACAGAAGAGTGTCTCTTTTCCAGCATGTCCATAAACATATTGGAAGCAACCCACACCCCTAGGGAAACTCCCTTTCAGTGCATTGGATGCTCAAAACATATACATCTGATCCCATCATGGGAATAACCCACATCACAATTGCTTAACCACACAGAATTGTGGTCCAGCCAAGTTGACACACAGCTCCAACTATCAAAGGCTCCCAAAGAAGAAGTATAGCAGGGATCTGGCCCTAGGAAGAAGGGCTGTGTGCCTGGTGGCCCCCCACATAGTGTCCATTATAGACTCTGAGAGCAAAACCAGGAGCTGTGTTTCTGTGTGTGAAGGGGTGGTGATTCTTGCTACAGGGTCCTTCAGGTTCCTTCATATCTCTGGAATGAAGGATGTCCTTATTAATCTATCCCTCAGTGATACAGGGCAATGGGACCCATTCTTCCTGGCTTAATTCTGCACACCTGCAGGTTTCCAGGTTGCCTGGCTCAGTTCTGACTTACCTTGTTGTTTGGAGTAATCATCAATAGCACTCACCTTTTACCCTCCCAATAGTTCCAGTTGAGATGGTTACTGGGAAGGGGGTCCAGTGGTGCATTGGTTAAGTGCTAGGCTGTTAATGGAAAGGTAGGCTGTTGGAACCCACCAGCTGTTCCAAGGAAGAAAGATGTAGCAGACTGCTTCTGTAAAGGTCATAGTTTTGGAAACTCCCCTATGAGGCTGTTGTACTCTGTCCTACAGGGTCTCTATGAGTCAGAATCAACTCAATGGCATGGGGTAATCACTGGAGAGGAAGCCTGTTCTAGTTTAATCCCTGCTAGGTGTCAGGTTCTCAGCACTCCACTAAGAAGCCTTTAAAAAACCTGGATTTGAAGTCATCAGCGTCCAGAGCCCATCTCGTGCTCCTTGAGACCTGGCACAGTCATCCATCCTTGCTGAATCTCAGTCTTTCCATCTGAAAAATGGCTACTAAACCGTAACACAAACCCACTGCTTTCATGTCAGTCCAACTCATAGAGGAGAAAGCTACGTGGTTCCACATTTAGCCTGGTGTCCTATGCAGGAGTGATACCTCCTTTCTGGTTTGCAGGAGCTCCAGTTTTGGCCTCAAGTCCCCAAACTGGAACTCTGACAGACCTCATGAAGCTCACTCTGGTATATTTGTGCCCTTCTGCTGTATCAGCTCTGTGGACAAAAGACCCCAGTCCTTTGGACTACATCAAGTTGATCCCATTCTCAAGCACTAACATTCTCAGTTAAAATCAGAAACAATTGGACTATCTTCGTTGTTGCTCCTACAAATCCTTCTTTCTTGGTGCTCCTATAAATCCTACTGGATTCACATCAAATGTGACAAATTTCAAATTTTACCTGTGAGACCTTTGTTGGGTCTGGCTCCCATTCACAGCCCCATGTGGAAAATGGATTTCAAAATCACACATCCTGCATTTTGAGGCAGAATATTTTAAAACCAGAATGCATAACTGAAAAGTGGCATAGAGCGTAGAGCAATCAACTATCATGACCCATGTTGGTGATGAAAGCAGCTCCTCTTCCTCCCAGAGCAGAAGCAGAATTGCTCATCAGAGAGGGTACCCCTTGCATTCTTGTCACGACGACAACAGAGACGAGACTGGGCCCCCTTCCTGCTCGTTCTCCTGGTGTCTTCTCTCCGTGGCCTTCTAGCACCACAGACAACAAATAGGATTACGGGAACTTGCCAATTTGGAGCCCTGGTAGCACAGTGGCTAAGTGCTCAGCTGCTAACCCAAAAGTCAGCAGTTCAAACCCATCGGCTGCTCTGCAGAAGAAAGATGTGACTGTTTGCGTCCATAAAAATCACAGCCTTGACTACCCTGTAGGACAGTTGTACTGTGTTCTGTAGGAGCAGTGTGGGCCAGGATCAACTCTGCCTTTGAGTCGATTTTTATTCATAGTGTCCCCTCCTTGGTCTTCTAAGGCAGGACCTCTATAGAAGTAGATTGGCCAATCTTCCTTCTGAGGAGTGGCTGGTGGGTTTGAACTGCCAGCCTTCTGGTTAGCAGTCAAGTGACTTAGGCACTACACCATGCTAACCAAAAAACAAACAAACAAACAAACAAACAAACACATTGCCATCGAGTTGGACCCAACTCATAGCAACCCTTCCTTGGGTTTCTGAGGCAGGGAGCTCTGGCATAGTCCCTAAGGCATTTGACTGCTAACCAGAAGGCTGGCGGTTCAAACCCACCAGCCACTCCTCAGAAGGAAGATGAGGCAATCTACTTCCATAGTGAGACTGCCTCGGAAACCCAAGGAGGGGTCGCTATGACTCGGGTCTGACTCGACAGCACATAACAACAAACAACAACAACCTCTATAGAAGTAGATTGCCCAATCTTCCTTCTGAGGAGTGGCTGGCTAGTTTAAACCACCAGCCTTTAAGTTAGCAGTCACATCCCTTAGGCACTATGCCACCAGAGCTCGAGGGAAATCATTAGGCACTGACAAATTTGTCCATCCATGACTTAGAAACAGGTAAATTGCAGAAAAATGGATCTTTTCATATTTACAAATTTCAAAATGGTGCATGCCAACAGATTATGTTTAAAATGGGTATTAAACCAGCCCTCTGATTCAATCTTACAGGTGAGTGCCTCACAGGCAAACAGCTCCTATAACATTAGTAACTACCAAATCCCATACTCCAGCACATTGCCTTACAGCTGTGCCTTCTCACCCTGCAATATTGCTGAACCTCATTTTTATTCAAAGTTACTGTGCTGTCAATTTTGGAATCTAATTCCTAAACCCTTATACGTGCCCCTGATTTCTGTTTCACTCAAGCCAGTAATAAGATATTGTTTTCCTGGTTTGTCATTGATTTTCTATGGTTACTGTGGTGCCATCATTCATTACTGTTTATGGTCCCGTAATATACATTGCGATATTCTGGACATACGGCATAAAACTCAGTGAAAATACTTCAACAATGCATAAGGGCTGGAGGACAGTGGAGTTGTTACCTGTGTCGTTTCTTCATCAAGCACTGACAGCATGTGACGGTGCAACACATTGTGTTGACTCAGCTGTTTGTCACTCGGAGGCTCTGTGTCAGACTGTGCCTTGGGTAGCAGCAAAGAAGAGGACCCAGACCTCACCTTGGCAAGATGGAGGTGACAGATGTGTCAACAGACTAGCACACTATTGAGTGTTCAAGGCTGATGCTTACACACTCGTTCTCAGTATTTGGAGATGTCCAAAGGCTTTCCCATGTATAGTCTCATTCAATTTTGTCAGTAGATCCGGGAGAGAAGAAAGGCCCTTAATGTCAACCACATTCACCAAACAAGGGAGTCAAGTGGGAGGTGGTGGCATTTGAGAGCGTTCCCATCAGGGAACCCATCAGGGTCCCATCAGGAACCTGGTATTGTTGCAACCCGGGCCAGCCAGTAACTTGAAAGAAGAATGAAAGGCTCAAGGGGCTTCCTGGGGGCAGGGGTTGTGGTCCCTAGTCTGCCACAGGTTCTGGATGAAGCAAGGCTTCCAATTCCCCAAGGTACTTAACTCTTTGGCACCCCTATTGCAGTCAGACCACATGGAGAAGGGTCATTCAGGACATACAGAGATGGCCAAGGCCATGACTGAGACATTACTGTGAGCT
>NW_006921715.1:3368256-3373371 GCF_000298275.1 Orycteropus afer afer | reverse complement strand
GTGCCATCCTTGCAACCATTGCTATATTTGAGCCCATTATTTCAGCCACTATGGCAATCCATCTCATTGAGGGCCTTCCTTTTTCTCTGCTGACCCTCTACTTCACCAAGCACAACGTCCTTCTCCAGGGACTGCTCCCTACTGATAACTAACACGTCCAAAGTACACGAGGCAAAGTCTCACCATCTTTGCTTCTTAAAATCATCTGGCTGCACTACTTCCAAGACAGATTTCTTCCTTCTTCTGGCACCCATGGTATATTCAATATTCTTCACCAACCCAATTCAAATGCATCAATCCTCCTTCAGTCTTCTTTATTCATTGTCCAGCTTTCAAATGTATATGAGGAGTTTGAAAAGACCGTGACTAGTGTCAGGCACACAACACATCTGTCAATGTGTGGTACTGTGGTGACTTGCATGTAGCTATGATGCTAGCTCTGCCACTGGTATTTAGAACCCCAGCAGGATCACTGTGGAGGGATCTCGGTGGGGCTTCCAGGGTAAGATAGACAGGGAAGAAAGGCTTGCACATTTACCTCCCACATTCTGTGACAGCCCTGCAGATCACAGCAGCCCACTGGCTTACAGAGTCTCTGGGATGAGGCCCAACATCAGGAGGCTCTAAAAATGCACAGTGGTTGCATTTGAATGAACGTGAGCATCTCAACAACCTTGTGGATGGTGCATATCGGCTTCTGTTGTACACAGGGTCATCGTGAGCCAGAGCTTACTCAGTCACAGCTAGCGACAGCAGCACACGTTTGTAAGTATGTGTGAGTATGTGTATATGTATACACACGTAGGGAGCTCTGGTGATGCAGTGCCTAAGGCACTTGACTGCTAACAAGAAGGTTGGTGGTTCAATCTCTTCTGTCACTATGCGGAACCAAAACTGGGCAACCTAGTTCTGTAAAGATATGGCCTCAGAGATTCAAAGGGGTCACTATGAGTCGGAATCATCTCAATGGAAGTTTTTTTTTTTTTTTTTTAATGTATATGTATGTATGTGTGTGCATGTGTACATGGATATGTATGTGTGTATATATGGATATGCATATGTGTATATACATCTCTGTGTGTATATATGGGTATGTATGTGAGTGTATATATATGTATGTGTGTGTATATATATGTGTGTGTGTGTATGTATGTGTGTATATATATATATACACATGCATACGTAAATGCACACACACACATATAGGGATATGTATGTGTATATATAGGAGCTCTGGTAGCATATTGCCTAAGGCACTTGACTGCTAAGCAGAAGGCTGGCAGTTTAAACCCACCAGCCACTCCTCAGAAGGAAGGTTGTGCAATCTACTTCCATAGTGATAACACCTTGGAAACCCAAGGAGGGGTTGCTATGAGTTGGGTTCAACTCAACAGCACATAACAACAACAACAATATATACATGAATCTGTATCTCCCTCTTTCTCTCTCTCTCTCTCTCTCTCTATATATATATATATATCACTATATCTACAGACAGTCCCTGGGTTATGAATGAAATCAGTCCCTAACTGGGTCTTCGAACATTTCTGAGTGGAAACAGGTGCATATGGTTCTTATTTCACCTTTTACTTTAGTGCAAGAAAAGGCTCAATGCCTTGCCAGTGATTTAACAGCTGCACAGGCAGCAAGCGAAGATGACTCTGAGGAGCAATTTGTCGAGAGTAGGGGTTAGTTCAATCACATCAGAATGAGGCCAATTTACATAACATTAAAGGGCAAGTGGAAGTTGTCCATAAGTCAGATGTTTGTAACCAGGGGACTGCCTGGGCCTCTGTGTGTGTGTGTGTGTGTGTGTGTGTGTATTGATTTAATCCAAAGAAACTGTATTTAATTTCTTCCATTTTAGAGATTGGTAATGTTAGTTTCAGAGAGAAAAGTCATTCCCACAGTACAGGATTTATAGATTTTATTGTCATAAAGGAAAATAATATTAACATGTTTGGCAATGGATCGCTGTCCACAGCTAGATGTAGATTACACACATATGTACACATATGTAATGCATTCATATGTGCTGCCTGCCTCTACACACGTCAGCATAGCTGCAGGTCTGAGTACAGATGACACAGAGTGGGTGGTCATTCTCCCTTTCTGTGAGGCCGACAGTGTGCAGGCCTGTGGAGAAGCGCTCATATGCATTTTCACAAAAACTTCCAAGTAGCCCTCACCCAGCTCAGGAGTCCACTAGGAACCCCTTCAGGGCCCTGCCAACCCCTAACCACCCATCACCCAGCACTAGCCACTATCCTGTCTTCCAAACGCCTAGAGGAACCGCGGCTTCAGGGATCACACAGTGTGTGCTCTGCTGCCTGGCTTCTTTCACTCACTATTTTTTTTATGAAAATGAACTTCATGATGCCTTTTTCTTGGAGGATTCAGTGGAGCTAACCTGTGAGTTAACTTCTCAACTTCCCAGGAGCCAGCATACTTCCTCTCGGTTTGTACTTGTGACCTGACATTTCATGAAACTAAAATTGCATATAAATATTATAAGGTATGTATTAGAGAAGGTCAAGGTTTATGACCACGGCAGATGAAACACTCATTGTGGGACTTTGATCCTTGACACCTCTGTGCCCAAATCCCTGGTGGCTTGGCAGGACTCCATTATCCATTTGACATAGTATTTATGGAGGTGATGCCCCATAGGAAGGGGTAAGGACAGTCTCCCAAAGACTTCAAGTGTTTATTCACCTCGTTATCTCCGTTAGACCTGAGAGATCTATTTAAACCTGTTCAGCTACTCGTTTGGTGTCCTTGAATGGTGCGGATGGTCAATGCACTCATGTCCTAAGCAACATGTTGGAGGCTTGAGTCCACCCAGAGAAATCTCAGAAGAAAGATCTGACAATCTACTTGGGAAAAACCAGCCATTCCAAATCCTACAGAGCACAATTCTACACTGACACAATGGGGGTCACCAGGAAATGGAATCAACTCAACAGCAACTGGTTTGGACTTCTGGGGGATTTTAGAGGGACTTTTTTTAGTGACTTGTTACTGTTGCTGTTTGACATGCTTCTTTCAGTTTAGGAACTCATTCTGGCCATTTCCTTTCCCAGAACAAGTAATAGCATCTGTGCCCGTTGTCTGCTGCTGGCACCTCTCCTTCTAAGCTCATCTCCTCAGATGGGCAGTAGCCACCAGAATGATCTTTGGACAACCAAACTGAACCCTGACCTTCCCTTCTGGAATGTTCTCTACCAGCTCCTATGTGCTTGTTGGATGTTGTTGAGTCACTTCCAACTCATAGCAATACTGTGTGACAGAGTAGAACTGCCCCATAGGGTTTCCTAGGCTGTAATCTTTACAGAAGCAGACTGCCTCATCTTTCTTCCTCGGAGTGGCTGGTGGGACCCAACCACAGACCTTTTAGGGAGCAGCTCAGTGCTTCACCATGGCATCACATTGTTGTTGTCAGTTGTTTTCAAGTCAGCTTCGACTCATGGCAACCCTATGTACAATCCACATTGTTGAAGGTCTTCCTCTTTTCCAGTGACCCTTTACTTTGCCACCCATGATATACTTCTCCAGGGACTGGTCCCTCCTGATTACAAGCCCAAAGCATGAGAGATGAAGGGTCATTCTCACTTCCAAGGAGCATTCCAGCTACACTTCTGCCAAGACAGATTTGTTTGTTCTTCTGGCAGTCCATGGTATTTTCAGTATTTTTCACCAATACCACAATTAAAATGCATGAATTCTTCTTAACTCTTCCTTATTCATTGTCCACTGCATTAAAAGTCCTTTAAAATTTGGCCCAACCTTGATTTAGGGCCATGTATGCAGCCATTCCTCAAATCAACTCTGTAGCGGGGTGCCCGACCTCAGGCTCAAGCTGAGCTCTGCTCCACAGCCCTGCTGAGAGGTCCTCCCTAACGGTGACCTTTGATCTCAGCTACTCCAGCAATCCAGACTATGAATCCAGGTGGGCCATATCCAGCCCACCAACGGTTTGCATGGCCCATAAGTTAAGAATGGTGTTCTTATTTTTACATCATTGAAAAATATTTTGTTACACAATACTTCAGAATATTAAGAGACCATGCCCATTAGACACCCTTCAAACCTGAGCTAAACTCAACCTCATGGTCAACTTTCAGCCAAATGATGGACAAGCTTATAAGGTGAACAATAACACCAGGAAGGTTTGCACTCATTCCAAAAATCAACCATAGGCAACCAAAAAAGCAGCATTTGCCCAAGGGCTGAGGCTCAGAAGGCAGGAAGGGATAGGAAAGAAGGACAAAGGGAAATAGGAAACAGGGAGAAAGTGGGAAGAGTGCTGTTACATCACAGGCATTGCAATGAATGTCACAAAACAAAATGTGTGTCAATTGTTGAATGGAAAACCAACTTACTCTGCACACTTTCGCCCAAATCACATTTTTTTTTTAAAAATGTAAATTTGTAATAAACACGGTTTATTATTGTATAAAAATATTTCATAACACATGAAAACTATGTGAAATTTCAGTGTTCATTAATGCAGTTTTACCAGAACACAGCCTCTTACATTCACTTAGGCATTGTCTACGGCTACATTCACACAAGGGTATTGTGGAGTAGTTGTGACAGAAACCTTGTGATTGGTAAAGCAGAGATTTCTTACCGCTGGCCCCTTACAGAAAGCTTGCTGACCTCAGATATGTCTTTATTCACATAGTACTCTGTACAAATTGCTACCTTCCTTGTTGTCATTACATACATTCTAATAGAGCAGATGAAATCTGCCATCGATGATAATGGGAGCAGCAGTCAGGACATCAGACGACATATAGCACAGGGCAAATTGGCTGCAAAGGACCACTTTCAAGTGCTGAAGGGCAAAAATGTCTCTTTGAGGACTAAGGTGCACCTGACACAAGTCACATTTTCAATCCCCTCATATGAATGTGAGAGCTGGAAAACTGAATAAGGAAGACCAAACAAGAGTCAATGCTTTCGAGTTGTGGTGCTGGCGAAGAATGCTGAAAGCACCGTGGACTGCTAAAAGAACCAACAAATCTGTCCTGGAGAAAGTGCAGCCAGATGGCTCTTTGGAGGCAAGAATGGCCAGACTTCGTCTCACCTACTTTGGTCATGTTGTCAGAA
>NW_006921715.1:3360103-3361346 GCF_000298275.1 Orycteropus afer afer | reverse complement strand
ATCTCTTTAATTGTGTGCATAGATATTAATGACGGTAATGTCCTCTTGTTGGGTTGACCTTTAATCATTACACAATGCCCTTCCTTGTCTCTTATGGTAGCTTTTGCCTTAAAGTCTGCTTTCTCAGAGATTGATATCGCCACTTCTGCTCTTTTTTTGTTTATGGTTTGCTTGTTTTTTTTCCACCCTTTTATTTTTAGCTTATATTTACCTTTTATTTCTATTGTAGGCAGCATGTTGATGGTCATAGTTTCTTATCCATTTTAGTACTCTCTCTTTCTTAACTGGTAAGTTTAATCCATTTACTTTCAAAGTAAATTTAGATAAGTATGAATTTACAGTTGTCATTTTATTGTGCTTTGGTGTGTGTGTACATCTGTGTGTATGTGTGTGCATGTTTCTAGATGTGTGTCTGCATGTGTATGTGTCCATGTTTGTGTGTTCCCACACATGTGTGCATGTGCATGTGTGTGTGCACAAATGTGTGTGAGTGTATTGTGTGCATATATGCATGTGCATATGTATGTGTCTCTGTGTGGGGGATGTTCATGAGTGTGTGTCCATGTGTGCTCTCTGTGCACATTTGCATGTGTATGTGCATGCACATGTATGCATGCATATGTGTGCACATGAGCATGTGCATGTGTGAGTGTGTGTGTGTGGTGCTGATTACTTATTTTTTCTGTACACATTTCTGTGCTGAGTTCTTTTTCTTCATGGATTTATTTTCACTTATTTCATTGCTGTTGAGTTTGTTTTTATGGAGTCTATGATTTTCATCTTCTTTATTCTGATGACAAGGTTTATTAATTTTCTTCCTGGTTAATCTGAAATTTACTTTTATCTTCCTAAGTTTAAAACATCTATTTTGATGTTACCTTGATTTCCTCTGCACATGGAATTTCTGTGTTTACATCATTGATTCACTCTTTTTGTTTTGAAGTTGTTGTCATTTGCCAATTGACATCTCTCATTCCTTATTTTCATTCTTCTAGTTTTATTTTTGTTTCACAAATTATTTATCTTGGTTGGTTTCCAGGTGATGTTGTCAGATGCCTTATTCTCAAGTTATTATATGGTGTTGTTTATTCTCTGTCTGAAAGACTACATTTAGTGTGTCCTGTAAGGTTAGTTTGGTATGCACAAATTCCCTTAATTTCTGTTCATCTGGAAATGGCCATTTTTGCCATTGCTTTGGAAAATTTTGCTGGATATATAATTCTTGGTTGGCATTTTTTTTTTT
>NW_006921715.1:3355458-3360003 GCF_000298275.1 Orycteropus afer afer | reverse complement strand
GGACCATTCCCTGGAGAAGGATGTCATGCATGGTAAGGTGGAGGGTCAATAAAAGAGGGGAAGGCCCTCAATGAGATGGATGGACACAGTGGCTATGGCAATGGGCTCGAGTATAGCAAGGATCACAGAGCTGGTACGAGACTGGGTGGTGTTTTGTTCTGCTGTGCATAGGGTCGCTATGAGTTGGAGACGACTCGACGACACCTAACAACAACAATAGAGCAGTTAGAAAAAGACCACGTTTGGTGAGGTCAAAGGCTCTCCTCAATCTTGTACCTCAGCCAATCATCCAGGGCTGCACACAGTAGATGTAGACATGTTTGTTAAGGTGACTTGGTTGGCTTGGTCCACATTTTAAGTCAGTGGCTATTAGGTTTAACTAAGAGGTGGGTATGTATCTCCCCAGAGCGCCCATGCAGATGTGAGTTTTACAGATGCAGTAGCTGTAAGAGAAGTGGGAGGAGGGAAATACAGTTCATTTCAGAGCGCACTTGGGATTAGGGATTGAGCAACAGGCGTTGTAAGGAATAGCACGTTCCTGACAATAAAAGATGACAGAGGCACGGGCTCCCAGCCCCCAGGAGGTCTCCCCTGTGGGTGAAGTTCCCTGCCCTCAGGAGGCCTCCCCTGTGGGAGGAGACACATTTGCACAGGTTTTAGTGAGGGCTAGGAGTGGCTCAGAGAGAGAGCTATGGTAAGAGATAAAGACAGGGAGGGCATCAGAGAACCGGAGTGTGCTCTCTTCCTGGTAGGCAGACGCGTTCGCAGCTCGCTTGAGAAGCGGAAAGGGATTTGGACATGAAGAGATCCTTTTCCCCTCTGACCATTTGCAAAGAAATTGCTCGACTCTCTTCACCTCCGTTTTCACATTTAGAGCACGGGCTTTAGGGTGGAATTACCTAAACCTCAAGTCCCTTTCAAAGGAGCTCTGGTGGCATAGTGGGCATTGCCTGCTAACCAGAAGTTCAGTGGTTCTAACCCACTAGCACCTCCACAAGAGGAAGATGAGACCATCTACTTCCATAATTTACAGCCTTTGAATCCCCAATGCGGTCACTGAGTTGGAATCAGGAGGATGGCAGGGGGTTGGGTTTGGTTTCTAAGTCCCTTTCAGCTTTGATTTTATAGATGATTTTTATTTCACACTTTTGTATTGAGCATTCTGATGGTGAACTTTCTAGCCAATGGCACATAAGCATTTCACCTTTTTGTTTGTTTTAATGTCTATGCATTATACATTAAATCTCTCTCTTTTTCGCTGGGGGGCATTTTATCGTGGTTTGGGTGACAGTTTGCAGAGCGAATGATTCTCCCTGTCAGCAGTTCACGCACGTTTTGTTTCCTGACATTGGTTCCCATCCCCTCATCGTAACGGCATCTTCCTGCTTCCTCCTCGAGTTCCTATTTCATTCTCCCTCCTTTTCTGCTCTTTCTGCCTTCTGGACTTTGTCCTGGGGCAAATGCCACTGTTTTGGTCTCATATGGCTGATCATTCAGAGGAGCAGTCCCTCATGGGTGTTAGTGTTAGCTTTACAGGCCTGGCTATTGTTTGACTGAAAGGTGACGCCCAGGGGTGGGTTCAGTTCTAGATCTGAAGGGTGTCTCAGGGCCATAGTTCCGGGGTTTCCACTCTCTATCAGACCAGTAAGTCTGCTAACCTAGGATTTTTAATTTTATTCAACATTTTTCTCCCACTACCTTCTGCTGTGATCCTTATCAGAGCTTCTGGTAGCGTTAGCTGGGGACCACTGAGTTCTTCTGTCTCAGGCCAGTGGAGGCTGTGGTTCACTTGGGCCATTAGTTTTTGGACTAAATATTTCCTTGAATCTTTGATTTTCTTCAAAGAGAATGGAAAGAGAGAGATCAAGAGTTGTATTTTAGCCACACCCAAGCTTTTAAAATCCCAGTTACAAATAGGATGTAAAACACTGTCTTTATGGACTGTGTTATGTTGATGTAGATGTCCCCCGAGACTGGTCCTGAGTCCTCAAGCACACAGTCTCTCAAGTTGTTTGGTTATGACTAAGATTTTCAGATTTGTATTTCTACAGTATATGGCAATATTTGCAGCACATACTAATGTGTATGTAGAAATAACCAAACCTATAGATATATTCGTGGGTGTACTCCCATACATCATCCAATACCTGTTGGGTTTACATGTATCCACTTGGAAATTATGGTTTGTTATTACTGTTCTTGCAGGATTATGTGCAATAGTATTGATTACTGCAGCCTTTTATTCTTGTGCACCTCTCAGTGCCTTCCTTTGCCTTGGTCATGTTGTGTTGACTGCTCCCTTGTTGTGTATTGCCTTGCCCTTTGCCCAAGTCACTACATGTCTGCTATCTAGTTAGTAGTTTTTCCTCTTTTTCCCTCCCACCCCTGGTACCCATCAAAGAATGTTTCCTGACATTAGATGTAATCCCTTCAATGTAACAGCACTCTTCCCATGTTCTGGACTTTCTATAATAATCATTTCATACAATATTTGCCTTTTTTGATTGACTCCTTTCACTCAGCATAATGTCCTCCAAGTTTATCCATGCTGTGAGATGTTTCATGGGTTCACTGTTATTCCTTAACATTGTGTGATGCTCCACTGTGTGTATGAACCCTGGTTAATTTATCCATCCATCCACTGATTGACACTAAGGTCATTTTCATCTTTTCACTATTATGAATAATGCTGCAGTAAACTTAGGTGCCCACAACAGTATAACTATTCTTGCCATGGCCCTTATTTCTGTAAGGTATATACCCAGCAGTGGTGTTGCTGAATCATATGATATCTCCAACTTTTTAAGGACCTGCCATACCTTTTCTCATAGTGGTGGTACCATTGTACAATCCCATTGTCAATCTCCCCACACCCTCACCAGCGTTTGTGGTTTTCTGATTTCTCCATCATTGCCATCATTACTGGTGTGAGATGCTATCTTCTTGTTTCGATTTGTGTCTCTCTAATGGCTAATGTTTGCAGGAATATCTTCTTGTGTTTGTTGGCCACCTGAATATCTTCTTTGGTGAAGTGTCTGTTCATGCTCTTTGCCGGTTTCGTAAGTGAATTGTTTGTTTTTCTGTAGTTGAAGTGCTGAAATTTTCTACTAATTTTAGAAATTAGTCTCTTGTCACATATGTCACTGCCAGTTTTGTGCCCCTTCTATAGATTCTCTTTTCACTGTTTTGGAAAAGCCTTTTTATTTTCATACTATTTAATTATTTGGAGGTCCCAGTCTTCCAGTTTATCTCCTATTCTTTGTGCATTTTTAGTTATGCTTGATAGTTTATTTACATAGTAAATTAGGACCCCTCAGTTTGTCCCTATTTTTCTTCCATGACTTTTATAATTTTAGGTTTTACATTTAGATTTTGATTGTTCTTGAGTTTGTTTTTATATATTGTGTGAAATATGGCCCCTATTTTATTTTCCTGTAAGTAGACACCCAGTTTGGCCAGCATAATTGGTTAAAGAGACTATCTCTGCCACATTGAATAGATTTTGACCCTTTATCAAAGATCAGATGTCTATAAGTGGGTGGTTATTTCGGGGTTCTCAAATCTGTTTCATTGGTCTATGGTCTGTCATTGTACCAGGACCAGGCTTTGGTAGTTAAGGTTGTGTGTCAACTTGCCTGGGTTTGTTTTTGAGTGGCTGCAGAGCTGGATGTAGTTATTCACCATGATGAGATTGGTAATCAACCCCATGGTGGACAATCTACTGTGAGCAGCTGAGAAGCTGCCTTAGTAATGTGGTCTATTCCCCGTACGTAAGGGGAAGCTTCAGGAATGGTCTGTAGCTTTGGCTTGGATCCTGCTCGTAGTCAAGTCATAGTTCAGCAGCTTGCCCTGCTCTCTGCCAGTCGTAGGGCTTTGAACGGACTTGAAACAATAGCCTGCTGCATGGTTTGGTAATGTTGGGACTGTGCCTTTGTACTTGCCGACCTTGGGTTCATCAGCTCCAGTCAGCAGACGCCCGAGTGAAGAAAGCCTCTTGCTTCAGCGGGCCAGGAACAAGAGGCAGAGGTGAAGGCCAAGGTCAGTGGGTCTGCACCCAGCCTCTAGAGCCTGACAATTTAAACTCAGACCTCTAGCCTCAAAAACTGTAAGAAAATAAGCTCCTGGTTGTTAAAGCCATCCCATTTGTGGTATTTTCAGTTAGAGCAGCACTGCTGTTCTTGTTGTTATGTGTCGTTGAGTCGGACCGAACTCATAACGACCCCTCCTTGGGTTTCTGAGGCAGTCTCACTATGGAAGTAGAATGCCCCATCTGCCTTCCGAGGAGTGGCTGGTGGGTTTGAACCACCAGCCTTCTGATGAGGAGTCAAGTGCCTGAGGCACTATGCTCCCAGAGCTCCCAGAGCAGCAATAGGTAACCAAAACACAGGCTGTTTTGACTACCATAGCTGTATAGTAAGTTCTGAACTCAGGAAACAAGAGGCCTTCTCCTTTGTTCTTTTTCTTCAGTTGTTGTTGTTAAGTGTTGGGCAATCTACTTCCGTAGTGATACCACCTTGGAAACCCAAGGAGGGGTCGCTATGAGTC
>NW_006921715.1:3347037-3351253 GCF_000298275.1 Orycteropus afer afer | reverse complement strand
TTTTTGTTCTTATTTTTCCCCTAGAAGATTGGTATCAAGGAAAAGGCCTTCTATTTCACTGATTCTGTCTTCCCTCATTTTAATTCTACTCCTTTGTTCTCTAATTCATATCTATTTCTGAAGTTTTAGTATTCATCTTCTGGATTCTAGTTGCTGTTTTTGTATGGCTTCTAATTTGTCTATTGATTTTGTCATTTTGTGCTTATAATTTTTCCTGAATTCTTCTAGAGTTTGGTCTGTGTGTTCCTTGATTTCTTGAAAGATCTAAAATATGTATTTTTTTCATTATAAATAAATGATCTGGTTTTTTAGATTGTGATTTGCATAAAAGTTTACAGGAAAATTGCTTTTCTATTCAACAGTACATACACATTCTGTTTTGTGACATTTTCTGCAATCTCCACACTGTAACAGCATTTTTCCCAATTCTTCCCTGTGCCCCTTCCTTCATCCTTCCTTTCCATCCCCTCTCACCTTCTTAGCTCTGTCCCTGGGAAAATTCTGTCCTCTTGATCTCATATGCTTGATTGGCCCAATGAATGCATATCCTCTTGATGTTACTGTTCACCTTTTAGGACTATCTATTATTGACTGACAGTTAAGTTCCAAGCGTTAGACCTTTTGAATTCCTAATCAAGTTGTTCCATACCATTCCTCCCTCAGGAAAATTTCCTGACCTTTTACTTTGATGACTTGTTTGAGCTATCTTGTCCTGCTCTTTTGTACGATTTGATGGTGTTTGTTGTCTCCATAACACTGAGGTGTTATTGTATTGACTGATTAATTGTATGTTTGTTTGCTTTGCACTGATTTTTGCTTTGTGGATGGGGTGAGTGTGCTACCCTCATCACTAGTTTGGCAGCACTGGGGCACTCACCACTTTTCTCCAAGTGGGTGAGGCAGCAGCTGTGAGTATGAGTGTGAGTCTCTGTATGCCTGTTGTGTGGAGCATCTAATGGTAGGGTGGGTGGGTGTTGGCTGCTGTCAGTCATTGATCCAGTTGAGTGGAGTGGGTGGTGGCACTTGCTGATGGAAAGGGCATCAGGTGTGGTGGGTGTGGCTGGCTGGTGGGAATGCAGTCACTGCTTCCCCCCAGATGGGGCAGGACTGAGTGGTGGGCAGGTGCATACACAGTCATGTTGCTGTTGCAAAGTCTCATCTCTTGCACAGAGGAGGTATTGTAAGTGATGCGCTGGGATCTGCAGGTCACATGCTAGCCACCCCTTGCCAGGTGAGAGAGAAGGAGGAAGGGTGACAAGCAGAAGGTAAGGCAAGGGGGGGAGAAAATGGTGGGCATGTGTGTGGGGTCACCCTGCTATTGCCTTTCACCAGATTGGATTGGATACAGGTTGTAGGTAGATGTGCTTGTGGGCACAAGGTTGCCACTTATTGCTGGCTGAGTGAAGAGGGAGGTGAGTGGTGGGAAAGTGCATTCATAGGCACATCAACTTCACCTCTTGCTGGAGAGATGGCAGGGGAAGAGAGTTGGGAGCAGGCACATACAGTCATGAAGCTACCACCTCTTGCTGGGTGAGTAGAGGTGGGAGGGAGCTAAGTCACCAGGAGGAGGCTTGGGGCTAGCAGCAAACACCACACCATTGTGGCCCACCACCATTCAGCCATGTTGAAGGGCAAGAGAAGCAGGGCAAACAGCCAACACCACACAGGAGTAGCCTACCACTGCTCATCTGGGTCAACTGGTGGAAGGAGCAGGGTGAGTGGCTGGTGCCACACCAAGGCAGCCTACCATAATTTGGTGAATTTTTGGGGTGTTGGGAAGGGTGGTGGTCAGGGCTGGGTTGTGGGGAAAGGAGGAACTTGTACCTCCATCCTCAATGGACAGGGTTGCAAGGATAAGGAAGGGTTTATACCACTAATCACCAGGAGGGTTGTGGGGAGGGAGAGGAGGCTCCCCTGCTCAATGGCTCTTCTCATCAGCTGCAAGTGGGCATTTATTTCACTCTGAAAAAGGAGCTCTGGTGGCATAGTGCCTAAGGTATTTGACTGCTAACCAGAAGGCTGGCAGCTCAAATCTACCACTCTTCAGAAGGAAGACTGGACAATCTACTTCCACAAAGATATTGCCTCAGATTGCACTGTGAGTCGCAATCAACTCAACAACAGTGAGGTGGTTTTTTGTTTTTTTTTTAATGTCTACACAGCTACTCTACATCTTGTGGGAATTCCATGTCACCTTTTATGCTACTCACCCAAGATTGGTGCTGTCTCTATCCCAAGATGACCACCCTGTGCCAGGCTGGCTGATGGGGCCCCTTCACTCTATTTCTTCTCATTTAGCTGTTTTTAGTTGGTTTCTTCTTCCAGACCAAAAAAAATATTTAAACTCGCAATCATTGAGTTGATTCTTATTTATAGCAACCCTTGTTGGATTTCCAAGGCTTTAAATATTTACAGAAGCAGACTGCCTCATCTTTCTTCTGCAAAGCAGCTCATGGATTTGAACCACTGATCAGTTCGTTACCAGCCAAATTCTTCTTCTAGTCAATATATTTCTTTATCTTTTCATTTAATGCTCAGGATTCCAGGATTTCTTCTGTACCTGTTTCACTTAGTTTCTTGGGTCTTTGCTGTGGAGGGACAGTGTGGTGTATATGACTAAGCTGCCATTTTAGCCTTCGCATATGTGTATTCTGAAGGCATTATTCAGAGACTCATTATCACAAAACCCAAAGGATACACTTCCATCTTAAAAAGTAACAGGATACATAAAACAGAAGACCCTCTCTATCTATGGGAAGATAAAGCTGCATTTCGAAGTTCATTTTTTTTAATTACCAAATCACTTCAAACAGTTTCCAAATGTAATAGGAACAATATGGTGTGATTATTGATGTTGGCTTCTACAATTAGTGTGTTATTAATTAAACTCTTGAGTAATATAATAACTTGATGGTTAAAGCTCCTCTTTGCATTTAAAGTGCATGCAAACTGTGGCTCCAATTATAAATAAACTCTACTGCTATGGGCTTAAAACTGCAAATTTAATTATTCAGAGCAAATTGTTCAGTCAATGCTCTATCTTACAGAAATGCACACTGAATATTCTAGTGAGCTCAGAATGGATGACGTCGAAAATAGAGTTCCAGAGAACAGGCTCTCATCCTCCCCACCGTCTCTGCCTCCGATACAGACTGAAAATCCAAATGGATTCTCCCAGCCTGTCACTTCACTTCATCCAATCCAGCACCCTCCCACTCAGTGACTTCTAGAACAAACTTTCTATACTATACATGATTTGAGCATAATTTTCCATTATTTAAATATTTCCAATGCTTTCCACAAATTACTTTCTTTTTCAAGAGTTATGGCATTATTTTTTTAGTTTTTTATTCTTGGCTACAAAAGTAATATGTGGATGCTGTAGAAAATTAGGAAAATCCAGAGTAAAATAAGTCACCTATCATTGTTGTAAGGAGCTCTGGTGGTGTCATCAGGCTACTAACCAAAAAAGTCTGTGGTTCAAACCCACCAGCTATTCCTTGGGAGAAAGATGAGGCAGTCTGCTCCAGTAAAGAGCCTATGGGACTGTTCCACTCTGTCTTATGGCGTCACGATGAGTCCGAATCAAGTCAATGTCAGTGGGTTTGATTTTGAGATCATTGTTGTGGAAGGTCTTAGGTTAGTACAAATAGCTTGCACTCAACTACTAATCCAAAAAGAACATAGCATCAGAATTGTAGGAAGACTCATTAACAACCTGTAATATGCAGAGGACACAACCTTGCTTGCTGAAAGCAAAGAAGATTCAAAGCACTGACTGATGAAGATCAAAGACTATAGCCTTCAGTAAGGATTACACTTCAAAATAAAGAAAATACAAATCCTCACAACTGGCCCAATAAATAACAACATCATAAATGGAGAAAAGTTTGAAGTTGTCAAGAATTTCATTTTACTTGGACTCACCATCAACACCCATGAAAGTAGCAGAAAATCAAATGATGTATTTGTATTGGGCAAATCTGCTGCAGAAGACCTCTTTAAAGTTTTAAAAAGTAAAGATTATCACTTTGAACACTAAGAAGTGCCAGATCCAAGCCCTGTTATTTCCAATCACTTCGTATGCATACAAAAGCTGGACAATGGATAAGAAAAAGTGGAGAAGAATAGATGCATTTGGATTATCTGTTGGCAAAAAAATATTAAATATACCATGGGTTTCCAGAAGAATTAGCAAATCTCTGGTAAATAGTAC
>NW_006921715.1:3346304-3346937 GCF_000298275.1 Orycteropus afer afer | reverse complement strand
TTTCAATGTTTTCTCCATTAGTGTAGAAGAATCCAGCTGATTTTTGTGTTGATCTTGTACCCTGCCACTTTGCTGAATCCTTCTATTAGTTCCAGTAGCTTTCTTGTCGAATCTTTTGGATTCTCTGTGTATTGGATTATAGCATCTGCAAATAGGGATCATTTTACTTCTTTCTTACCAATTTGGATGCATTTTATTCCCCTTTTTTCTTTTGTTCTAGCTAGGACCTTCAGTACAATACTGAACAAAAATGGTAAGAAAGGGCATCCTTTTCTGGTTCCTGGTCTCAGGTGGAATCCTTTCAGTCTCTCTCCGTGGAGGGTAATATTGTTGTTGGTTTTGTGTCTATGCCCTTAATTATATCAAGGAATTTCCCTTTGATTGCTATTTTACTGGGTGTTTTTGTAAGGAATGAGTACTGGATGTGATCAAATGTCTTTTTGCATCACGTATGATTGTGTAGTGTTTTGCCTTTGTTTTATTTATGTGGTGGATTAATTACATGGACACACACACACACACACACACATATATATATATATATGTTGTTGTTATGTTGTTATGTGCCGTCGAGTCGGCCCCGACTCATAGCGACCCCTCCTTGGGTTTCCGAGGCAGTATCACTACGGAAGT
>NW_006921715.1:3343867-3344438 GCF_000298275.1 Orycteropus afer afer | reverse complement strand
TTCTGCCTTCTTTTTCATTCATTTCTACCCTAATCTTTGTTATTTCCTTTCATTTTATGACTCTTGGCTTTTATTTCTGCTCTGCCCTTTTTTGGTGTATTGGTGTTATAGGGTCAAGGTGTTGATTTTGAATCATCCTTTCTGATGTGTCTGTTTATTGCTATCAATTGACCTCTGAGCATTGCTTTTCCTTTCTTCCAAAGATTTGGGAGTGTTTTGTTTTCATTCAAGTAAATTTTTTTATTTCATTTTTTTAAAATAAAATTTTCTATTTCTCAGTGGTTTTTAAGCAAGCTATTATTCAGTTTCCATGTTGGATTTTTTTCTCCCTGTTACTGATTTCTAATTTTGTAGCCTGTGATCCAAGAAGATCTTTTGTAATTAGATGATTTTGAATGTATTGAGGCTTCCTTTATGACTTAACATCCACTCTATTCTAGAGAATCACCCATGTGCACTGGAAAAGAATGTGCACTGTGCTGTTGTTGGGTGGAGATTTCTGTATTGTCTAGAAGATCAAATTGATGGATTGCGTCGTTTTGAACTTCTGTATCTACTCCTTGGAAGGGAC
>NW_006921715.1:3328674-3334077 GCF_000298275.1 Orycteropus afer afer | reverse complement strand
CTGCTTAGAAGTAAGGACGGTGAGACTTTGTCTCACGGATGTTGGATGTGTTATCAAGAGGAAGCAATCTCTGAAGAGGAACATGAGGCTCAGTCAAGTAGTGGGTCAGCAAAAAAGAAGACCCTTAATGGAATGGATTGACTCAGTGGCTACAACAATGGGCTCAGGTGTAGCAAGGGTTGTGTGGATGGCACAGGACTGGGCCATGTTTTGTTCTGTTGTATAAAGAGTTGCTATGAGTCAGCACCAACTTGACAGCACATAACAACAGCAACTAATGCAGAAGTTAGCAGTTTGAATTAACTCAGTGATGCAATGGAACAGAGACCGAGATATTTGCATCCATAAACATTATAGCCAAGGAAACCCCTTGACGCCATTCCACTTCATCATAAATGGGGTGCCATGAGTTGGAATCAACAGCAACAGTTGTTTTTTTTTTTTTTTAAATCTTCATTGTTTTTGTTTTTATTGGGCACTGTGAATTGATTCCAACTTGCAGTGACCTTATGAGGCAAAGCACAGCCACTCCATAAGACCCTCTTTGTTACAATCTCCAAAGAAGGAGTCAAGTGGTGTAAACAACCAAGTGCTTGGCAGCCAATGGAAAGATTGGCAGTTCAAATCCACCAGCCTCCCTATGGAAAAATAGATGTGCAGGTCTGCTCCCATAAAGATTACAGCCTAGGAAACCCTAAGGGGCACTTCTATTCCATCCTGCAGAATCACAGTGAGTCTGAATTGACTCCATGTTACACAATAACAACAATCTTTAGATTTCCATAACATTCAAGGTGAAGATATAGCTTCTGTAGTTTCATTTACTAGTCCCTTCAAGGCTGTATCCCTACCCAGTGCCAAACTTGTCCCACATTCACACTTTTCTCCATCACATGAAACCCATCGATGTACTCTCAAAAGGTAAAACCATTCCATTCTCTAGACCTTTGCACATGCAATTCCTTTTTCCTAGAATGTCATTCCCAATGGGGAATTCTAGCCTGAACTGCAATGTCAACACTGCAATCTGTATGTTACTTTGGTAACATACAGATCACATAAAATTCACCATTTCAGCCATTTTCCAATGTGCAGTTCAGTGGCATTTACTACATGCTCATCCTGTGCCACCATTACCATGAACTAGATCCAGTATATCTGTGTGGCATCAAAAGGAAATCCAATATGCATTAAGCAGTCACATTAAGTTTTCAGCCTTCTTACCTTCCCCCAGACTCTGGCAACCACTAATCTATTTAATTTCTCTGTGGATTTACCTATTGTGGGTTCTTCATGTAAATGGAATCATGCAGTATGCAGACTTTTGACTCTGGTTTCTTTCATGTAACTCATCCATGCCGTAGCATGTATCAGTACTTTGTTTCTTTTTCATGGCTGGATAACATTCTATGATGGACATACACTTTGTTTATCCATTCTTCCACTGAGGAATACTTGGGTTGTTTTCACCTTTTGGCTATTGTGGATAATATTGCTATGAACATCTGTGTAGTAGTCTGTGTCTGAACAGCATTGCTTATGCTGGAGAGAGGCTGTTTCCTCCAGAAAAGACTTGAGTCAGAGTCTTGAAAATAAAGACCCTCACATGCCTAGTGAGGGTCTTCTTGCACCCAGAGGTCTGGAGAAGCTGTGTTGAGCTCTCTGATCGCCCTCTAGAAGTTCTACTCTGAAGTCCATGACCACATAACCTCCTTATGTGTCCATCTATGTATTTCCATCCATACACATAGCTTGGGGCAGGTACTAACTTTAAATCTGTGCTCACTGCAATTGAAATGCTCATGAGATAAAATCAGAAGCTGAAAAGAACAGCTGAAAGGGGTAGCCAACATATTTTAATAATGTAACCATTCTTCAAATTTTAATTTGCTTTAACTTTGCATGCTTTATTATCTGAATGGGACAAATGGAGCTGCAATGTACTTCAGCAGTCCCATCACCTTGAGCCTAATACCTTCAATCTTATGGAGACCAAGGCCTCTTGGTTCTTCTTGGTATTTCTGACCAAGAGGATTATTGGAGAGCTCTGAATGCAGGGGTCGAAGGCTTGGGTATGGTCTCACCTCTGACCCTAATAGGTGTGCCCTTGGGTAAGCCATCTTCCTGCTCTGAGTTTATTTTCTTTTCTGTGAAATGTAGGTAGTGTTTCCCAGCATACGTGCATTTCCGTGGTCTCCAATAGTCTCTTGGAAGTGCCCAAAAAAGAAAACTCAAGCTCAGCATTCCAAGTATTCCAGAACCTAGTCCCCACCCATCTTACTAGTGGAATGTCCATGGCTCTTTTCCAAAAGCAAGTCTTTGCTAGTGACTGAACATCTGCATTCTGGGTTCTCCCATCCTGCCCCTGTGTTCATATTTGGCTTGTCCTACAAGGATTGAAAATCTGCCTGGTCCCTGGTACCTTTTCAATTTCATTGACTGCACGTGGTCTCTCCTTTCTCCCCCAGTGCATTCACACCTGGGGTACTCATCTGGAGCTTAGTACTCTCCACCCGTAAGAGGGAGCCCTTGTGTGATGGAAAGGGTTAGTGTACACCAGGGACCGGGCATGTCTGTCCCACATCGTTCAATTCATTACACAGATATAACTTAATTCATTACACTGAGGTAAGTTTCATTATACCCACATTCACTTGGATCTCTGGGCAGGGTCAAGTAACCATCACAATGTCCACTTACTCTCAGTGTCTGTGCTTGTCTCTTCATGAATTACAACAGTGTGCAAGGCAGCACATGACTACAGACCACACTTGATGTGGCACTGCCCTAAAGGATGGCTGAGAACTGGGA
Source organism: Orycteropus afer afer (assembly GCF_000298275.1). Taxonomy (NCBI): domain Eukaryota; kingdom Metazoa; phylum Chordata; class Mammalia; order Tubulidentata; family Orycteropodidae; genus Orycteropus; species Orycteropus afer. The sequence continues at coordinate 3,331,266 of NW_006921715.1, read as the reverse complement.
AAGGCAACCAAACATTGCAGGCAGAGAGGAAGTGGAACCTCTGTTCAAACGAATTTAATTCATCATGTACACATGTGTGCACACACACATATAATAAATGTGAATATGCATAATGTATGTCCACATACATACATGTGTGTGCATGCACGTCCTGTGTGTGTATCACGGGGCCACTGGTAGGTAGGTGGTAACTTTGCAGCTTCCATGCAGGAAACTAGGTTTAATTCTTGGCAATGCACCTCATGCTGGGCCTGGGGAGGTTCGTGGGCAGAACTGGGTTCAGTAGAGTGTCCTGACTAAGTTAGACCAGGAAGAAAGGCCTGACAATCTAATTCTGAAAATCAGCCACTGAACCCCGTGGATCACAACACTTTAACATACAACTGTTGACGGGGACGGGGCAGGACCGTGCAATGTTTAGTTCATTGTGCATGGGTTCACCTGAGTCAGGGGATGATCTGATGGCCTCTAGCAACAACTACAGAGGACAAGTCTCCCTGAGATGCTCAGAAATCTGCCATAATACCATTCATAACAGTAAATTCTTGTGCCAGTTCAGAAAACCCTCTCATATCCTTTACAATGATCCCTATGATGCTTCCATACCAGGAGAGACAGGAATGAGCTTTGGTCCTATTTCCCTGGTAAGGAAACTGAGTCGTAAAAAGGTGATTCAATGGCCCAAGCCCCACAGTCAATCACCTGAAGCCAGGCCGGCTCAGTCTGATGTGTGGGGTCCCGTCTCTATTTACTGAGCAAATGAGGGAGACAGGCTTTCCATCTCTAAATGCAAAAGTAACTTTTTTCTCCTTTCCTTTGTGTGAGTGAGAAGGCTGCCACTTTAGCTGGAGCCAGCAAGGCAAGCAGTTTTGAGAAATTCTTTCCGTAAAGAGGTTACGAAGACAAGGCTCTGAGGACCAAGGCCACCTGTTCTGGGCTCAGGAAGCGACACAGGCCCAGCAGCCCCTTCCCTCCAGCTTGCTGTGTTCTTACCTTAAATTTCACCTCCAGCTGGAAGCCTCATGCTTTTGGGGAAAGGGCCAAGAGGCCTTCTTTTTCCTGCTTTCGTGCCCCACTCCCTGGAAGCAGCCGGCACACAGGATCTGGCTTGCCTGCCTTCGTGTTCTGAAGTCCAGGGCTGGCTGGTGCGTCTGAGCTTCAGTGGAGACGCACATCTGCTCAGAGACTCCCTGGAAGCCAGGCCTTGATGGGGCCAGTGACATGTACATGGACACCCACTGCTTTAAATAAACCCCTGTAGCCCATAAGTGTCACTTCTGCCACAGATGTTTCACACAGGAACTGAAGTGCCAAAGGGGAGTTTAATTAAATGCCAGCAATTCCCAGGCCTGGAGTTGACACTCAGAGTGCAGAGGTGAGAATCCCTGCTGTCGGGCTCTGTGTACAGCTTGTGCAGTAGAGGCCTAGGGTACCAAGGTCCTGCCTTGAACAGGTGCCAGGAGAGCCCAAGCATATTACTGTCGGAATGAGGGTCGTTGTTTCCACTTGGCTCCTGGGAGCTCCCATACATCTCACAGCAAACACTCCTTGGACTCCATTGGCACCAGGCACTGGGCAACACGTGGGGTACAGACAGGAAACATGTGGCTTCTGGGGTTCATTCATTCATTCATTCATTCATCGCTGGGTCTGCACTTGGCACAGACAGGAAACACAGGGCTTCTGGAGTCCATTCATTCATTCATTCATTATTGGGTCTACACTTGGGGCACAGACAGGAAACATGGGGTTCCTGGAGTTCATTCATTCATTCATTCATTCACTGCTGGGTCTGCATTTGGCACAGACAGGAAATATGGAGCTCTTGGGATTCATTCATTCATTCATTCATTGCTGGGTCTGCTTTTGGGGCATAGACAGGAAATGCAGGGCTGCTGGAGTTCATTCATCCATTCATCCAACATGTATTCAGAATGACTGTGTCCCTCGCACTGTGCCCAGCACAACTGACCTTGGACAACTTGTATACAGTCCAGTGGCAGAGATCTGGGAAATACACTTTTACTAAAGCATGAGGTCAGGTCAGTCCTACAGTAGTACAAAGGGCAGAGTGGAGGCATCAGACCGCCTCTAACTTCACTGGGTTGAGAGGGATCAAGAGCAACAGCCAAGGCTGATTCCTATGGTGCAGAGGTCAGATATGCCACACACCCCCAACCTCTTTACCAACTCTGACACCAACTGCCCCTCTTGTGGCACACTCCACTACTCTGCTGAGTTTGATAATTTGTTGTGGTGGCCACACAGAACTCACAGACAATTCTCAGAGTTACGCAGCTTATTAGAGAAATAACAGGATACAGTGCAGGTTTAGGAATTCTCAGGATATAGTTCTTCGATCAGGACAGCCTCTTCTCAGTGGTGCTTGCAGGCACACCTCTCTGTAGCCCTCAGCTTAGCCTCTGTTCTGCTTGGGCAAGTGTTACAAAGCTTTTAGCTCTGAAAACAGGTGCCCAGAGAGGCACCCCACTCTGTCATCGAGTCTCATTTGAAGGCATTCAGCTCTCTTGCTCTGTGGCTCTGGAAGCCGGTTGCGTCGTCCCCTGCAGGTCTCCTGCTGCTGCTGCTGCT
>NW_006921715.1:3312189-3320309 GCF_000298275.1 Orycteropus afer afer | reverse complement strand
TTCCTTCAAGGCTCAGGGGTCCAAGATTATCTTCTGTGTCTGTGTTAATTGGTTTCCCTTTTCTTTGTTGAAGAGGGTCTGTGCAATCCTTCTGCCTAATCTGCCATCTTGCCCCGCCTCCGAGATCCTGTCTTACCACCTCTGCGATAGCTCATTTTAAGCCTAGTGAGATGACAAAATGGACCAGTCCTCACCTTAAGTCTCCATGTACTTTATTTGTATTGTTCCATCCCCATCTTATTTACAACATTAACAAGGTATCCAATGTCCTTGGTGGGCCACAATCACCACATTTGCATATTCCTACTGAGTCATTAGATGTGAGTTACAAAGGCAATGGCTGGAAGAGCCATATCAAGTCATTCACTGCACCACACCTACTCTGCACACATGGGTTCACCACGAGTCAAAATCAGCTTGACACCAACTTAAAACAGCAAGTGATGCAATGTGAAGAATAAAACTACAATCAGGAAAGGGATTTAAAAACATGAGTTCCAATTAGAGTGAAGTGGACCCTAAGCCAATGTGACTGATGTCCTTAGAAAAAGAGATGCAGGGGGAGATGACCGTGTGGAGATTGAAGGAATGCTGCCTTGGGCCAAGGAACTCCTGGACCACCAGAGAGTAAAGGAGGCAAGAAAGATCTGCCCCCAGAGGCCTCAGAGACAGCAGAAGCCTGCCGATACCTTGACTTGAACTTTCTGGCCTCCAGAGTGAGCTATAAGCTGCCCGGTGAGTGGCACCACAGGAATCTAACACAGCCACATTCCTTAAGAAGGAAAAGTGAGAAGGAGAAAATAACATCAAAGATAAGAGGAAAGAAACTTTGAAATGGGGACTCCCTAAAACTTGCCCATTCTGTAACCCTCTGCCATGATGAAACAATTACAGGGGGAAAGAATCTCACCCACCACCACCACTTTGGAGCTCAGATATGGTGCTGGAGTTGGTTTGGGGAAACAGCTACTTGAATGAACTCTGTGCACACACTGCAGGACCTTCTGTGTGCATCTAATTTCCACACTCCAGTGGATTTCTATACAGTTCCAGTTGTTGTTGCTATTGTTACATGCTGTTGAGTCCAAGTTGGCAGCCCAGGTTTTGCTGGGTGATTGCTGTTTAATACTGAGATCCAGCTGCGTTCTGCAGACCCACAAATTTAAGCAAACTTCCAATCATGTAGGAAAGGGAAAAGGCCCAGCCCTGCCATGTCTCCAGTGTGCACATAGGAGCAATGGAGTAAGAACTGGAGGATCAGGCTTGACACTCAGTTCTGCCACTTACTTGCTCCATGACTTTGGGCAATCAACTTACCTTCTCTGAGCCCCAATTTCTTAATTTACCAAGGATGCACATCTACCACCCAGAGATCTCAAAAGGCTTAAAGAAGGAGGCAAGGCATGTGAAAATAGGATTTCCATGTTTCCTTGGCATGTCTTCTCCAAATATAGCCACGCACTTCTAACCTCCCTCTTGACCTGTAGTGTGCTTCCTGGGTGCTATTTGTGCTCTTACTACAATTACTTCTTCCTGGGACTGCCTGAGCAGGCAGCACAGAGAGGAGTAGAAGTCCCTGCAGGAGTTCCTAGTCTAGTGTGGAAACAGCTGTGATAAAAGGGGTGGAGAGCCATAAGAGGTGAAGGACACAGACTGGCAAAAACTAGGACCAGAGGTCATTCTCTTTGCCCTAGAAAGTTAGCGAAGTTGTCCTAGACATAAAAAGAGTAACGGGTGAGCTGAGTCCTGGGGGTTAGTAGGGTATGCCAGGCTGAGAAATGAGCATATGGACATATTCACCCATGGACAGAAAGAAATAGGCTCTCTTGGACTTGTCACAAGGAAGCAACCCTTGAGTTAAGTTTTGAAGGGTAAAGGAGCTTTGAATCTGGAGCTAAAACAGGGCATTTCATCTGAAGCTTGAAGTAAATGGTCGTAACCATTGCGTGGTCCAGATGATAGAAGGCTGAAGAGAAGACTAAGAAGCTTAGACTCTATCGAAAGAGAACTGGTAGTTTTTCGAGGCAGGGGAGCCCCTGGGTGGCACATATGGTGAAGTGCTCAAGCACTAATTGAAAGGTTAACAGTTCAAAGAAGAAAGGCCTGGAGATCTCCTTACAGATGGTCCCAGCCCTGAAAACACAATGAGCAGTCCTACTCTGCACACATGGGGTCTGAGTCAGAGGCCTGGTGGCAATGCCCCCGCAGGGGTGTGAAGGACGATGACACGTGCTTTACATAGAAAATGCAAACTCATTGTGGATGACACAATCAGTTTGTGATAGCTGGAGCAGGGAGACCAGACGAGATGAAGACACTAGACATATCCAAAAACAAAAGAACCTCATTCTCGTATGTTTCACAAAATAGCTGTTGACTTCTTTTTCCGTGTTCCACACATCAGAATCTTGGCTCCAATTTTTGGTGCAATTAGAACTTTGGTCAGGTTTCCCAAAGCCACTGTCCTTCTGCTTTGCTGTTATGTCTCAGTTTGTTTAGAGAAATTGTTCTGCTCTGTGAAAGTCGGGAGTACATAACCATGGAAACTACATCCCCCTTGCTGGTGATTGGTGAACTGGAGGCATGTGACCCTATGCTGGCCAATGAGCTGTGAGAGGAAATCCTGTTGGTATTTCTGGGCAATTTTGTTTTCTTATTCAAAGGGGTACAAGGAAGTAAGGACCCCTACTGCTGGGTCTTGGGCAGCTGTCCTGAAGTTTGACAGAAGCTAATGAAGGGATGAAGAATATATGCTAGGAAAAGTATAAGGAAGCTGAAAGAATGTGGCTTTTCAGTGCCATTAGTCTGTGTAGTGCTCATTTACCTGGAGCCTCTTATTACCCCATCTCCTTGTTTGTAATGTCATATACTGTCCAGGCCATTTGGGTTGTGGTTTCTGTTAGCTATTAGTGAAACATCATAACTGATATGGTCAGCTGGACACTTCCTGGTCCAGAGAGCTACACATGACACTATCAGTAGGAGTTGCTAACCTGATACTCTGCACATGCAGCAAAGAAGGACTTGGGAATGATTCCTTCCTTGTTCTTCATGAGAAATTCAAGTCATGACTTGACATGCTGGCGCACAGCATGTTCAATGCCACTCTCCATTGTCTCCCCAAGAGTAACTTGTTGCAGGAAATGGAGTCTGTGCTGGGCCTCTCTGGCTTCTCTATTGTCTTCTCGGTCAATCTTGTCCCCTTACTTCCAAGAAGGACTCAAAGGGATGCCTCTTGCTCCAACATTTTCATTTATGAGGCCACATTCTTGACTCAATGCTTGTCCAAGAGGGAGTCTTTAATAAAACCTATTTCCACAGACAACTTTGTTTTCTTCCTTTTCCTCGGCAACTGGTCTGCTCCATGCTTGACATATTGATGACAAAGGTGCTATAACAGTGCACTGCTTGTGTCTCCAGGCACTGCACGTGTCTCCTATGGCTCTGTTCTCTCTGTTTGGGGACAGTGTAGCAAGGTAGCTGGATAATTGGAAAGGCAGTACAAGCTTCACTGGAAAGGAAGAGCCATTGCTTGCTTGAAGTTGCAGCAGGGCATGGATCCACCATTGAGCAAATCTGTAGCTCTGCCAGTGGAGTCCCTGGGTGGTCCCAATGGTTAAGTATAATACTACCAAGCAAAACTTTGACATTCAAACCCACCCAGAGACCCCTCCAAAGTAAGGCGTCTGATTTGCTTCTGAAAGATCACAGCCTTAGAAACCCTGTGGATTGCAGTTCCACCCTGCACACGTGGTGTCATCATGGGTGGGAAGCACCTTGACAGCAATCAACAACAGCACATAGCACTGCCTGGGTGAGGACACTGCCATCACCTGTGCCGGCAGCCAAGGCTCCCCCGCCTACCCCCACTCTGCCCCAAGCACTGTAACACACTGTGACTTGCACAAGTGATGTTTATTCTTTTTGTGGCCAATTTTATGTGGGCTACCTAGCACCATAGAGTGAGTATGAGTGTCAATATCCATTGAACACAGACGCACCATCTTGTCTTTCATGAGTGGCAGGGAGACATGGTGCTACAAGTAAACAAATGTGAGAGGTACTATCGTGCTCCACAGTTGCTGAGTAACACAGAGGTTGAGTATCTTCCTCAAGGTGGCACAGCTACGATGTGGCTTAGCCAGGGAAGCACATCTGAGGGAAAGTCAGAGGAGGGAAAGCAGGAGCTCCAGGCAGTGGAGGTGAGAGAGCAGCGTGGGAAGTCACTTTAGGCAGGAAGTGACCCTTGAGTGTGAAATACCAGGAGGAGAAGCCCAGGAGCTCCCTCCTGAGTGCTTCCTGCGATTTCTGGTGCTCATGACATGGAGACTCACTTTATACATAAAAGTAAGGACTGTGATCCTAGAGATCTTGGAGTTACGTGGACCGTCTGGATACAAATGGGAGCAGAACGAGTGCTTCCGAATGCCCACTCTGTATCAGACTCGTGATCAGGGCCTTCTGGGCTCATTTCTCTCCACTTCAGTGAGCAGCTCCCTTTTCTCAGGAGCAGAAGGATCATGAGCAGTGTTCCAACTGTCACAGCCGGGAAAGTGCAGAGAAAGGGTTGAGCCCAGGCCAGTCTGACGCAGACTGTGACTTGTCCCCTCTGGCTCCAAGAAGGTAGTTTCCACAGACCAGGTCCTGCACACAGCTGCCTAGCTAAGTTACATCTAGGGGACTTCTGCAAGGACATCCTAGCCCCAAAAGAAGACTTTGCGTTCCTTTGAAGAGTGCCTGAAGCCTGAGTCCTTCCTGTCTGTGGCCATTTTTTTCTGAGGTGTGACTATATATCATGCCGACCTTCCCGGTCTTGACCTTCCTGGTCTGCAGGGTCTGGATACATGGGAAAAATCAAGGCAAGCTTAATATCAAGGTATTCTGTCTGCAGCCCTGTGTCTGTCCCCAGGTCCTGGGTCCAGAGAAGGCTGCTTTGACATTCTCGCTTCTCTTCCTCTCTCATTTTATTTCTTCTTCTCCCTTCCTTTCTTTACCTCAGCACATATAAGTTATTGATATTTTCTCTCCATTTTTCTGTAATCCTTAATTGCTCTTTGTGTTTACAAAATATATTGGCCATTGAAGGAGAAAAACACTGTTTGGCAACTTCTTGCTGTCTGGCAGAGAGATGTGTAGATGGATGGACAGACCAATGAGCTGTAACTGCCAAGTTGGTCCTAATGCATGGAGACTCCATGTGTAACAAGATGAGGTGTTGCCCAGTCCTGCTCCCCCTTCATGATCACTGACATGTTGGAGTCTGATTGGATGATATTCTGTTGTGATCACAGGGTTTTCACCGGCTGATTTGTGGAAGTAGATTACCAGAACTTTCTTCCCAGCCTGTCTTAGTCTGGAAGCTCCACTGAAACCCGCCCACCATGGGTGACTCTGCCGGTATTTGAAATACTGGTGACATAGCCTCCAACCTCACACAGAATGACAAACTGACAGATGGGTGGTGGAGACACATTGGTGTCCACACACGGATGCATATCTATATATGAATGAATATATATTGTCCAGGTAGAGATCTTGGTCCCCACAGATGCCCATCTCTCAAAGTGGAGGGGATATTGAGTTTCTACCTTTATCCCAGGCCCCTCTGGGCTCTGCCCTGTGCAGTCTACTCTAATCCCACAGTGCCTGCATCATGGTGAAACTCCCTGCGGGTGAGCCCCACTGGGGCCACTGCAAGTGTATCCACCCAGGACTTTAATGTTATTTCTTAAGGCTCTGCTCATCAACACTGTTGGTGGCACCAAGGGAAACCACTGCCACAAGTTGAAACGTTAATTACAGATCACCCTTTGAAAGAAAGCATGAGTTTTATTGGAAGTTCAGGGATAAATACAAACATCTGGAGGCAGAATGCCCTGGAACGTCTGGGCCCAAGCCGAGATCTTCCACAGAGGCCACATTCCTTTCAGCTTAGTTTCTTTACGGCCCGAGTCTGCTGTGGGGAAGTCCCTGTCCCTTTCATGTGGGGCAAGAGAGGATTTGGAAAAGGAATTTTCTTAAATCTGTGCATTGAGAATACAGCTTATGGGAGCCTAAAGAAATTGCATTTTGTTTTTTCTTACAGTGGGTTCCTCTTAATTATGACTTTATAAACCTCTTCAGTAGACATCGTAACCATTCAATTAACTGACTTCATTTTTGTATGATGAAAAGCGAGCCTCTGTTGCTGAACATACGGCAATTATTACAATGTCTCTAAGTCGTCTTTCTTTCTTTATTTTTAGTGAGATGAGAGTTCTCTTGATAGAATAATGTTTGATTTATAAAACCTAAAATACATAAGAATACAAACACACATAAAAAACTGTTTTGTAGTAGATGCAAAATCTTATTAGAAGTAAGAATTTTGCTAACATAAACATTGAACAAAAGGTCTTTTGATTTTTTACAGATGGAACTAATGTTAGCATAATCAGACTTTAGCCATTCCATAAGAACCCCCGAGAACTCTTATTCTATGTGGAACGGGCATTGTGCTACAGGTAGATAGCTAGAAAGAGATGATAGATGAGGGGATAGATAGATGGATACAAAGAGATAGATAGATAGATAGATAGATAGATAGTTGGATAAATGGTTGATAGACAGATAGATGACAGATGGATAGATAATATATAAATGATTGATAGATGATAAATAGACAGACAGACAGATAGATACATAGATATTGTTGTTGTTTGGTGCCACTGAGTTGGCTCCCACTCACAGCGACTCTATATACAACAGAACAAAACACTGCCCAGTCCTGCGCCAGCCTCACAATCTTTGTACCTATCATTGTAGGCACTGTGTCAATCCATCATGTTGAGGGCAATCCCCCTTTTCGTTGACCCTCCACTTTACCAAGCATGATATCATTCTCCAGGGAATTGTCCCTTCTGAAAACATGACCAAAGGAGTTGAGACAAAATGAGGCCATTCTCACTTCCAAGAAACCTTCTGGCTGCACTTCTTCCAAGATAGATTGTGTGTTTTTCTGGTAGATTCCATGGTACTTTCAGTATTCTTCACCAATACCACAACTCAAAAGCATCAACTCTTCTTCTTCAAAAAAGAAAAAACTACCTGTTGTCGAGTCAGTTCTGACTCATAGTGACCCCTCCTTGGGTTTCCGAGGCGGTATCAGTATGGAAGTAGATTGCCCAACCTTCCTTCGGAGGAGAGTGGCTGGTGGGTTTGAACTCCCAGCCTTCTGGTTAGCAGTCAAGTGCTTTAGGCACTATGCACTGTCCTTCTTTCACATGCATACGAGGCAATTGAAAACACCATGGCTTAGATTAGGCGCACCTTAGTCTTCTAAAGGGAACTCTGGTAGCATAGGGGAGCTTTGGTAGCATAGTGCCTAAGGCACTTGACTGCTAACCAGAAGGCTGGCGGTTCCAACTCACCAGCCACTCCTCGGAAGGAAGGTTGGGCAATCTACGTCCGTAGTGATACCACCTCAGAAACCCAAAGAGGAGTTGCTACAAGTTGGGTCTGACTCAATGGCACATAACAACAACAACAGTCTTCAAAGAAACATCTTTGCTCTTCAGCACTTAACGAAGTCTTTTGTGGCAAATTTGTCAAGTGCAATACAACATCTGATTTCTTGACTGCTGCTTCCATTGGTGTTGATTGTTGATCCAAGTAATATGAAATCTTTGACAACTTCAGTCTTTTCTTAATTATCGTGATGCTGCTTATTGGTCCAGTTGTGAGGATTTTTGTTTTCTTTATGTTGAGGTAGAATCCATATGCAGACTGCAGTCTTCAATCTTCATCAGTAAGTGCTTCACATAATCTTCACTTTCAGCAAGTAAAGTTGTGCTGTGTGCATATCTCAGGTTGTTAATTAGTCTTCCTTCAATTATGATGCCAAGTTCTTCATATAGTTCAGCTTCTCTGATTATTTGCTCTTTTATCTTATCATTTCTTCCATTTGATTTAGCTACTGTCCATTCAAGAGCAAGTTGCAGAGCCTCTTCTGACATCTATTTTGGTCTTTTCTTCAATTCCTGTCTTTTTAATGATTTTTTGCTTTCTTCAATATGGTGTTCTTGATGTCATTCCATAAATTCATCTGGTTTATGGTCATTGGTTTTCAATTTATCAAATCT
>NW_006921715.1:3309926-3311959 GCF_000298275.1 Orycteropus afer afer | reverse complement strand
AAAAGGTATTTACAATAAATAAATCATTGGTCTTGAAAAATTCTATCATGCGATCTCCAGCATCATATCTGTCACCAAGGCCATATTTCCAACTGCTGGTGATTTTTCTTTGTTTCCAACTTTTGCATTCCCATCCCCAGTAATAATCAACACATCTCTGTTTCATGTTTGGTCCATTTCAGACTGCAGTAGTTGGTAGAACTCTTCAATTTCCTCATCTTTGTCTTTAGTGGTTAGTATGTAAATTTGAGTAATAGTAATAGTAACTGGTCTTCTTTGTAGGCATATGAATATTATCCTATCACTGACAGCATTGTATTTCATGATAGATCTTGGAATATTTGTTGTGATGATGAATTCCACACCATTCCTCTTCAACAGTGAAGATAGATAAATAGATGACAGGTGGATAGATAGATGATGGAAAGATAGATAAATTGATTGATTGATAGATGATAGATGACAGTGGATAAATGATAGATAGGCAGGTAGACAGACAGATAGATAGGTATAGAAGATATAGAGAAACTGGAGCTCTTTGGTGTCATAGTTCATATTGTCATGGATGGGAGACTCCTTTTAACTAAAGCCATATCCTGTTATCTGTTGCTGTTGAATTGATTCCAAGTTACAGCAACCCTAATATAATATGACAGTAGAACTAAGGTTGATAGAGCTCTTTCTACAAGCCAGGTTCTGCTCTAAACACTTTGCCTCTAGTACTTTCTTTAATGCTCACATCGCCCATCAGAGGCGAGTGTTCATACATTTACTTAGGGATGAAGACTCTGAGAACAGAAGGAACATCAGGGGTCCATGCTCCACTAGGGAGTGAGTCTTTTCCTGGGATAGATAGTACAACTCACACAATAGAATATCACACCAAAGGTAACTGACACAGACACAAACATCAAAGTCAAACATGCAAAGCCACCGGTTGTATTTAGAAGAATTGGAAAAGCTTCACTGAGAGGAGAGGGAAAGTCCATGCAGGCAGGGACAGGATAAAGCTGGGCAGAGAAATTCTAGGAAGAAGAAATGGGTGATAGAGGATGCAAAGTGATGATAGCTGTTCAGGGACCCTTGAAAGAACAACAGCAACAAAGTACAAAATAGAAGCAACTCAATGGTAGCTAAATGGTTAAATATATCCTTACATGTTCACTCAGTGGATACTAACTTAAATACCATATCCACTGCTGTCAAGTCAATTCCAACTCACAGCTCCCCTAGAGGACAGAGTGGAACTGCCTCACAGGGTCTCCAAGGTTGTAATCTTTACAGAAGCAAAGCCCCAACCACACCCACTGCCATGGAGTCAATTCTGACTCATTGCACCCGTAGAGGACTGAGTAGAACTGCCCCACAGGATTTCCAAGGCTATAATCTTTAGAAAAGCAGACTGCCTCATCTTTCTCCCATGGAGCAGCTGGTGTGTTTGAACTGCTGACCTTTTGGTTACCAACATAATTGCTTTAACTACTGCCCTACCTGGGTTCTTAATTAATGGACAACTCAACTCATTGCCATCGAGTTGATTCTGACTCATAACGACCCCCTTCGGGTGGCCAAGGCTGTACATCATTACAGAACTAGGATGCCCCATCATCCTTACATGTAGTAGCTAGTGGATTTGAGTCATTTACCTTCTGGTTAGCAGCCAAATGCCTTATCCACTATGCCACCAGAGCTACTTAGTAGAGAACTGAAACTAACTCCCTGCTGTTGAGTCGGACCTGACTCATAGCGACTGAGTCGGACCTGACTCATAGTGGCCTCTCCTTGGGTTTCTGATACGATATCACTACGGAAGTAAATTTCCCAACCTGCCTTCCAAGGAGTGGCTGGTGGGTTTGAACTGCCAGCCTTCTGGTCAGCAGTCAAATGCCTTAGGCACTATGCCACCAAAGCTCCTACTTAATAAATGTTGTTGTTATTGTTATATACTGTCAAGTCAGACCCGACTCATAGTGACCCCTCCTTGAGTTTCTGAGGTGGTATCACTACGGAAGTAGATTGCCCCATCTTCCTTC
>NW_006921715.1:3301809-3309711 GCF_000298275.1 Orycteropus afer afer | reverse complement strand
GTCTGGTTAGCAGGCAAGTGTCTTAGCCACTATGCTACCAGAGCTCCCACTTAATAGATAGTGGTACATAAAAAGGTTTTAAGCCCTAAAAATGTTTTAGAATCATCTGAACACTTAGAAAAATGTCTAGAATGCACAGAATGAAAAAAGCACAATGTAAAAAATTTACATTTACTAAAAATCATCATAATGTTGAACCCACGAGAAATTTACAAGGTCAATAATGTTCTTTCTTTGTTGTGAAATTACGAGTGAGATGGATTCTCTTCTCTGTTGTCTGCATTCCAAGATTGGTTTTGTTTTGTTTTCCCACTATAGTCAGGTATTTCCTTCAGAATCTGAAAAATTCATGGAAAATATGAAATTAGCAAATTTCTAAGTGACTTTGTCTAGTCTGCCATCAGTTCCCTGGCTTTGAAGTGCAAAAACCTTCATGTCTTTCTTAAAACTTATATTTCCAAAGCATAAATTTTGGCGCAAAAGATCAACCTAACTTATAAAAAGGGAGCTTGGTAGCACTGTGGTTAAAGCACTTGGCAGCTAAACAAAAGGTGGGTGGTTCAAATCCACCAGCCACTCTGCAGAAGAAATATGAGACAGTCTGCTTCCATAAAGATTTACAGCCTTAGAAACTTTACATGGCCTTTCTACTCTGTCCTAAAGGGTCACTATGAGTCAGAAGTGACTTGATGGCAGTGGGTTTGATTTTTGGTTTTGACTTATAAAGCACTCAGGATATTAGGGGAAGATCGGGTGTAACATGTGAATGAAGGATGTCATTTTAATGGATGAGGTAGCAAGGGCCAGGTGTCAAATGTAGTTATGAGTTTGTTGTTTTGTTGTTAGGTGCAATCAATTCAGATCTGACTTATGGTGACCCAGTGTTTAACACGGTGAAACATTGTCTGGTCCTAGTAACATCTCAGACAATGTTTCACTGCTATTCATAAGGTTTTCTGTTCCCATTTTTTTTGGAAATGTATGGCCCTGTCCTTCTTCCTGGTCCCTCCTGTGGAAGCTGCAATGAAACCATGGGTGACCCTGCTGGCATTTGAAATATTGACAGCATAGCTTGTGACATTACAACAACACACAAGCCATCATGGTATGCAAATGAGTGGTGTGTCCATGTATGTAAAGATACATAAATAGAACGAGCTTATGGTTCTATTTCACAGCCACTGAGTCGATTCCAACTCATAGAGACCCTCGTCAGTTTTCCAAGGCTGTAGATCTTTACAGAAGCAGACTGCCTCATCTTCCCATGGAGCGGCTGGTGGATTTGAACCACCAACATTTTGTTTAGCAGCCAAATGCCTTACCACTGCACCACCAGAGTTCCTTTATGGAGAGAGGTAAAATTAATGGGAAACCCCAGGAGCTTCCTTGGCTATTAGGATATTAAGATATGAATGTGTATCATCTTGAAAAACTTTGACTTCCAAATCTGGCACAAGGAGTCAGGTGGAATGCCCATATTCCCCACTGCCAGGAAGCTATCAGCCTTGGAACTCCTATGGGGTGGTTCTTCTCTGACCTATAGAATATTATGAGTTGAAACAGACTGGACGGCATATAACAACGACAAGCCTGCCCCTCTGCTCCTGGCCCTCAGGGTCTTTCCCCCCCAGCACCCTCCCCCGACTCCATGCTGACTCTCCCAGACTCTCATAATGTGTGGGTGCTCAGACGGGTGCTGCAATGAAACACAGGCTTCAGAGGCAGGCTGGCCTTGGCTTCTTCTGGGTCTGTCCTTTCCACAGTCCTCCAGTGAGATCAGCAAATGTCCCTCCTTCATCTGCTTTTCATCCATTCTTCCCTGACTTTAGACCATTCATGGTCTAAGCCATGGTCTAGAGCTAAATCGTGGTCTAGACCATTCATGGTCTAGAGCACCAGCAACAGAAGCACGGCCCAGTCTCTGAACCAGTTCAAACTCCATGAGACACCTTTGGCCCACAGAAGTGTAAACCTTCCTGAGTTCTGAGAAGGAAAGACTGCCCTGAATCTACCTTTCTGATCAAGCAGAAGATGGACTGTGAACACGATCCACTTCTCTGAAGCCTGTTCCTGCCCAACTTGGGCCGGGTGTGAAGGGAACTGCACCCAATACCTGCAAACACCCCCCCACACACACACACAGAATAGAGCTGGGTGTTAAGACAAGAAGGCAGAGCACTTGGGAATTTAGAATTCCTGCCTCTGGTGACAAAATAACTAGCAAAACCAAATTGTTCACTTTCAAGTGGTTGATTTTATACATGAATTTCACATTCATAGAGGTAAAAAAATAATGATAATAAAAAAAATATTGGAAGCTGTTTTGTTGTTTTGAATTGTGGAATCTTAGACCCATGTTTTAATATCAGTAGTACCCAAAGCTGAACCTAGTGGTGTAAACACTAAACAACTTAGCAAAAGTTTGGTGATTCAAATCCATCCTGAGGTGCCTTGGAAGGAAAGCTTGTCCATCTGCTTCCAAAAGGCCACAGCCTTGAAAACCCTACAGAAGCTAGTCCTACTGTATGCACCTGAGGTCGCCATGAGTCGGAACCAATTCCACAACATCGGCCTGTTCTTCTGGTTTTACCTGGGAGTAGAACACACCAGCAGTTAGAATTTCTGTAATGACATATGCAGAACAAAAAAGAACATTTAGTATCACATTCCCACATCTTTGCAATAACTCTTAATTTATTAGATGACTCAATCTAGTAACATTTTGGTTTTGGTGACCATACTGAATTTCTTGGGAATTTTTGACTAGCAGTCAGGGTGACCATGGTGGGGAAAGATAACCTTACCCTAGCCTCTACTCCATGTTACAAGTCTCAGCTTCAGCATTTGTAAATTTATTTCAGCCTCCAATTAAAATAAGAGAAGACGTGACATTCTTATTGGATTCATGTTTAAACAAAGGAAATAAGTGTTGTACAAAATAGGAAAAAAGCAGTGAATTGTGGGGAGTTTCCCAGGCTTGCCTTGTCATGGTTCACCCGTCCATCCCTTGATTCTTCTATTGGTAGATCAGCATGGGTGTATCAGTTTTTCTCTCTATAAATAGAGAAATGTGTGAGTATAGTTTTAAATATGTGTATATATAAATATCAGTATGGTATGTGAAGGAGCTCAGGTGGTGTAGTGACTAAGGAATTTGACTGCTTACCAAAAGGTTGGCCATATGAACCCACCAGCTGCTCCATGGAAGGAAGATAGGACACCTGCTTCCGTAAAAGTTTACCACCTCGGAAACCCAATGGGGGACACTGTGAGTTGGAATTGACTTAACAGCAGTGAGTTTGTTTGTTTGTTTGTTTGTTTTAATATAAGAACAAGTGGAGTCCCTGCCATCATGGAAGCATGGTCTAATGATGTAATGGCTGAGCCAATGTTAGTTGAACTTGATCCTGGATCTGCATATGCTGCTGTTCCAGTGATATTGGGTCTCCCTCAGTACTGAGGCCTGGAGGAACATCCTCAGCCTGGTAGGTGTCATACTGTGGGCATGCTCCATGGAGCAAGGTCAGCAAGAAAAAGAATACACCAGGTTTTTTTTTCAGAGGAAAGAGTATGTAAATAGATAAACATGATACAAATTGTATTGTTCTCTAGAATTTCCCTGCATTATAGTTTTCAAAACATCTATCCAGCCATCATTCCTTCCATCATCAAGTCACTTGGTCAGGCTGTGACATTCTGGGAGTTTGCCTATACCTGTCCTTACCGAACTCGGAGGACAAGGCTAGACAAGGTAACCAAGGAGGGTCAGTGAGGTTGGAGTGTTCACATTGAATGATGCCCAGGTTACCTTTGATTGTTTGTTCTGTCTCCCACTGAGCCCCAAGAATCCTGGTTGAGGATAAAGAGACTCCACTGGGTCTACTGTAGTGGGACTGGGGGATGGATCTGGCTCCAGAGGAACTAGTCTCAGGCTTTGGCTGGGATCAGAAGTCAGGGGCTGGTCAGGTGATGTGGACATGGGCCTTGCTCAGCTGCAAGATGTCTCAGATGAGGACCCTCTAAACCCCTCTCATGTGTTCTAATGGAAAGAGCTTAAATTTTGACTTGATGACCAGGCAGATCTAAGTCCAAATCTTCACATGTTTGCCAGACGTAGGCCTTAATTCAAAGATCCTTGACTTTTTTGAGTCTTTTCTACAAAACGCAAAAACACAGTTACCATCACAGACACCTGTGTCTTCTCTACAAAATGGGGAAACACAGTTCACCCGTCGTAGACACTGTAAGGTTTGGAGGGAATGTATGGATAATGGCAAGCTCATGCCTAGCACAGAGTGGATGCTCATCCTGCCTGCCTGTTCATCAGCGGCAGCCCCTCACCTGGGTGGTACCTTCTCGACAGCTTCAATTCTAGGCTGCGACCCTATCCTATTGGCAGCAGCCCTTCACCTGGGCTGGTTCCTTCTCAACAGCTTTGACTCCAAGCTGTGACCCTCTATCTTATCTCCCTGCCTGTTTCCTTGACATTCTCCTCAAATCTAATCATCCTCCCAGAGCATCCCTCTTGACTGTGTCTCTTTGTCTATTCTGCTTCCAACCTTCCTGAGTCAAAATTCCTCTTGGTTTAGTCCAGCCCCAGAGTCAAGGGCTCATTCAACATTTACCAGTATCCCATGGGCAGTAGCCTTGCTGGGTTTAACGAACCTTACATGAAGAATCCAACAAACTTCAAAAACCTTCACATAAAGTATCACCAAATGTTTTATCCTTCCTGTCTTACCTATCCAGTACTGCTGCTACAAAAACACCATGGGTGGCTGACTTTACAGAATAGAAATGTGTTTCTTCTCAGTTTAGGAAGCTGGAAGTCCACGTTCAGGTGTGGCTCTGGGGAAAGGCCTTTCCTTGTCTAGTTTAGCTTCTAGGAGCTGCCCACACCCCTTGGCTCCTGGGTTTGGAGACACATGTGCTGTATGTCTATCTTTTTACATGGCCTCTTCCCTGGTGTGCCTCTGTGTCTTTTCTGCTCATTTTACAACTCAGAAGTGATTAGGTTTAGACCTGCCTTATTTTATATGACCTCATTAATATAATACTAACATAAGCCCATTTCCAAGCAGGATTATATTTACAGGTACAGAGGTTAGGATTTCACTGCATATTTTGGGGGATACAATTCAACCGACCACACCTCTGACAGATAAGGAACTGCAGCCTTAAGAATAAGCTACCAGACCAAGAGGCACAACCAGGAAAGGGTAGACTTGGCTTTTCCCTGTAGCCCTCTGCCTTCCAGCCCAGTGCCTTGAAAAGTACACTATACCTCAAACTTGCACAAGGTCATGCACATGGTGGATGTAGGTTACCTCTGAATCTCATACAGATTTTAATATAAGAAGGACTTTTGGCTTAGAGAATTTATAACACACCTGAGTGAACAGCACATGGAATCATGGACAAAGAGGTAAAACCACCTTAAGGCAAAGCAGCATATAAGAATTCCACTGGACCAAGGGAGGTGGAGTATGATGGTGGTGTCAGGAGTGTGAGTAGCTGGAGCAAAGTTTAATGGGTCCGCTTCAAAACATCAGCTGCAAAGTGAGAATAATCAGTTGTTGGGACTTGGGGCTGTATCTCCTTTATCATTCCTTCAAAATCGCCAAACATCTGAGTCAAGTCACCAGCTGGCTGGTGGAATAACTGACATTCACGTTCCCTGGTGGCCCACAAGCCAAAGGCTGGGGGTGACATTGAGCAGAAAGGCATCTAGAAATTTCAAGGAGGCCAATCTCTGATTAGTGAAACAAAACCTTCACCAGGCCCCCTGCTCATCCGCTCCCCTCTGTGGCAGTACATATCCTGCTTTTTAATCTGCTCACCCCGTTCCTGACACTTTAATTTTCCTGTCTTGTAAAGAAAAGGAGAAGAAGGAGACAGAAGACTGGATTTAAGGCTCATGACTTACTGAGGGCCTCACGGCAGCTGAGACTGCAGATTGGCTGAGTGGCCAGCTTGAACCGATAATGATCTCAGGCACCCTTGCTTGGTCCCCTCAGCTGCCTGCAGCCCTCCACGGGCAGGCGCCCTGACATGAGTGGAGACAAAGCAGGATTAGGACACCCCTATGATGACATATCAATTCATCCACCCTTTGGATAAACTAGATGGCACAGGCTGAGGAGTGTAGACAGAACTGTGAGGGCGACTTTAAAGGACAGATATTTTACATGGAAAAACTTCCTGGACCAGTGTCAGCCATCTACCGTCCCTGGGCCATATCCAGCCCTGGGCCTCTTCGTATAAATAATATTTTATTGGGACACAACCACACCCATGAACTTATATGTATCCCAGGACTCTTCTCATACCTGTGAATGGGATGGCTGGCCTGCAAAACTGGAAGTGTCTCCCACCTGGTCCTTTCCAGAAAAAGTTTGCCGGTCCCTGAAAAGGGACAATTGCCCAGGTAGGTGTCTCATGCTAGGTAGACACCTTTGTGCTTCAAGTTCTGAAGGGACATTAAACCTGGCTTGTCTGCCCAATAAATAAAATATTAAAGGCCTTCCCAGTCAAAGGCACAGAGTACAAGAAAGAGAAAAATAATAATAAAGGGTAATCCCGCCGGGTTTCTCGGTTCAGCCCTGCAGCAAGCTGAGCGCATTTGAAGAACTTTTCTCAGGTGATTCAAGGCACTGTTGGGGAGATAACCGAGCTGAGCTGACAGGGCAGCTAACTTAGACATAATGGGCTGATGTCTGTCAGGGGACACACACTAGGACCTGCAGTGTCCACCAACCAGGCCAGTGCCCAGGGAGGCCACATCTCCCAGCAAACTGCTGAATCCGCTGCACTTGTTGGTACCTCAGATCCCAGCTACAGTTGATGGCAGGGTAACACGCCCGTTACAGAATGATTTGCATTAGAAATATAATCAATGCATTATTAATGCTAGAGCCATTTGCAGGGCAACCTTTGTTTACTCGTATGCAGTGAGGAGGCTCTTACAAGAAGAGCAAGGAAAAGACAAAGACGGGCGTAGGGTGAAAAGAAGAGACCAAGAGAGAGGGAGAGGCTAAAAACAGAAAAAGTGAGGAAGAAGAGTCTTGCTATTTCTTTGTTTTCTTTTCTGTGTTTGCCTCCAAACTTGGAAGTTCTCACTAATTCCATCTGTCCTCCACAGAGCCATCAGTGGAGAGAGAAGGCATTCCATATGCGCAAATTAGCATCCAACCTCCCTTCATCTGTGCCTGATCCTTTGAGTCCATGGGGCCTCGCTGCCAAGTCCACTCACGGCATCTCAAGAGCAGCAACGTTGGCTCAGCTGCCCAACGGGGCTGGTCTCCTGGCCAACTCCAAATGGTATCACCTCTCATGCTATATCTATGTTGTGCTAAGGGTGTCACCTACCTGACTCCCAGGAAACATGCTTCAACAAAGCCACTCACCTAAGGAAGGCTCACTTCCCTGCAACCCACCCCCAGGCTTTAAGGAAAGCAAGACCTGGTGTGGTGACAGCATGGTCACCCTGGCCCAGTGGTCCAGTGCAGCTTTTGGAGACACCATAGATGGCCTTCAGCTCTGAGCTAGTCCTGAGGACATGAGGGGGACTTGCAGCCCTCTCAGCCAGTGTTAATTGCTTCTTGACCTGTTCTGAACCTATTTCTGCTCTTCGAGGGCTGCTGTAATAAAACCGCCATAGATGCATGACTGTGAATAGTAGAAATGTCGAAATCAGGGTCTCAGCCATGTGAACTGTGTCCTTGTTGGCAGCCCCAGGTGTTCCTTGATTCCTGGCTTGTACACAATCCCACATGACACCTGTCTCCCCCGGTATAACTCTGGTCTATTCTGCTGGTCAGCCCCAGGGATACAGGGGAGGAGAGACAAATCAGGGATGCCCGAAGAAGCAGGCCAGAAGAGCAGGATAAAGGGGATTAAAAG
>NW_006921715.1:3257737-3298177 GCF_000298275.1 Orycteropus afer afer | reverse complement strand
ATTCCCTGGAGAAGGATGTCATGCTTGGTAGGGTGGAGGGTCGATGAAAGAGGGGGAGGCCTTCAACGAGATGGATTGACACGGTGGCTGCGATGATGCGCTCAAGTATAGCAGGGATTGTGGGGCTGGCGCGGGATTGGGCAGTGTTTCGTTCTGCTTTGCGTGGGATCGCTATGAGTCGGAAATGACTCGACGGCACTTAACAACAACAACAACAACATTCTGCTGGTCTTATACCCCAGAAGGGATTAGGGTTAGAATCACACTGGTATGGCCTCATTAACATAACCCAGCCCACATTAGTCTGTTTTCTCTGCTTCTGTCTTGCCCCTGACTGGGAGCTCCAGTCATTCATTCATTGACTCAGGCTATGTTTACTGAATTCCAGCAAGGTCAGAGAAACAATGGAAGTTGAACATCTGCCCCTTTCTTGTGACACTTCTAGTCTCGTGCATAGTCATTTCTAGTCACACAGTGCATAGAGAACAGTGACTGGCTGCTTGGTGGGCAGCACAAAGCAGATGGGCCAGGGCCTTGGAGGACTGTGTTAAAAGGTCTCCCTCAGAGTACGACTGGGGTTTGGGAGCCCTGGTGATGCAACGGTGAGGTGTCTGGCTGCTAACAACAAGGAAGGTGGTCTGTACCCACCAGCAGCTCGTGGAGAGAGACTGGTGACCTGTTTCAGAAGGATGGCACCTGGGAGCCCATATGGGCCACCTCTGCTCTGCCTCGTGGTGTTGCTATGAGTCGGAATCGACTCCACCGCACACAGCAACGACAGGTTCACCTTGGCATTTCCTGGGAATTCTGCCTTGAGTCTATACCTTTCACCACCTGATCCTGTACCCTTTGGCTGGTGTCTCCTGTCATATGTCTGACCAGGAGGAACTATGCCTTGTGTTGCCCCCCTCAGAAAGGTTTCCTGGCATGAATTACAATTTTTCCTATAAGTCCTATTGGGAAACCCCATCAACTTGTCCACTAGCAAAGCTATGCATGGGGCAACTGGAGAAATTGGAAGGGACATGCCTCTAAGGTCACTGAGTTTGACTATACCCTCGCCTAGACCCTGTCAGGTTTTTCCATCTGATCTTTAAGAGCTTGGGCACTGCTGATAGTGGTGGTGGTGGTGGTAGTGATGGTGTTGCAGTTATAAAAATGAAGTACCTGTGATACTTTCTGGGAGAAAGTCAGACACCCCTTGTTTTGCAGCTTAATTGTGTCTCTAGAAATATGTGTTGTAAATATGAATCCTTATACCTAATTGCTGAAGGTGAAGAAGATGTGAAGCACTCACTGAAGAAGATCAAAGACCACAGTCTTCACCATGGCTTACATCTCAACAGAAAGAAAACAAAACTCACAACTGGACCAATAAACAACATCACAATAAACAGAGGAAAGATTGACGTTGTCAAGAATTTCATTTTACTTGGATCCACAATCAAAACCTATGGAAGCAGCAATTAAGAAATCAGACATCATATTGCACTGGGCAAATCTGCTGCAAAAGACCTCATTAAAGTGTTAAAGAGCAATGATATCACTTTGAAAACTTAGGTGCACCTGACCCAAGCCATGGCATTTTCAACTGCCTCATATGCATGTGAAGGCTGGATAATGAATACAAAAGACCACAGGAGAATTGATTTTTTTGAATTGTGGTGTTGGCCAAGAATATTGAATATACCATAGACTGTCAGAAGAACAAACAAGGCTGTCTTGGAAGAAGTGAAGACAGAATGCTCCTTGGAAGTAAGAATGGCCAGACTTTGTCTTGTACTTTAGTCATGTTGTCAGAAGGGACCATTCCTGGAGGATGCCAGGCTGGGTAAAGCAGAAGGTCAATGAAGAAGGGGAGGACTCTCAATGAGATGGATCAACACTGTGGCTGCGATGACGATGGGCCCAAGCACGGCAATGGATGTGAGAATGGCACAGCACCAGATCACATTTCATTCTGTTGTCATAGAGTCGCTATGTGTCCGAACCTCCTTGACGGCACCTAACAACAACAACACACAGTGGAAAAATGAATGTGTATTAGTCAAAGCCACTCACTGACGGAGTTTCTGTTACAGCAACACTAGATACCAAAGACACAGAACCCAGCTGTTGTCAAGCAGCTTCCAGTTCCAGGTGACCCACGCTTGTCCGAGGAGAACGGTGCTTCTTGGGGGTTTTAATGTCTGATGGTAGTAGATCCCCAGGCTTTTCTTGCTAGGCACCTCTGTTAATCAGTTGCCTCACTGAGGCGTCCTGCCTTAGTAACGACGGATAGGAGACCATGAGGAGGGAGAGGGGGGTCTATATAGAAAATCATAGGTCGACCCTCAGGGATCTCCAGATATGAAGCTAGTGGTCTCAGGGTGAACCTCTAACAGTTATTTTGTTATGACAGTGACAATGAAAAGATGCTTGCCATTTGTGAAGGACTTTGTAGACCATCACACCTTCTGCAACACCATATCTGATTTGATGCTGACACCATCTCCATGAGGCAGGGATCTAGTTTTCACTTGCCTTTTACAAAGGGGGAGATTGAGGCTATGAGGGGTTCACCAAAACGTAACGTAAGTTCTCAAGACTGATAAGGAGGCCAGCCCAAGGCAAGGGAATGTGGTGCAATCTAGGATGCTTTTCACAGTGACTAGCAGTCAAGTTCATCAGGCAGCCCGCTGAGCTTCAACTTCCTCGTGATCATAAACTCCCCGTGTCCAGTGGGGTCAGGGAAAGGGTGCATGGGGATGGGAATGATTCTGTGCAAGGCTCCAGCCTGTCATGGAGCCTCCGACGCAGCAAAGGAAGGTCAGCTCAAGGCTAAGCCTGTGGCTCCCAGGAAAATGAACGGGCCACAACCAATCAGCCAGCTCTCAAGCACGCTGGGATTAAAGAGCTACCCGTGTGATTTCCAACTCGTCATCTTCTCAGCGTTACACCAGGTGATTGTAATGTAACACTGCTTACCGTGTTCTGAGCACCCAAAGGGTTGAGTTCCCTGTTTACCTACGAGCCAAAAGGTTGGCAGTTCAAAGTCACCTCAGAATAGAGACCTGGTGAGCTGCTTCCAAAAGTGACACCCATGGAAAGTCTGCAGAACACAGACCCACCGCATGTGTGGGGCCACAGGAGTGGGATCAGCTTCACGGGAACTGACAACAAAACATTCTGCTCTTCTATTGGCTAGGAATTTTAATAAATGTTCAATTTAAATATTTCATACATATTTAGACAGATAGGTCTATGAGCGGACTCTAAATTCAAACCAACTTTCATTGTGAATCCCTCAACCTCCTCTCCAAGTTGTCCCCAAGACACTCATGCCTGGTAAGTCTTTTTTCTTTTCTTTTTTTTTTTTTTTTCAATTGTGATTTGGGTGAAAGTTTACATAACAAATTCATTTTCTGTACAGCAGTTGACACACTTTATCTCAGGACATTGACTGCAATTTCCCACAACACAACAGCTCTCTTCCCACTTCATCCCCATAGTTACATCTTCTCTGTGTCCTTCCCTCCCAGGCACTCCTGCCCCCTGAGCTGTCTCCCTGTGTGTACACAGCCCTTTTATTCTTCCATGACTGTTCTCTCCAAGGAAAATATCTACCTCAGGTAAATGTTCAGCTCATATGCTTGTCTTTTGTTTGGCTAGAAGCCACAGGAGTGGATTCAATTCTAGACCTGAAGAGCAGCTAGGCCCATAGTCTCAGGGGTTCCACCACCTGCCTTGTAACTTTTAACGTGACTTGTCATATGTGTTACCTGGTCTCCATCCTTCATTAGACTCTGAATGCTTCAAGGCCAGAACGACGTTTTCTGTATCGTAAACATCTCTGCCCCCAGCACAGTGTAGATGCTGAGCAAAGTTTGAATGAAAGAACGAATTAAATGTATGAACCACCTTGTTAGAAACAACCTGATTTAGGTTAGCCAAATCCTGTTT
This sequence comes from Orycteropus afer afer, assembly GCF_000298275.1. Taxonomy (NCBI): domain Eukaryota; kingdom Metazoa; phylum Chordata; class Mammalia; order Tubulidentata; family Orycteropodidae; genus Orycteropus; species Orycteropus afer. The sequence goes on along the minus strand of NW_006921715.1, from coordinate 3,294,235 downwards.
CCCCCAATCATGTGCGAGACTTCAGCCCCTGGCCCAAGGTGGGCAGCACACCTGGTGGCCTCCGCACTCAGATGCTGGTTGCTTGGGAAGGTCCACGTCACTGATAATGCTGAGGAGCCTGGGGGTGCCCGCAGCGAAGCCACAGCCTCCGGAGCATAGCAGGCTCCATGTGCCAGCCCCCAATTCTGCTAAACCACCAGCCGCCTAAATTTGAAACATTTCTGAAGTGTTATACAATGTTGCAATAATGTTTTTATAAAACAAAGGCTGAGTAACGGGAAGCCATTTTTGACCAATCAGCATCTTATTGAAAGAGGAGCCCTGATGGTAGTAGTGTTGGTGACATCTTGAAAAACAAAGAAGAAAGAAGGAAAATGTAATCATGGTCAAAGCTCTGCGAGAAAACATCTGCTTTGTAAGTGGGGAAGGGTGGTGAGGGGCTAAGATTGAAGGGGGACTGGGGAGGGGCCAACGAATGTGTGTGGAAAGTGGTTTAAATGCAAGACATTGAAACAAATCAAGGTAATGTAAGCCTCCATTCATGGGTCCCAAGGACCAGCTGTTCGGAGACAAGGTGGAAGATGGGACTTGGAATTAAAGGTGCTAACATTCAAACTTCATCCACACGGAGGTAAGACTGACTACTCACAGTGCTTCAGGCTCTGGAGAAGGGAGGGGACATCCTGTTCTGTAGTTAGGGCCTGGAACACTCCACTTGGCTTTTTATAATTAGTTCTCCACACTGGACTTCACACAGGAATTACAGGAGATAAGGTTGCTGGGTGGCCCCTCCAAAGCCAAGCCTGGAAGTCTTCTGAAAGGTCACAGCCCAGGGCATTGCCGTCCGTGTCAGGAATGAAAATGTGTAGGAACTGTGGGGTGGAAAACCACTTTGCTCTGCAAACTGTCACCCAAACCATGATACAAAATTGTAAAAGAGAAAACCCTATGGGGCAGTTCTACTGTGCGACACACGGGGTCACCAGGGGGATCACTCCATGGCAAAAACCAGCAACAACTTACACACAGTGTCAGGAGGAGTGGGGGCTCACTTGATGGCAACTGACAACAACTTACTGCGAGAGCGGGTGGGAGAGGTGGGTTTGATTGACACACAAATGGAATCGGAAATGAAGGTGTATAAAGCAGATAAAGAAAATGTCAAGGTCAGTGTGAGAAGAGAGTGCTGGCTAGTGGGAGGCTGGCCTGTTGTGGAAGTGCTCAAGAATGTTGTGGGGAACCTGAGTCGTCTCACAGTCCCAGTGTTAGGCCTGCATTGTTACTGTTTGCATGGATGGGTGGATGGATGAGAACAGAGAGCACCTGGCAAGACAGGTAAGCGTGAACACCTGGGACCACGGGGAAGCGTTGTCACAGGAGATGCTCCCCATGGTGGCGAGAAAGGACACCCCAACAGACTGCACTTCTGAGAGAGATGCTCTCTTAGAAGGAGGTGAGTTCTCCATATGTGGGGATGTTTACGGTAAAACGGCAAGTCCACTGGACAGAAGTACAGAATGGAGGATGCCAGTGCTGACCAGGTGAGGGTGATTAAGCCATGTGAGCTTGTTCTAGGCTAGGACGCTTTCCACTGTAGTCAACACAGCCTCAAAGAGCAAGGAGGACAGGAGTGAGCTCCCTCAATAGGAAGTTTAGGATCAGGACAGCTCGTGGTAGCAGGCATTTGCAGCTCAGTAATATCTATACGTGAAGCCCTGGTGGCACAACTGTTAAGCACTCAGCTACTAACCGAAAGTTGGTGGCTCGAACCCATCAGCCTCTGGGTGGAAGAAAGACCCAGTGATCTTCTCCCATCAAGATTATAATCTAGAAAACCCTAAGGGACAGTTGCACTTTGTCCTGCAGGGCTACTGTGGGTCGTAAGTGACTCAACAGGACACAGCAACAAGAAGTATCTCTACCTAGTGGCCTGGGGACAACAGTGCTTCGGGTGCCAAGATTGCGGTCACTGTTTTAAGTATTGCAGGAAGACATGGCCAAGACAGTGGGATGACAGATGACAGAGGCTGTCTTGCCCGAAGGTCTGATCGTGCAGCTGGAGCCTGCCTTTCCTGAACACATGGGGAAAACAGACGTGAAATTGGGATTTGATTAGCAAAAGATGAGGGGACAGGAGCATGGCTGTTGTATTGAGCAACTAACAGAGGCTGCAGCAATATTCAAAGGTCCCTTCTCAAGTGGAATCTTAGTTTTGGTGTCCATGATATTTTCTAAAATAGTAACTTAAAATAGATACTTATATACACAACATAATTGTGCAAAGGCATTTGAGGGCCCTTACTGATACTGTGTTGGTCTTGAATTTACCAGTTCTTTGCAGGTATAACAAATCCAGGCATGTGTGTGTGTGTGTGTGTGTGTGTGTGTGTGTGTAATTATTTCTGCAAAAAAGAGATGGTGCAATGTACATATATTATACATCTCTGAGTCACGTTCTTCATTTCTTACTTATCAATGTGTTTATTGTCATTGTGTGCTGTCAAGCCGATTCCCACTCATGGTGACCAGATAGGACAGACGATAATTGCCCCCTAGAGTTTCCTAGGCTGCCATGTTTTTCTCTCAAGGAGCCACTACTGGGTTCCAACTGCTGACCTTCAATTGGCATCAAGTGCTTTAACTGTTGGCCACCAGAGCTCCTTTATCAATAGAGATAAAGGGTGTGTGTGTGTGTGGGGGGGGCTTTACTCTTTTTAAGACCTGTCCATATGCCATTTTAAAGGGCTATTTACCACCCTGTGGTATAAACATAGGAACATTTGTTTCAACACTATTCTGTTAATGAATATTTAGGTTGTTTACTGCTTTATTGGGAGCTCTGGTAGCATAATGTCTAAGGCTCTTGACTGCTAACCAGAAGGTTGGCAGTTCAAACCCACCAGCCACTCCTTGGAAGGAAGGTTGGACAATCTACTTCCGTAGTGATACAGCCTAGGAAACCCAAGGAGGGGTTGGTATGTTTCGGGGCTGACTCGACAGCACATAACAACAACAAATGTTTTATTATTCTTATTGTTCTATAGGAAATACTGCAGCAAATGTCTCAAGCAAATATGTCTTTGCATACCTTTCACAATGAAGTCACTGTGGGTTATTATTTTGAGGAGACACTGTGGAATGTCCCGCCAACAGGGGTGCAGTGATCACTCCCTGCAGCCATGAGCACACAGCTCCCGTTGTGCCCGAGGTGGCATGTGATGGGGCTGCTTGCTGTCTGCCAACCAGGGAGGTGAAACAAGTCGCTCACGGTCACAGTGCATGTCTCCTGTGGCAGATGGGGGTGTATTTTCAGGTCCTGCGAAGCCATTGCAGGTGTCTTTCTCTGAACCACCTGCTCTCATGCTTTGACTATAGTTTCCCCTCAACTCACTACAGGTCCTTAAATGACTTCCAAAGTGTTTGACCAAGCCTCTTTCTTCCACAGTTTAGATCATGGATTATTCCAGAAAATGTGCAAATATGAGAAAGTACACCTCTACTCTCTCCTGTGGACAGAGTGGGTCACTCTGAGACAGGGACAATGGCTCTTCTTCTCTCCACCTGACCAAGACACACCCACTCTCATCCTTCATTTCCCCTTAAAGTGGGAGCTGGCAGGAACCCCCTATGGTGAAGACCCTCCAACAAGAGAACATGTGGAAAGGTCCTTTGCAAACTGCAGAGCTCTGTGTGTGTTTGGGGACTAGAGGTTGGTCAGCTGCAGCGTGCAGTAGAACGGGGCAGCACTGGCCTCGCCTTGTTTATTTGGGTTTCGTCTGGAGCCATCATTTGTCCCCCAGATACTCAGCAGAACCCACAGAAAAGGCCTTGAATTAGGGGTACCAGAACCTATGTCTCAGACCACTGGTTTATAGGTGGGGTTAAAGCCAGGTCCACTCAGTCTCGCTTTGATCCCACACCACTGCTTCCTCCCTGAAGCTCACACCTGGGGCCTCTGCTCACTCCCTGGGAGTTCTCAGGGGCCTCTGGTTACCTAAGCAGCCCAGCTCCTCAGTGGGCAGAGCTGGGTTCTGGGCAGAGCAGCCCACAGCCGTGTGATTCTCCGTCTCTTGTCCAGCGTTTCCTGTTCCAGGACTTATGAATTATTAAGGGGCCCTATGTTTGTAATGTGGGGCTCTCTGCTTCCTCCAAATTAAATTACTGAGGGATATATTTGATTATAAACACACTTAGTAAATGTTTTCATTGTTGCTTTCTGTAGCTTCCTTTGTTCGAAAGTGTTATAATGTCAAAAAGTCAACCGCAAATATGTACAGCCCGCTGTGGAAAATCATTTGAAGAAAACGCTGGGCAAATTAAGTAACCAGAAATGAAAGCCACTTTAGGACAAGAGTGAATATAATTTGTCATCTCTCAAAAAAGGGGGGTGGGGGCTTCTAGCAGCTGGGCTCCTCTGAAAAGAGTATAACTGATAGGGAGTCTGCAGCCAGGATCCACAGAGTTCCCTTTTTCTGTCTGTACCTCACTTTTCCCATCTGCCAAGTGGGGGTGTACAGCCTGCCCTACCTACTGCATGGAGTCTGCAAGAAAAGCAATTTTGTAAGCTGTAAATTATCTGCAGATGTGACTGCCACTTACCGTTTTAACTAAAGTAAACAAGAAAACTTGCAGCAATGCAGTTGAACAACTTTTCAGAAACAAGACTATGGACAGCCAGGCAAGAGTTCCATGATGGCCTTAGATGAGTAGTGCATGGTCCCTGTCTCCTAGGAGCATGAGTCCTAATGCAAGAGCAGACATACAAAACACAAGTTGAGGGTCAATCACATGAGTCTGACTCCACAGGTACAAACCATCCATTATAACCATAGGTACTGGCATGTATTCACAACACTGCCAGGAGGGCAGGGCGGGCAGAAATCCATTGGCAGGTGTGATGCTGTAGAAAAGAAGACAAAGTGGGAGTGGAGAGATGGGAAGGACAGGTCTGGAAGGAGAAGGAAGAGACTAGAAGGGGGAATGGCATATGCACAAGCCCAGGGCATAAGAAGATGCTGTGAGATAAAGACTTGCCCACTGATGAGTTTATGGCTGTGAGGGTGCTGACCAAAGAATCAGAGGTTCAAACCCACCAGCTGCTCTGTGGGAGAAAAATGAGGCAGTCTTCTCCTGTGCAGATTACAGCCTTGGAAACCCTATGGGGCAGTTCTATTCTCTCCCCTAGAGGTGCTGTGAGGTAGAGTTGACTCAGTGGCAATGGGTGAGATCAAGATTCCCAAGTTCTGCTGTTGTTGTTGTTAGGTGCCATCAAGTCATCCCTGACTCATAATGACCCTATGCACAACAGAAGGACACAATGCCCAGTCCTGTGCCAGTGTTACAATCCCTGCTATACCTGAGCCCATCGTTGTAGCCACTGTGTCAATCCATCTTGTTGAGGGCCTTCCCCTTTCTCGTTGACCCTTCACTTTACCAAAGATGATAGCCTTCTCCAGGGAATGGTCCCTTCCGACAATATGACCAAAGTAGGTGAGACAAAGTCTGGCCATTCTCGCTTCCAAGGAGCATTCCGGCTGCACTTATCCCAGGACAGATTTCTTCATTCTTTTGGCAGTCCAGGGTACTTTCAGTATTCTTTGCCAACACCACAACTCAAAAACATCAACTCTTCTCCGGTCTTCCTTATTTATCATCCAGCTCTCACATGCATATGAGGCAACTGAAAATACTATGGCTTGGGTTAGGCACACTCAGTGCTGGGCAGAAGCAAAATCAGCTGTGGACCATCAAGGGCTTTACACAGCATCATAAAGAGTTTGGATTCTCCTCCATAGCCAGTGGACACCAGTGGACTATTTAAGTAACAATTGTCATCATGGCTCTGTCTTTTAGGAAGAGAACCCAATGACTACTGACACAGTACAGCGGGGAACAGATGGATTGGGGATCCAGAAAGATCTGAGTTAACTCCTTAGAAGCTGTGTGAACTCAATCAATTCCTTAACTGTTCTGGGTCTCATTTCCTACACCTGTGGAATGAAGGGACGTGTGCCCACCTGCCTGTGTGGCTGTAAGGATAAAGGAAAACGTGTGTAAAATTTCTCCCACCATGCCTCACATCAAACCTTGAGTCTGAGTGTTCATCTGAGAAGCTGGTATCCACCCCCCCCATGCCCTCAGTAGCAAAGAGCAACCTCCCAGTTCCTGCCAGATTTTTCTGATCATTTCTACCTTTATAGGTTTTTGCCTTCCTTTCTGTGTGGAAATTCTGACCCTTTATTCCCCACTAGACATAGGAGAAAACACATACGAGCAGACAGGGAGGCAGTGTGCTATAGTGGGAAGAACTAGCTGGTGTGACCATACCTTAACCAGGTGTACTTCCTCAGACTCAGTTTTCCCAAATATGAAATGAGAGGTTTGGAGCAGATGAAGTTAGAGACCCCACATAGCTTTGATAGCTTCTCATGATATCCAATGGCCATGTGGGAGGAGGCAGAGTTTGTTTAACAGGACCAAGGTCCATGAGCCTGTCTAAGACCATAGCATGACAAATGGCATTTAATACAGGCTACAAAGGCACCAGATGTAGAATTTAATGGAAAAAAAATGGTGTCTCCGTTTCATCACAAATTAACTCCATCTATCTGCACAGCCTGTGGTGCTGAAGTCATAGCTTGAAATTCAGCAACACGTATGGTCAGCATATGCTGTTTAGTTTATTTTTTTCTTCATCCAGCATTTACTGAGCACCTATTTATGCCCAGAAGCATGCTAATTCCTGTGGACACTGGGATGAAAGAGGTTATCTTTAATTTAGGTCATCTTTCCTCCCCAGCCTTATCATTATCCTGGAGGGTAGAGGTTATATTTTCTTGAATTCTGTTGACATAGTGCTGGCATGGTGTTGGTTTATCAGTAAGATGCTAAATAACAGGAGGCTTGATAATGGTAGTGCTGGGGGGGGCATGTGGAGGTGGGGATGTGTGTGGTGGTGATAGTGAGGGGTTAGGGCTTGTGACACTGGTGCTGGTTGTGGAGATGGCGGTGGTTACAGAAGTAGTGATAGCGGCATTGCTGCTATGGGTGAAGGTAATGATCATGGTGGTGGTGCTGGTTGTGTAACTGGTGGTCATGGTGGCGGGCCTGATGGTAATGGTGGTGGTGTGGGTTATTACTGATGTTAATGGTGGTGGTACTGATGGTGATGGTGGTGGTGGTGGTGGTACTAGTTACTTGTGGTAATTTTGGTGGTAATAGTGCTGATGGTGATGCTGGTGGTGAAGGTGCTGGTTATTACTGGTGTTAATGGTGGTGGCACTGTTGGTGATGATGATGGTGATGGTGGTGGTTCTGATGGTGGTAGTGCAGGTGCTGGTTGTGTTACTGGTGGTAATGCTGGTGGACATGTTGGTGACAGTGGTTGTCTATCACTAGTTATTACTAGTGATAATGGTGATAATGGTGCTGGTAATTATGGTAATCGTGGTGGTAGAAGTGCTGGTTGTGTAACTGGTGGTACTGGTGGTGGACCTGCTGATGATGCTGGTGGTCCTGGTTATTACTGGTGGTAATTATGGTGATGGTGGTGGTGGAGGTGCTGGTTGTGTTACCGGTGGTAATGGTGGTGGACCTGATGGTGATGGTGGTGGTCCTGGTTATTACTGGTGGTAATTGTGGTGATGGTGGTGGTGGAGGTGCTGGTTGTGTTACTGGTGGTAATGGTGGTGGACCTGATGGTGATGGTGGTGGTCCTGGTTATTACTGGTGGTAATTGTGGTGATGGTGGTGGTGGTGGTGTTGGAGGTACTTGTGTTACTGGTGTTAATGGTGGTGGTATTGATGGTGATGGTGGTGGAGCTTGTTACTTGTGGTAATTTCAGTGGTAATGGTGCTGATGGTGAGGGTGGTGGAGGTGCTGATTGTGTTACTGGTGGTAATGGTGGTGGACCTGATGGTGATGGTGGTGGTGCTTGTTACTTGTGGTAATTTTGGTGGTAATGGTGGTGATGGTGATGGTTGTGGTACTAATGATGCTAGAGCTTGTGCTGGTGTTTGTGGTGGTGGTTGTGTGGTGGTGGTGGTAGTGGTGGTGGTTGTAGTACTACTGTTGGTAATGCTGGTGGTTCTGGTGGTGGCAGTGGTAGTTACAGTGACAGTGCATTGAGAGTGGTGCTAGTTTTAGTGGTGATCCTACTGGTGGTGTTGAGAGTGGTCATGGTGCTGGTACTATTGCTGATGCTACTGGTGAGGCAACAGTTGTATTGGTGGTGGTGGTAGTGATTCAGTTTTGGACCAGGAGAATCTTTCTTTTATTCTTTTTATTGCTGATGCCATTGTTTTCTAGTTTTTTTTTCCCCCCACAATGGAATACATGTTCATTATGAAGTAATATAAAATATCCACCAAAAGAATAAGGTAAAAGCTACTCTAATCACACTGCCCAATCACACTACACAAACCTAATCATTTTAAGCATTGTACACATATTTTAAACACATACATGCATCTTAAGATGATTATAGTGATACAGTGTTTTATTCAATGAAAATACACTTCCACATATAAAATAACAAAAGCACAGGCATCACTCCTCTTTTAATACATAATTTCTTTTTATTCTTAAAGGCAGCATATTTTTTCATTTTGGGAAACTACAATTTTCACTTAGCCTGTTCTTAAGCATCTACTTCCCAAATTAGAGCAAGGAGTATAGACTGTGGGGAGGGAAATACAAGAGTTCAAAGCCAAACTCCACTTAGGGTTGGGTGACATTGGAGCAAATTCCTTCATCTTACACAATCTCAATTTCCTCTTATGTAAACTAGATGTTAGAATGCCTTCTTCATAGGACATCATGAAGCTTAGATAAAATGCTGATGTGGAACTCCTAGCCCAGGGACTCAGACATGGTCGGTACTCACCACCTTTTCCTCCCATTCCCTACCCCTCCCTGAGCAATGTTTGTCTTTTGCTTACCCATACAGAAAACTCATAGAGGAGTTATTAATAGAAAGAGGTTCATCTTCAATGTCAGGAGTAGAATACTAAGGGGACTAGCAAAATCTCATCTCTGCCCTGAAGACTGTGTCTGCAATAGCTGTGGGAACCAATGTTTATCCCTTTGCCACCAGTGAGGAGAGAGATGCTGAGAGATGTGAGAGAGATGATGGATGTGTCCATTGCAGGGGTCAGAGGCAAAGGGGAGGTATAATTCTGATTTATTTAATGAGTTGGCAGTTGGAATAAATTTTGTTTGTGTGTGTGGTTTTTTTTTTTTTTTTTTCTCATTGAAACAATATTACAAGGGATAGGTCGGTTCCCATCTGGGTCCTCCAAAGCTGATTCCATCTATAAAGTCCCTAAGGCAGAGTGTGAATAGGGCTGTTTCAGTCTCATCTAACAAATTCTGACATCTGTTAATTATAAACAAAAACAAAAAACCCTTCCACCCTTCTGGGTGAGAACAGTGCCGTGGAATACACTCAACAAAACATTCATAGTGAGAGAGAAATCTTGAATATGAGGGTTGTTTGAATGGACGTGAGGGTCTCTATGAGTCTGAGTCAACTTGATGGTGGTGGGTTTTGGGTTTTGGAGTGGACTCCAAGGTAACTGCTTTTATGTATTTTAATTTGTTTGCATTGTTTTTGTTTTTCAGTGATATGGAACCTTCCAGGATGAACTGCATCCGATATGAGTTTTAAGTGATCAGCAGTACAGACCAATTGGGTGAGGAATCAGTTCCAGGCATGTGCAAAGGTGGTGAGTATCTCTCACACAAGCACTTTCAGAGAAAGCCTTCCTAAGTGAAGATGAAAATGGGTCTGTGTTGAGTTTGGGAGGGAGTAAAGGCGAGAGGGTGTGAGACTTCAGGTCATAGCAGGCATTGATATCATGCAAAATTTGTGGACATTTTATTTCAAAAGTAGACCATGAAGATGACCTGTAGACAGTTTTCACTACATATTAGTTTCCTGGGGATACTATACCAAATTACAACCAACAGGGTGGAATGAAATAACAGAAATGTATTCTCTCACAGTTCAAGAGGCCAGAAGTCCAAAATCATTGTGTCAGCAGGGTTGATTCCATTTGGAAGCTCCAAGGGAGCTACATGCTTCTCTCCACGCTTCTGGTGGTTATTGGCAATCAGTGGTGTTCCTCAGCTTGTAGCTGCATCACCTCAACCTTTGTATTTGCTGCCAACCTGACCCTCTTTTCTATGTGTGTGTCTCTGCAAATCTCTGTTTCTCTGTAAAAAGACATCAGTCACTGGATTTAGGGCCCACCTTAATGTAGTATGAACCCATCTTAATTACATCTGCAAAGACCCTACTATTTCCAAATCAGGTCACATTAATAGATAACTAGACTTAGAACTTCACCATATTTTGTTGGAGACATTGTCCAATCCAGGAAGAAAGGTCTGGCAATCTACTTCTGAAAATTAGTCAGTGAAAACCCTATGGATTACAATCGAGCTAAATATAGTGCTGGAAGTGCCCCTCAGGGTGAACAGCACTCAAGAGGCGCAGTGCCTGCAACAATGGACTCAAGTGTACCAACAAGCATAAGGATGGTGCAGGACTGGGAGCCTCTCATCTGTTGTACACGAGGCTTCCTGTGTAGGCACCTTCTTGGTGGCAATTCAAACAACAACAAAGTTCAAGCCGTAGTTCACCTTAACATACAGAACCCTGACCTCCCCTAATCTTCCAAAGTAATCCCCATAGGAGGGCACAAGAATCTGCAAGTTCAAGCTCCCATGATTCTCATGGATCATGGATGCTAACATTTGAGGACCTGTCTTCTGCACAATGGAGAGCCATCCAAGGCCATTGGGCAGTGGCATCTCAGGTAAGCAGTAAGTTACAACAGTTGAGGTCCATTTCTACTCTAGACATCTTCCAACGTCTTCCAGGAATATATGTAAAGAAGCATGACCTGGAGTTCAGATCTGGGTCTAAACATTCTTCAATTCTCATACCAACCTAATGAAGTAAAAATTCTAATTTCCATTTTATAGACACATAAACCTGGGCTCAAGGCTACATGATCCAGTCAAGGCTAAGGAAGATAAAAGGAAGAACTATGGTTCAGAAGGTGAAGTAACTTGCCAAGACCACATAGTAAGTTGGCAGGAGACACACAACCAAGCCCATGCCTTCTTGGTCATGCCCTATGTTCCTTGACCCCTCATGGCATCCTTTTCTAAGGTTTCTACCACAAGCTTGAGCCCATTACCTCCTGTGTATAAGGGGATGACTTTGGACAGTCTTTCCCCTTCTTACCACTTGTCTCAATTTTCTAGGATTGCCATGAGAAGATACCATACAATGGGTGGCTTTAAAGAACAGAAATTCATCTCCAGTTCTGGAGGCTACAAGTCTGAATTCAAGGCATCAGAAGGGCCGTGCTCTCTCTGCAGCTCCAAGGAAGACCCTTCCCTCCTCATTGTCTTTGGCTTCTGGCAGCCCCAAGGGCTCCTTGGAGTTCCTTGGCTTGGAGATGGATCTCCCCATGCTGGCTCCCCTATGTGACCCCCTCTCTCTCCATGTCTGTTCTCCCCCTTATAAGACACCACTCAGCAGGGATTCAGACTGGGACCCACCCAGTTCTGGTAGGACTTAACTGATTAGGTCATTAACAAGGACCTTATTTCCAAAAACAAGGTCACATCCACAGGTACAGGGGTTAGGACTTTGACATATCTGTTTGTGGCACATAATTCCATCCTTAGCACCATTCTTTTCTGGCTGGGTAGCAACAGCCTTCTTAGCAAGCAGAAACAGCTCACTGTTGGTGCCTCTGCAGAGGCTTGGCAAGCAGGACAAGCAACTGTGGGTAATACAGCCCCATCACTTTACCTTTGATGCAGTGTCTTAGGTTCTGGGATGAGAGAATGAATTTAGAGCAAATTTCTCTAAGTGGACATGGCTAACTATATGCCCCATATTGACTTGTAAAATGGGTCACTCAAAGATGACTGTGGTTAGCACTCAGAACTTGAAGGCAAAACCAAGCAACTGTTTAGTTTAATTACAAGTGGAGAATGTTAAAAAAGAGAGAAAAGAAAACTCTATGCTAGAGTTGGATTCTTCCAGGCAGCTAGATGAAAAAGGAAGGAGGCATAGCAATTGTGTGGTTTCATCCAACCCATTAGGGTTTTTCACCCTAATACCATTCAACTTCTGCTTGCATTATGTGAGAATCTACCTTCTGAACTATTAGGTAAGTAAGATCTGTTTTCAATTGGGTTAAATATGCCCATTCAGCTCCTACAACTGATCAGACTCTCAGGGAAACATGAGGCATTTTAATAAACCAAATATTTAGCCCAATACAGCAAAATCCCGTAATAGGACTTTTTTTTTTTCCCCCCAGAGGATGGGAAATGAAAATACATTAAGCGGGAAATATCATGTATGAGACCACCCAACCATGTCTTACAAAGATAAATGTTACATGTGTGGAAAGATTATAAGTGCAATCATCAAAAGTGGATGCCGGTGTGTGTGAGGGGTGCCCTCTGAGGCGACAGGAGAAGCAGATCTTTGTGGGTGGTGAGGGCTGGTCCAGGGATGGAGCATGTCCAGTCTTCTCTCTGCCTGGGAGTCTTCTTTCTTCTTCTTTAATGGACTTTATTTTTTTAGAACAGTTTTCACTTCACTGAAACTTTTCACAGAAAATATAGGAGTTCCCTCGCAAGTACCCCCTCCTCTCCTGCACATAATATCGCCAGTAATTGCCACCTTGCCTTGTTGTTGTTGTAGTCAGGTTGGTTCCAACTCATGGCGGCCACGCGCACAACAGAATGAAACACTGCCCAGTCCCGTGCCGTCCTCACAGTCCTTGTTATGTCTGAGCCCACTGTTGCAACCACTGTGTGAATCTACCTCGCTGAGATAGAGTCTACCCTCGATGAGGGTCCTCCACTTTTGTTTTTTTGCTGACCCTCTACTTTACCAAGCATGATGTCTTTCTCGAGAGCCTTGTCCCTCTGAAAACATGACCAAAGGATGGGAGACAAAGTCTGGCCATTCTTGTTTCTAAGGAGAATTCTGGCTGTACTTCTTCCAAGACAGATTTGTTTGTTATTCTGACAGTCCATAGTACATTCATTATTCTTTGCCAACACTGTCATTCAAATACATCAATTCTTCTGGCACCTTGCTTATTCGTTGTCTAGATTTTACATGCATATGACGCTGTGGGAAAGACAATGGCTTGGGGAGGGCGCACCTTAGTGTTCAAGGTGACCTCTTTGCTTTGTAACACTTTAAAGAGGTCTTCGCAGCAGGTTTGCTGTCCGTTGTGGCAGCCACTGTGTCTTGTGAGTGCCTTCCAAACTAGCAGCCCATCTCCTAGCACTCTGATGGGAACATTCTGTTGTGGTCTTTTGGTTTTTCATCAGCACATTTTCAGAAGGAGATGGCCAGATCTTTCTCCCTGTTCTTAGTCTGGAAGCTCTGGTGAAATCTATTCATCACGGGACATGCTACTAATATTTGAAACACCAATGGCATAGCTTCCAGTATCACAAGCTTCTACAGTAGGACAAACTGACAGAGACCTCATATGTAAAGGGACAGAGATTCTGAAAATAAGTATTAGCATGGAAGCTCACGCGATTCAGTCTTCCAGTGGCAGTTATGCAACAAATTATAACGCAAACGCAACACACAGCCATCAAGTAGGATCTGACTCATAGAGACCCTTCATTGGGTTTCTGAGGCAGTATCATTATGGAAGTAGGTTGCCCAACCTTCCTTCCGAGGAGTAGTAGCTGGTGGGTTTGATCCTCCAGTCTTCTGGTTAGCAGTCAAGTGCCTTAGGCACTATGCCACCAGAACTCACACTGTGGTGTTAGCTAATCACTATAAGGAAGTTAAAATTCAGTTTTCATAGGTGATGGGGATAGTGTCCAAATACTGTGACAGGCTAGACAGTGGAACCACTAGTGCCCAGGCACATGCAAGGTCTGTGAGCTTGGCACAAGTGACAGACACACACAGGTGCATCTTCACTGTGGACTTTTTGGCCTGGAGGTTCTTTTGGTCCTGGTCTTCACTTTACAATATACAGAATTGGCTAATGTCACCATCATACCCCACTGTGTCTGCCTCACAGTGAACCTCTTTCCCATAGAGTATAGCTGATCTCCCAGAAACTGGTTCCCTGGCTCCTTCCAGATTCTCATGCTCAGAAAAGTTGGTGGATGGCATCTGAGATGTGCTTCCACTCTAGCACAGCTCCTAGGAAGCAGCCTGCTGAGACAAAGAAGAAGCTCGCCTCTCCCTGGGAGCAAGAGGGACCACTGATGCTCAACCAAAGAAACCATTCATTGTCAACTGCCTGAAATGTCTTAGGACAGTTTGGACACCCCTATGCTTTCCTACCTTCTTCTTCCAGCTTCATTCTTGGGAACACATCTCTGGCCATGACGTCTCACTCAATAACATGCTTCAAGGGGTTGGTGCCTTTGAGTCAGTTGTGACTCAGTGACCCCATGTACAACTGGATGAAACACTGCCTGGTCCTGTGCCAGCCTCACAGTTGTTGCTCTGCTTGAGCCCATCGTTGCAGCCACTGTGTCCTACCATCTCGTTGAGGGTCTTCCTCTTTCTCACTGACTGTTTGCTTTACCAGACGTGATGACCTTCTCCAGGGACTGCTTCCCCCCAATAACATGTTCCAAGTCTGTGAGACGAAGTCTTGAGATCCTCATTTCTAAGAAAATTGCAGCTGTGTTGATTCCAAGACAGTTTGTCATTCTTCTGGCCATCTATGACAGGTTCCATATTTCCATCAACATCATAATTCAGAGCCAGCTCTTCTTGAACCTTCCAGGCTCATTGTCCAGCTCTCACATGCATATGAGGTGACTTAGGTGAGGAGAGCCTTAGTCTTCAAAGTGATATGTTTGCTCTTTAACACTTTAAAGAGGTCTTTTGCTGCAGAGTTGTCAAATGTAATAGGTCATTTGATTGCTTATCTCCTCCTTCAGTGGGTGCAGATTGTGAGTCCAAATAAAATGAAATCCTTGGCAACTTCAGTCTTTTCTCCACTTATCATAATATTGCCTGTTGGTCCAGTTGTGAAGACTTTTGTTTTCTTTTTGTTGAGGTGTGATCCGTGCTGAAGGCTGGAGTCTCTGATCTTCATCAGTACATGCTTCAAGTCCTCTTTGCTTTCAGCAGGCAAGGTTGTGTCATCAGCACATTGAATGTTGTTAACGAGTCTTCCTCCAGTCCTGATGCCATGTTCTTCTTCATTTAGTCCAACCTCTTGGATTATTTGCTCATCATACAGGTTAAATAAGTAAGGTGAAAAGATACAACCCTGACACACTCCTTCCCTGATTTTAAACCATGCAATGTGCCCTTGTTCTATTTGAACAATTACATCTTGGTCTATGCACAGGTTCCTCATGAGCACAATGAAGTGATCTGGAATTTCCATTCTCCCCAATGTTATTAATAATGTGTTATGATGCAATAATGATCAAATGAAAGTCACAGGCTCTTGGTTTGGTATCCAAGGCTTCACATCCACAAGGAATTTCTTCCATCACCTTCCAGGCTGCCTGTTGCCACAGAAAGAAGCTGGCTTGCTAAGTAGACAAGCTTTGAATCTACCTTTGCCACTCCTGGCTATGTTGTTTCTTTGACAGAGTCAGTCCCTGAGAGCCTCAGTTTCTGGGTCTTTCTATGGGAAAATTAAGTCCTCAGGAATAGGGCCAGGTGTTGGACCTTCATTCTCCACGTATGGCTGAGCAGTGACAAAGTCTAACTCAGTGGTTCCTAACCAGGGACCACTTTAGCCCTCTAGGTACACTTGACTCCAGGTACATTTCTAGTCATCACAACAGGAAGCAGGTACAACTAGCATCAGGTGTGCTGAGGCCAGGGTTGCTGCTAAATACTGAAGATGCTTAGGACAGCCCCCATAACAGCCACCCCCACACACTCATACCACCAATCTTGAGAATCGTGGCCTGAATGGACACTTATCTCTTTCAAAAGCTTAAAAACCAATCTGTCAAGTAAATAAAAGCTTAAAATTCATGCAAAACTAATATCAGTGTGATTTTTTCCCTTTCACATTAAGTGTACCTTGTGTTTTCTATACTAGTAAAAGTACATATGTGCTAAAATTATATATATTATATATTGCCTTATGTCACATGTATAAGGGCGCTCTGGTGGCACAGTGCCTGAGGCATCTGACTGCTGACCAGAAGGCTGGCAGTTCAAACCCACCAGCCACCCCTCCTCGGAAGGAAGATGGGGCAATCAACTTCTGTAGTGGTACAGCCTCAGATACCCAAGGAGGGGTCACTATGAGTCGGGTCCGACTCAACGGCACATAACAACAACAATAACAACAGCCACTCCTCAGAAGGAAGGTTTGGCAATCTACTTCTGTAGTGATGTTGTTGTTGTTGTTGTTATGTGCCATCGAGTCAGCCCCGACTCATAGCAACCCCTCCTTGGGTTTCTAAGGCAGTATCACTACAGAAGTAGGATTGCCCAACCTTCCTTCCGAGGAGTAGCTGTTGGGTTTGAACCGCCAGCCTTCTGGTTAGCAGTCAAGTGCTTTAGCCACTATGCTGGGAAACCCAAGGAGGAGTGCTATGAGTCAGGGCTGACTCAATGGCACATAACAACAACAACAACAACACAACAAGGAAGCTCTGGTGGCGTAGTGCCTAAAGCATGTGACTGCTAACCAGAAGGCTAGTGGTTCAAACCCACCAGCCACTCCTCAGAAGGAAGATTGGGCAATGTACTTCCATAGTGATACTGCCTCGGAAACCCAAGGAGGGGTTGCTAGGAGTCAGATCCGACACGACGGCAGTGTTTTTTTCACTGCCTTATGTCACGTGTAATTACACAAACATCCACACATACAATGATTATTTGCCAGAAAAATGGGTAATGGGAAGAATGGGGTCAGAAAGGCAAGAGAAGAGAACGGTTCATTGAAAACCAGAGGCTGTGGCTTCAGTGTTTCTGTGTCAGACCCTGGCCTTCTGGAAAGCACCTCGCACCCTCTCCGCTGAGGTTTGCCTGTTGCTAGGATGCTGAGCAGGGTTCTGTGGAGCTTCCCGACTAAGACAGACTAGGAAGAAAGGCCTGGTGATCTCCTTCCCAGACCAAACGGTTCTTAGGAGACTATTTTTCAGATTTAAGGAGCATTTAGGTTGAAGCCAGGTTTAAGGACCATTCAGAGTTCAAGAAATGGAGCATTTTTACGTTTATAACCAAACTGGACGTTCAACTCGGCTCTGCCTGTTGGATGGGGAGGCCTGATGGTTAGAAGAGCACAAGCGGAAGCTGAGAGTTTTGTCTGTTCACCGAGAGCAGTCAGGACGTGCTGGAGCCCCACAAGCACCTGACGCCCATGACATTGCTTCTGCACTCCCAGGGGCTCCCTTCTGAAGGACTGTGTGGTTAGCTGCTGTCCAGCAGGTCCCTGACCACCACAGCCCTCGCACAGTGGAATGACATACTGCCTGCTCCTGCACCACCCCCTGTTCAGGTGCGATGAGACTGTTGGGATCCATAGAGTGTTTGTTGGTTGCCAGGCCTTTCTTCCTGGTCTTTCTTAGTTGGGAAGCCCCACTGCAACCTCAGGATCCCAGCAACCCTCAAGCCTCCACTATCAGATGGTGGTGGCTGCATGGGAAGTACGTTGGCCAGGAACCAAGCCATGTCTCT
Organism: Orycteropus afer afer; assembly: GCF_000298275.1. Taxonomy (NCBI): domain Eukaryota; kingdom Metazoa; phylum Chordata; class Mammalia; order Tubulidentata; family Orycteropodidae; genus Orycteropus; species Orycteropus afer. The sequence goes on along the minus strand of NW_006921715.1, from coordinate 3,276,548 downwards.
CATGGAAGGGGAGACTCCTACTGCGGAAACTCCACTGGCACATTTTCTGAAAGATGGTAGGGACTATAGGTGTCCTCTTGCCTCATGCACGTAGCTGTTAAACACTATGGCTGGCCGAGAAGGGGGCATAGACTGGACTCTCCACCGTTATTATTCACACGTTGGAAGACGCCACATTGGCTCTCAGATGGAAGATGAATTGGGGCAGTCTTAACCCTCTCCCTTCAGACTGCAGTGCAAAAATCAAATCAATTACTCATAAACACTTGTGAGAAGATTAATTTAATTTTTTTTCTTAAACAAAGAGGGTAAATTAAAAGAATCGGCTTGTTCCTTCCCACACTGTAGTGACAAGATTAAAAATTAAATTTATACATATTTCATTTCTACATAAGAAAGCCTTTTTGCAAAAAGAAAAAAAATGCCACAGTTCATCTAATTAAATCAAAGAAAATTGCCTGTAGCAATGTTACAGTATTACAATTAAGCCACTGCCAAAGCCAGCCCTCTGAATTCTTAAACATCACTCGGGTTTTAAAAACCAAATCAACTTTTGTGTGTATGTGTGTGTGTGTGAAGTTTTGAGGAGACTTAAAGAAAATAAGGAACATGTTCCTGTATCAGCACATAAGGGTCAGGGAGGAAAAAAGATCTTCACACTCAGTCGGGTCATTGATGCATTGGAAACAGCAACAAGTTCTAACTTGGGGTTAAAAAAATAAAAGAGAAAGACACAGACACTCAGCAGGAAGCCTTGAAGAAATAAAGAAACAAATCAGAGGTGTCCTCCCTTCTGTTTAGAACCCCTGAGTGCACAAATGATCAACACACTCAGCTACTAACCAGGAGGTTGGTGGTTCAAGTCCACCCTAAAGAAAGGAAGAAAGGCCTATCTACCCTATCTGCCCTAAGGCCTATATATTTTGGAAAAGTCAGCCATGAAAACCCTGTGGGGTCACGTGAGGCAGAGTCAACAGAGTCAACTGCCAAACTGGTACCCTCACTTCATTTCCCAAAGACTGAGCCAGATCCTTTCAGTCCAATCCTGACTTGGAGTGGTTCCTTAGCCTTTGAAGATGACCCCATAACACACCATCGCTTTGCTAATGTAGACATAGTCCATGTGTCCTGCCAGCATTACAGTGCAGACCCAGTTAGATGTTCCCTGCAACCCTGGTTAGGCCATCCTGGGACTCAGTATGGGCTGGCTTGGACTGACTGTGCTCTCACAGGGACTTTACTACCACCAGGATGGGCAGCCTTGCGGTCACAACCATGGTCCCAGCAGGCAGGAAGAATCCTGGCATGAGCCCTCTCCATCCTGCCCATGGTGTGGTCTTCAGGGAGCCTCTAACTTGGTTTCTGATGACACTCTGGCAGGACAGAATTTTATTCCAGGGAGAGGCTCACATAGGCAGGGGCCTGGATTCTGATCTTGGTGACTCAGTCAAGCCTTTTCAACAGTATTCCATGACAGGTGCTGGGAAAATGTTTGCTGCATGGATCCTCCTAAGAGCAACTGTGTAAGCAGTGCCAGGGTCTGGCTCAGTCACTGTGGTGCCCATATTCCTGCTGCCTTTCACCTGACAGAGAGGTGGGAATGGAGTAAGGGCCCTGTACTCAACTTTCATAGTCAATCTTAGCAGGAACCAATTACCACAGCACTTTGGAGATTACATAAGAGCTCTGGTGGCGTGGTGGTTAAAGCCTTTGGCTGCTGACCTATAGGGCAGTGGTTTGAACCCACCAGCTGCTCCATGGGAGAAAGATGAGGCAGTCTGCTTCCATAAAGATTTACACAGTCTTGTAGACCCTATGAGGCAGTTATACTCTGTTCTATAGGGTCACCATGAGTTGAAATTGACTCCATGGCAGTGGGATTGTTTTTATTTTTTTGTTTTTGGTGTGAAAATGGCTAAATATGTTTCAAATACATTGTCATCTTGTACTGGGGCATCCTCAGGGGGATGGAGCAAGAGGCTCCCCACCATTTATCTGAAATCCCCAAATGCAGAAAGATATAAAAGCCTGATGTTTATCCATAAATTTGGCACACACTAATGTGGGGGCAAAATCTGAACTGAGCAAAAGTGAAGTTATCATTTTTATTGATCCCACAGAATGGGAATAATTATAAGTTTGGGATCAGAATTATTGAGTTTAACTGGGGTGTTCTCCCAGCTGCCACTGGAGAGAACACACGGTGCTGTATGTGCAAGTATGGCCTGTGTTAGTTACCAAATGCTGAGGAGCCAAGTACCCCAGAGCTCAGCATAACAGAACTGGGCCTCTAGCTGTTAGTGGCTGTCCAAATGCTGCCTGGCCCTGCTGCGTCCCTGCAACCACTGGTGCACTCGCATCCACTGTCGGGGCTCCTGGGCGTTCTGAGAGCCTTCCCACCTAGGGCTCATCCTCCAGCATTCTATCAGACAACGTGCTCTTGTGATCCAGAGGGTCTTCACAGCCTCATTTTCAGAAGTAGCACACCACACCTTTCTTCCAAGTCTGGACGCTCCACTGAAACCTGTCCACCATGGCTGACTCCACTGGCCTTTAAAATACTGGTGGCAGAGCTTTGGGCTTCACAGCAACGCGCCAGCCACATGCTACAACACGCTGACAGGTGGTTGCGGTCACGATATCAGGGGCCATTGTCACCTCAAGGTGTACCTGGAGCAGAATCTTGTTCCAAGATTACTCCCTAGTGTTAGCAGGTGAAAGCCTGCAGGTTCTTCCCAGCGACCTGCTCCATCAGGACAAGCATGTAAGAGCAAAACACCAGCAAGTCCTTTGAATCTAATCACAGAAGTGCCATTTTCTGTCCCTTAGAAGAGGGTCATGAGGTCCAGTCCACACTCAAGGGGAGGAGGCTAAACAGGAATGTCACTCTTGGAAAGTGAGACTCACTGGGATCCCAGACAGAGGCTGCAGACACATCACCTTTCAAAATGCTGAAAACTCTCAAATCTGAAACCTCTCATCAAGGGGCTCAAACCGGTTCATTCCAGTTTGACTTCCTACTGAGAATTTGCATTTCCGCCTCACATGTACTGAATCAGACTCTGCATTTTACCAAGCTCCCCAGGTGATTCTTATCATGTAGCTATGTAGAATCACTTGGGATTTAGAAGAATCACCCATGAGTCTTGGTAAAATGTAGATTGTGATTCAGCGTATGCGGGGTGGAAATGCAACTTCTCAGCAGGGGCTCAGACCAGAATGGGCCAGATCAAAGCCTTGCTCTCAGTCCCTGAAGAACCCATCAGTCCCACTTGACAAGGATAATAAGTCAGGTGGGTGACATTACTGTGTTCAGTGTCTCAAGACTGACAAAGGGCAGAGTGACATGAGCACTTATGCTCCCTCCTGTGACACATGTACAGTGGTGCTCTTCCTGGGTCTCATAAACTGGACGCCTCAAAGAAAGACACCCATTCTGTGTCACATAAACTGGCTGACGTTGTCCATCCTTCACCAGCTGTGTGACCTTGAGCAAACCACTCAGACTCTCAGAGCCTCAGCTTCTCCACAAGTAAAATAAAAACACTGCTACCCAGCTGCTACTGCTGCTGTTGCTGCTGCCAGGAGTACATGGCAATATATTGAGGGGAGCCAATGGCAACTGGCAGACCACAGGTGCCCGGCAAAGGCAGCTCTTTCACCTGTGAGGTTCTTTTTCACCTGTGCTGTCTTCTGCTTCCTCCCACAGTCCTGATACTGGCAGGGGAAGCACTGACACCCCATTTCACAGGTGGTAAAATTGGAGGCTCAAAGATGTGAAGCAATTTACCAACTATCACCCAACTCATCTCAACCAACACCTCTTGTCATAGACTGAATTTGGTTCCCCCAAAATACATGTCAATTTGGCTGACCATGATTCTCAGTGGTTTGACAGTCATGTAATGATGTAATCTGGCAGTTTTGTAATTATCCCCAATAATATAATCTGATGTTATCAGCCAATCTGTTTTAAGGAGATTGGGGGGAGTCCAACAACCTCACTCAGGTCACAGTAAGGGTATTTGCCTGGGGTGTGGTGTGCATCACCCTTTATCTTATAAGAGATAGAAAGGGAGAGAAGCTATCAGAAGGAGGGCTCCAGTATCATCAAGAAAGAAGAACCAGGAATGGAGTGTGTCCCTTGGACCCAGGGACTCTGTGCCAAGAACATCCTAGACCCAGGGGAAGACTGATGTCAAGACACGTGGAGACCTCCATGGGACACGAGGCCCCCAGATGTTGAAAGGAGACAAAGACTTTCCCCCAGAGCCAACAGAGGGAGAAAACAAGCCCCTAGCACTGAAAACTCTAGCTCTTATTCCACGATTGTAGCCTCCTAAACTAATGAAGATACCCACCAGCCACTCCTCGGAAGGAAGGTTGTGCAATCCTACTTCCGTAGTGATACTGCCTCGGAAACCCAAGGAGGGGTCGCTATGAGTCAGGGCTGACTTGACGGCACATAACAACAACAACAACAAACTAATAAAGCAGAATAAATACCTAATAAACAGAGTGAACTTCTGTTTGTCAAAGCCACCCACTTGTGGATGTTCTGCTATAGCAATGTCAGATAAACAGGACACTTGGCATTATTTTATAAATTTGACACATTTTAACTGTCTGCACAACTAGAATAAAGGCTGCACCTCAGCATCCTAACCCATAGACACACAAAGTTGGGACTTGACAAATACCAGGGAATGAGCCCAGGATTCTGTCTGTAAATCCATCCTTTGGTTGGGTCTATCCTGCTAATCAGCAATGGGCATTGCAGCCTTTGGTAATATCCATATATCCTATATGGCTCTAAAGGACATATAGGGTCAGTGGTTTTGAAGCATTTTTTATTCATTCATTTAGTCAGTTAGCCTTTCTTTCATTCAGTTGCTAGAACTGAATATCTGATAAAAGTTATCAATGAAAAAGCTCACAAATTTAAAAACTTTTTTAAGACTTTTAAAGGTCTTCTGAAGCATAAAATTGTAGGAACTCCTTTGCTCTAGGAGGCCTTTGAGTAGAGACATTGTCATACTCAGAAGATCAACCTTCAGCAAACATGGAGTTAACCAATATCCCTCTCTTCTGCAAAACAAGATCATAGTCATTAACAGAGACTGTTTGAGGCTCCAATCTGCCCCTGATCCTCTCAGCTGCTACATTTGATTTTGAAGAAAAAAATATTTGGATACCATTCCTTCTAAGCACCAGTGAAGTCAGTGGCAAAAAATAAGCCTCCAGGAATTGATGGAATACCAATTCAGATGTTTCAGAAAATGAAATTGATGCTGGAAGTGCTCACTCATCCATGCCAAGAAGTGTGGATGACAGCTACTTGACTGACCAACTGGAGGACATCCATGTTTGTGCCCATTCCAAAGAAATAGGATTCAACAGAATGTAGAAATTAATGAACAGTATCATTAATATCACATGCAAGTAAAATTTTGCTGAAGATAATACAAAAACAATTGCAATAGTACATCAACAAAGAACTTCCAGAAACAATAAGTTGGATTCAGAAGAGGGTGTGGATGGAGGAAGGTCATTGTTGGTGTAGCCAGATCTTAGCTAAAGGTAGAAATTACCAGAAAGATGTTTCTTGTGTTTTATTGACTATGCAAAGGTGTTCCACTATATGTATCACAGCCAAAGATGAATAACATCTGGGAATCCCAGGCCACTTATTGCACACATGGGGAACCTGTACATAGATGAAGAGGCAGGCACTCAGAGCAAGGGGATACTGCATGATTTTAAATCAGGAAAGATGTGTGTTGGTGTTGTATCCTTTCACCATACTTAGGCAATCAGTATGCTAATCAAATGATCTACGAAGCTGGACTATATGAAAGAGCTCTGGTGGCATAATGCCTAAGGAATTTGAGTGCTAACCAGAAGGCTGGTGGTTCAAACCCACCTGCCACTCCTCAGAAGGACAGTTGGGCAATCTACTTCCATAGTGATACCACCTCAGAAACCCAAAGAAAATACAGCATCAGGATTGTAGGAAGACTCATTAAAAATCTGCCATATGCAGACATATCAACTTGCTTGCTGAAAGGGAAGAGGATTTAAAGGACTTACTGATGTAGATCAAAGACTACAGCCTTCAGAATGGATTATATCTTAACTAAAGAAAACAAAAGTTCTCACAACTAGATAAATAAGCCACATTATGATAAACAGAGAAAAGATTGAACTTGGCAAGGGTATCATTTTACTTGGAACCACCATGAATGCCCACAGAAGGAAAAGTCCAGAAATTACACAGTGCACCACATTGCCGAAATCTGCTGCAAAAGACCTCTTTAATGTCTTCAAAAGTGAAGATGGCACCTTGAAGACTAATGTGCACCTGACCTGAACCATGGTCTTTTCAATCACCTCATACACATGTGAAAGCTGGACAATAAATAAGGAAGTCTGAAGAAGAACTGATGCATTGTGTTATGTTGAGATGAAGAATATTGAACACACCATGGACTGCCAGAAGAATGAACAATCTGTCTTGGAAGAAGTGCAACTAGAATGCTCCTCAGAAGTGAGGACAGTGAGACTTTTTGTCATGTATTTTGGACATGTTGTCAGGAGGGACCAATCTCTAGGGAAGGACATTATGTCCGGTAAAGTAGAGGGTCAGCATAAAAAGGGAAGACCCTCAATGAGGTGTATTGACACAGGAGCTGCAACAATGCACTTAAAAATAGCAGCATTTGTGAGGATGTCATAGGACAGGGCACTGTTTCTTTCTGCTGTACACAAGGTCACTATCTGTTGGAACGGACTGGATGGCATGGAAGAACAGCAACATGTTTTTCTCCTCTGAAGTCTTCATCAGGTCATTTATTCATGGTCCTGGAATGTGATTACTTGCATTCAATGCCAAGAGGAGGAACTTCCCCCTCAGAGATCTGAATTAGAAGTAATTATCATTGCTATTGGGAGCTCTGGTGGCGTAGTGCCTAAGGCACTTGACTGCTAGAAAGCTGGCTATTCAAACCCACCAGCTACTGCTCTGAAGGAAGATGGGGCAATCTACTTCCGTAGTGATACCACCTAGGAAACCCAAGGAGGGGTCGCTATGAGGCGGGTCCATCTCGATGGCACATAACAACAACAACAACATTGGGAGTGGAGAGAAGATGAGAAAATTCAGCTTCAGAGACACAGAGGCTTCCACCCAACCAGGAGTATTTCTCACATACTGGGGAACAGAGAAAGAACCATCCACCCAAACTCCCATCCAGGAAGTCTCTAGAGGAGCTAGTTGATGTCTGAGACAAAACAGTCTTCGCAGAGCAAATATCCAACCACCAATGCACAAGATTGTTGTAGACAAAGAAAGGTATTACAAAGGTTATTTTATTTTACTACCCAGCTGACTTAGGCAGAAGAAATACACTCATTTATTTTTTTCTGAGTGTTGGCACTAAAATAAAACATTTTGGACGCCTTGATAAAGTAAATAACAGAAGTGAATTCTATACTTTGGCTTTTCAAAATGATTAGCTGCAATCCTAATTGTTGTCTAGATAGTCGAAAACATGTGTCATAGAAGATAATTACAAGCTCATTTTGAACAATGCCAACAATTTACGTATAGAAGAACTGAGACCCAGAAAGTGGAAGGGCTCGATAGAGATGTAGCTGCCTGCCAATGGGCTGTGTTGTCCAAATGACTCATGCTTGGTGGCCCACTGAAGAATCTGGCTGTTAGAATGTCTCTGCATCATAATTGTAGAATTTCACTTGCTGAAATGCCCACCAAGAGCAATCATGACCACCTAAAATGGATCCTGAATTTCAGAGGCAAAGAAATCAAGATCCAGAGACACAAAGTCTGAAACCCAGATTGCTGGACCTGACTAAGTATGAGAAGGCACATCATTATATATTATTGTTGGGTGCCATCTAATAAATTCCGACTTATATGACCCTATGTACAACAGAACAAAACTCTACCTGTCACAATTGTTGCTATGTTGAAGCTCATTGTTGCAGCCACTATGAATCCATCTTGTTAATGGTCTTTCTCTTTTTCACTTACCAGCCGTGATGTCCTTCTCCAGCAACTGGTCCCTCTTGATGTTGTTGTTGTTGTTTTATGCCGTCGAGTCGGCCCCGACTCCTAGCGACCCCCCCTTGGGTTTCCAAGGCAGTATCACTACGGAAGTAGGATTGTCCAACCTTCTTTCCGAGGAGTGGCTGGTGGATCTGAACTGCCAGCCTTCTGGTTAGCAGTCAAGTGCCTTAGGCACTATGCTATCAGAGCTCCTCGGTCCCTCTTGATAGTATATCCAATATACATGAGATGAAGTCTCACCATCCTTGCTTCTAAAAAGCATTTTGGCTGTATTTCCAAGACAATTTTCCTCACTTTTCTGGCAATCCAGGGCATATTTATTTAATATTCTTCACAAAAACAATAATTCAAAGGCATCAATTCTTCTTCACTCTTCCTTATTCATTGTCCAGCCATGGTGTGGGTTGGGTGCACCTAAGTTCTCAAAGTGATATCTTTGTTTTTAACACTTTAAAGAGGTCTTTTGCAGCAGATTTGTAATGCAGTACATCATTTGATTTCTTGACTGCTGCTTCCATAGGTATTGATTGTGGATTCAAGTAAAATGAAATCCCTGACAACTTCAATCTTTCCTTCATTTATTGTCATGTTGCTTATTGGTCCAGTTACTAGGATGTGCATTTTCTTTATGCTGAGGTGTAATCTATACTGAAGGCTGCAGCCTTTGATCTTCATCAGTAAGTGCTTCAAGTCTTCCTCACTTTCAGCAAACTAGGTTGTAAAGCTTCAACTAGTGGTGGAAGTAATTCACATGACAATGAGGAGGAATGTATGGCTTAAATCAATTATATAATCAACCATCTTTAACTGCTTTTCAACTCCTGAAAGCAGGGGTTGTGAATGATTTCTGTCTGACCTTTCTATGGTCTGACACTGTGGCTGATATACAGTAAATGCTCAGTAAGTGCACAGAGGGCATTATATATTAGTATATGTCATATCAAGTTGACCTAGTTTGGTCATGTTCCATAATTTAGTAAAAAAGATCATTTGTGTAACTAAGTATATTACACACATTTTGCTACATATGAGCAAGTTAGAAATTTTTGTCTCCAATTTGTGGTTCAGTAACTGGGTTCCTAGAAGTGAAGTAACTTTCTATGGCCATTAAGCTTGTTATTTATGGGGTCAGGATTCAAACCCAGGTCTGTTTGGAGTCATGGTGCCTGATTGCCCCATGACCATCACACTGCTTTCCTCACCCACTTGTTAGATGCAGTTGTCAAAATCATGGAAAGGATATGTAATAATTTGGAGGAATTTTAGGATCAAGAATATTTCATTACTTTGGAAATGATAACTTTCTACAAAGAAGAAGAGTAAAATATCCAAATATGTTGAATATTTCTTATGCACCAATAGTTGCCTTGAAGCTTAGCTGGGAAAATATGTGTTCATTCATTGAGACACTGGGTGAGCACTGCTATCAGCCATATTGGTAGACCTTATGGAGTTGACAGAGGAATCATTCAAAAGCCCTTTCAGGAATTCAAAACAGGTTAAGGAAGACATGGTTGATAATATAATTGAGTTAAATAGTAAATCCCTATTCATTGCCATGTGACTTACTTCCACCTCCAAGGAAGCGTTATAGTTCTCGCCTCATTGACTTTGGGCTTGACCAGTAGGATACGGGAGACATAAAGCATATCATGTCCAAGTCGAAGCTTTAAAAGGCATTTCAAGTTTCTTCTGCCATTTGTCTGCCTTGTGTCATGACAATAGTAGGTCCCAGGTAAGTTCTTCTCCCTCAGATTGGGTCTTAGAATGAGAAGATATATGGGGTAGAGCTTTACCACACAGAGTGACAACCCTGAGCAGAGCCAATCTGCAGCCCACATGTATCATGAGTGAGATCAAATGTTAATATACATCACTGAGATTTGGGAATAGTTTGTTACAGTGGCAAAGATGATTGATGGAGAGGGCATGAAGATCATACAAAGCAATTCTAATACAAGGTTGGAGTGATGGCTTTTAAGAGAAATACAAATACAATTGTACAGGTCCATAGCAAGAAATAGATCTTTTCTGTTGAAATGCAGATGGGTTCTTTGGTGGTGGTATGTAAAGAGGACAATGAACATAGTAGAGTTTGAACATGGAAATAAGAAGATCCAGATTCTAATGCTTCAGTTATTCAAGGCTGGGGCAGGGAACTGGGGGGAGAGGCAACAGTGATAGACTAGAAATTAAATCAGCTGCCTGTTTCTTCTGTTATCTTGAAATCCTGTAGGGCTATACTCATTTTGGTAAACCACTGTCTGTGTGTAGAATCCTAGGAACCCTGGTAATAATAGACTGATTTCTCTCTCTTAGGTGTTCTGGGGAGTGGAGTGCATACTGCGCTGAACATTTGATGGAGCTGGGGAGGTCTGCCTTAAATTCAGAAATGAGGGGAAAGTATAAAACAAAGATCCAGACTGTCAGGACTCACTGCTGTTCTCAAAACTGAAGGGTTTTGTGAATTTAGAGTATGTTCTGCCCCTACCTGGCCTCAATTTCCCCACCCATATGCTGAAGGGATGGAGTCAGAATCCCTAAGGATTGTTTCACATGAAAAACTCAGATATGCTAAGGATTCATTTTCATGAAAGACTCCAATGTTAAGTTTGATTTCAGCTGTCAATTAAGTGCTGTGTCACACCTGTGTATAAGGTTGCTATGTTGACCCCAACAATAGAAAACATCAGCTTTACCTATGATATAGGTCTACCAGTTAATTGCCGGTCTCCTCACTCTCCTGGGTCTTGTTCTTTCACATCCACATTAACTTCAATTTTCCTCTGCCATTTCTTAAAAACTGCATTATTCTTTAGGGAACGTATCTTTCTTTCACCTTCTAAATCTCACCTGCTTACAAACAAATGCAGGATTCCTATTCATTTTCTTCATCTTCCTTATTCCTTCCTCTAATTCTGACAGAACCTCATATCTCTCACTTGGCTGCTGGATCTGAGCTGCTTAGGCTAAACATCTGAGATACCTTTGACATCTCTTCCATATACTAGGGCTACGTCAGAAGATTCTGTTGGTCCTGGGTTCACAAGTGACCTAAAATCTGAGCTCTTCTTGTCAAATCCAGCACTAGCACTGGACTCTCCCATTAGCACTTGCTATAGATGTCTAACTGTTTTCTCTGCTCCTCCTTTCGTCCCTAGAATGATATTTTACAAAGTAAAATGTGACATCCATTAAAATGTGCTAGTCAGATCCTAAGGCAGGAGGCATCATCAATCATGGATCCCAGATGCTGATTCTCTAGATCTGCCACCATGTTTGTATCAATGCCACGCTGCTCAAGGGCTGCTCCCAGACAATAAGCAATCATCAAGAAGACACTTATGCAGACCATTCCTAAAAGTTGTGGGACTTTCCCAGTTTGTGGTTTTGAATCAAGGACTCCCACTGGCCTGGCTAAAGCTATCCTAGAATTACACTGCAGCCCCACACTCTCTTCCTATCCAATGCTGCTTTCTGCCCCCTCTCTTTTTCAGAAGCTAGGACTACATTAGCGCTTGAAAGCTCTTGCCACTCACTACAGCCTTCACAGGCATTTCCATCAATGCATTGTGGAGTGAACTCAAAAAAATAAAATAAATTAAATTAAATTAAATTAAAATATCTATTCTGAGTCACATTATAATAAAGTAGCTAAAAACTAAATGCACACACACAAATTGAAAGCATCCAGAGAACAATAACACATTATTTCTGGGGGAACAATAATATAGATGATTACAGATTTCTCATCTGAAGCCATGGAGGCCAGAAGACAGCCCATGACATTTTTCAAAATACTGAGTGTAAAGAACTGTTAACTGAGAAATCTACATTCAGTGAATACATTCTTTAGTAATGAAAATAATGTATTGATGTTATTCATAAGGTTTTCACATTTTAAAAACTGTATCACCAGATCTTTCTTTCTTCTCTGTCTTAGTCCAGAAGTTTGGCTGAAACCTGTCACACAAGGATGACCCTGCTGATATTTGAAATATGGGTGGCATAGCTACCAGCATCACAGCAACATGTGAGCTACCACAGCACAACAAACTGACAGATGAGTAATAAGAAGAATGCAGATTCCAGAACTATTAATTGTGCTCATGTAGAGCCCACACACAGACAAAGAAGTAATCATTCCTAAAGAATAAGGGGATACTGTATGTTTAAAATCAGGAAAAGTGTGTGCCAGTGCTGTATCCTTTCACCATACTTACTCAATCTGTAGGTTTAGCAAATAATTGGAGAAACTGGATTATATGAAGAAGAACACAGCATCAGGATTGGAGGAACGCTCATTAACAACCTACCATATGCCGATGATACAACATTGCTTGCTGAAAATGAGGAGTGCTTGAAGCACTCCTTTGATGAAGATCAAAGACTACGGTCTTCAGTATTGATTACACTTCAATGTAAGGAAGCAAACATCCCCACAAAAGCAATATAATGATAAATGGAGAAAAGATTGAATTTGTCAATGTTTTCATTTACTTGGATCCACAAGCAATGCCCATGGAAGCAGAAGTCAAGAAAGCAAATGATGTATTGCATTGGGAAAATCTGCTGCAAAAGACCCCTTCAAATTGTTAGAAAGCCAAGATGTCACTTTGAAGACTAAGGTGTGCCTGACTCAAGTCATGGTATTTTCTTTAGCTTCATATGCATGTGAAAGGTGGACAATGAATAAGGAAGGCTCAGAAAAATTGATGCATTTGTATTCAGTATTGTTGGAGAGCAATACTGAATGTATCATAGTTTGCCAGAGGAATGAACAACTCTGTCTTGGAGAAAGTGAGCCAGAATGCTTCACAGAAGCAAGGATGATAAGACTTCATCTAACATACCCTGGGCATGTTATTAAGAGGGACCAGTCGCTCAAAAAGGACACCATGCTTGGTAAAGTAAAGGGCCAGTGAAAAAGAGGAAAGTCCTCAACACCATGCCAGCTGCAACAATGGGATCAAACACAGCAGTGATTGTGAGGCTGGTGCAGGAATAGGCTGTATTTCATTCTGTTGTGTGAAGCATAGCTGTGAGTCAGAAGGCAATGGCACCTACCAACAAAAATAACAACAACAACAAAAAAAGATGGAAAGAAAAAAAATGAAAGAAAATTAAATAATTTGTCACCAAAAGGCATCTTAAAATAAATAAATAAATAAAGCAATATGTAAAAAATAGGAAGAAGAATAAAGCAATATGTAGGACTATAAAACTATTAGAAGTCACAGAAGAAAAAATTTATAAACTTGTATATGATGAAAAAATTAAAATCTATAAAAGGAAAAATGAAAAATTGTATTTCCTTTAAGGTAAGAGAAAAAAAAAATCTGCAAATGATGTCACTTAGAGAATGAAAGGATAAGCTGTACATCAAGAGAAAAGCTTTGGAAATCACATCACAGACAATACAGACTTACATCAAGCCTATATAAATCCTTCTTCATATTCAATAGTAAGAAAACAAAGAACCTGAAAAACGAGGGAGAAATTTACGTTGTTGATGATTATATTCTACTGGGATTAACGGTCAACAACCATGGACGTTGCAGTCGAGAGTTTCAAATGATGTATCAATTGGGCAAATATGCTGCCTAAGATCTCTTTAAAGTTTCAAAAAGCAAAGATACTATTTGATAATTAAGGTGTACCTGATCCAAGCCATGATCACTTACATTTCTTTGTATGCATATAAAAATGGAAAATGGAAAAGAAAGAATTGAATATGGTGTTAGTGAAGAATTGAATATAGTGGTGTTAGTGAAGAATATTGAATAGAGCATGGACTGCTGAAATAATGAAAAATCAGTCTTAAGATAAATGCAACCAGGATGTTTCTTAGAAGTGAGGATGACGAGAACCTCTTATTTACTTTGGACACGTCATCAAGAAAGACCAATCACTAGAAAAGATCATCATGTTTGTCAAAGTAGAAGGCCAAAAAAAATGAAGGAAACCCTTAGTGAGATGGGTTGATATGACAGCCTACACAATAGACTAAAGCACATTGTGGATCATGAAGACGGCATGTCCCCAGAGAAGATTTTGTTCTGTTATATACATAAGGTTACCGTGAGTCAGAAACAACTCAGTGACAGCTAGCAGCAACAAGAATAAATAATAGAGGTAATAAAATTACATCTAGCACATTAGCACATGAATCTGTGCTCAATATCATTAAGCATTAGGGAAATTACAATTTGAACTATGATGAGGTCAAATTAAAACTACTACAAACCTTCTAGAATGGCTAAAGTATTTGTGTGTGTGTGTGTGTGTGTGGTGTGTATATGTATATGTATATATATATATTATACCATGTATAATCTCACATATATGATATATACATATCCATATTCACATATATAACCATATCCACATACATGCATGCATATATCCATATATATATTAATATATGAATATGTATATATACATACATATACACATGGGTATGAATGCATGTATGTGTATATGTATGTGTGTGTGTGTGTGTGTGTGTGTATATATATATGTCAACAATTAGTCAAAAGCCAACATGAGCAGATAAGGGGCAGGGAAGTTCGAGTGCTGGAAACAGGAACAAACAACACAACTGAAGAAAATGATGCACATTATGACAAATGTAACTGATGTCTCATCACTCATCTGTCAGTTTGTCATACTGTGGTGGCTTGTGTGTTGCTGTGAGTCTGGAGGATATGCCACCAGTATTTTAAATAGCAGCAGAGTCACCCATGTTGGACGGGTTTCAGCTTGAAAGCTTAGCTTCCAGACTAAGACAGATTCAGAAGAAGGAATGGGCCTTCCACTTCTCAAAGAATTGGCCAGTGAAAACCTCATAAATAACAGTGAAACACTGTCTGATATGTTACTGGAAAACTTTATGAATAACTCTGAAATTTTCTCAAATATAGTGCCAGAAGATGAGCCCCTCAAGACAGAAGGCACTCAAAATACGACAGGAGAACAGCTGCCTCCCCAGAATAGAGCCCACCTGAATGATGTCAATGGAGTAAAGCTGTTGGGGCCTCCATTTGCTGATGGGTCATGACTCAAAATGATAAGAAACAGCTACAAACATCCATTAAAAATTGGAACATGGAATGTACAAAGTATGAATCTAGGAAAATTGGAAGTTGTCAAAAATGAAATGGAACCCATTAAAATCAATATCCTAGGCATGAGTGAGCTGAAATGGACTGGCTTTGGCCATTTTGAATCAGACAACCATATGATCTACTATGCCTGGAATGACAAAGTGAAGAGGAATGGCATGGCATGCATCATCACAAAGAATGTTTCAAGATCAATCCTGAAGTACAATGTTGTCAGTGATAGGATAATTTCCATACACCTCCAAGGAAGACCAGTTAATACTATTATTATTCAAATTTACACACCAACTATCAAACACAAAGATGAAGAAATTGAGGATTTTTACCAACTTCTGCAGTCTGATATTGACTAAACATGTAAACAAGATGTGTTAATTATCACTGGTGATTGGAATGCAAAGGTTGGAAACAAAAAATAATCACCAGTAGTTGGAAAATATGGCCTTAGTGATAGAAACAACACTGGAGATCACATGATAGAATTTTGCTAGACCAACAACTTATTAATTGCAAATACTTTTTTGTTCAGCCATACAAACTACAGCTATACATGTGCACTTCACCAGACGGAGTACACAGGAATCAGATCTATTACATCTGTGGCAAGAAACATTGGAGAAGCTTATTATCTTCAGCAAAAACAAGGCTAGGCGTTGACTATGGAACAGACCATCAGTTGCTCCTATGCAAGTTCATATGCAAGTTAAGTTGAAAGCAATTAAAACAAGTCAATGAGAGCCAAAATATTGCCTTGATTATATCCCTCCTGAATTTAGAGACCATCTAAAGAAGAAATGTGATGCATTGAACACCAATGACTGAAAAACAGAGGAATTGTGGGATGACATCAATAACATCATCCATGAGAAAGCAAAAGGTCATTAAAGAGACAGGAAAGAAAGAAAAGACCAAAATGGATGTCAGAAGAGACTCTGAAACCTGCCCTTGGATGAAAAGCAGTTAAAGCAAATGGAAGAAATTATAAAAGAGCTGAACAGAAGATTTCAAAGAGCAGCTTGAGAAGACAAATCCAGTTATTATAATGAAATGTGCAAAGACCTGGAGTTAGAAAATCAAAAGGGATATGCTCACCATTTCTCAAGCTGAAAGAACTGAGGAAAAAATTAAAGCTTGGAGTTGCAATATTGAAAGATTCTATGGGCAAAACATTGAATGATGCAGGAAACATCAATAGAATATGGAAAGAATATACACAGTCACTGTATTAAAAAAAAAGATGGTCGAAGTTCATCCATTTCAGGAGGTGACATATAATCAAAAACAATGGTATTGTAGGAAGAAGTCGAAGCTGCACTGAAGGAATTGGCAAAGAATAAGGCTCCAGAATTGATGACACATCCACTGAGATGTTTCAACAGATGACTGCCATGCTGGATGCACTCTCTTGTCTATGCCCCAAAATTTGGAAGACAGCTACTTGGCCAACTGACTGGAAAATATCGATATTTTTACCCATTCCAAAGAAAGGTGATCCCCACTGAATGTGGAAATTATTGAACCATATCATTAATATCAAATGCAAGTAAAATCTTGCTGAAGATAAATTCAAAAATGGTTGCAGCAGTATATTGACAGAGAACTTCCAGAAATGCAAGCTGGATTCAGAAGAGGACATGGAATGAGGGATATTATTGTTGATGTCAGATGTATCTTGGCTGAAACCAAAGAATAACAGAAAGATGTTTACTTGTGTTTTATTTACCATACAAAAGCATTTAGTTGTATGGATCATAGCTAATTATGGACAACATTAAGAAGAGTGGGAATTCTTGATTGAATCAGAACACTTCATTGTGCTCATCAGGAACCTGTGCATAGACTAAAAGGCTGCCATTCAAAGAGTTGTTGTTGTTATTGTTGTCGTTGCTATGTGCCATCAACTCATAGTGACCCCTCCTTGGGTTTCTGAGGCAGTATCACTACGGAAGTGGATTGCCCCATCTTCCTTATGAGGAGTGGCTAGTGGGTTTGAATCACCAGGCTTCTGGTTAGCAGTCAAGTGCCTTAGGCACTACACTACAAGAGCTCCCTCATTCAAACAGAGCAGTTTAAAATCAGGAAGGGAGTGTGTCAGGGTTGCATCCTTTCATCATACTTATTCAATCTGTATGCTGAATAAATAATCTGAGAAGCTGGACTACATGAAGAAGAACATGGCATCAGGATTTGAAGAAGACTCATCATTAACTACCTGTGATACAACTTTGCTTGCTAAAAGTGAGGATGACTTGAATCACTTACTGATGAAGATTAAAGACTACAGTGTGCAATATGGATTCCACCTCAACATAAAGAAAAAAAAATTCCCACATCTGGACCAATAAGCAACATCACAATAAATTGGGAAAAGATTGAAGTTCTTAAAGATTTCATGTTACTTGGTTTCACAATCAACACCAATGGAAGCAGCAGTCAAGACATCAGACCAGGACAGAATGAGAACGCAGGAGCAGGGATCCATGTACGAGGAGGTTGGAGAGGTTTTGAACAGTGAAGGGAGACAAACTTGTCTGTCAGTTCGTCCTACTATGGTGATGTGTTGCTATGAGTCTTGAGGCTGTGCTGCTGGTGTTTCAAACCCAGTGGGGTGCACTTGGTGCCCAGGTTTCAGCATGTCTTTCAGACTGAGACAGACTAGGAAGAAGGAAGAGGTCATCCACTTCTCAAAGAATTGGCCAGAGAAACCTTATGAACAGCAGAGAAACACTGTCTGATACATTACTGCACAAATTTGTGAATAGTCTGGAAACATTGTCCAATACAGAAGAGGAGGAAGAGTCACTTAGGCTAAGAGGCTCTCAAAATAGACTGAGAAAGGGCTGCGTCATCAGAGTAAAGCCAGCCTTAGTGATATTGATAAGGTAAAGCTTCCAAGACCTCCATTTGATGACATGGCACAATTCAAATGATGAAGCTGCAAATATCCATTAATAATCAGAACATGGAATGTACAAAGTGTGAATCTAGGAAAATTAAAAGTTGTCAAAAATGAAATGGAATGCATAAATTTTGATATCCTGGCCATTAATGAGCTGAAATGTACTGGGTTTTGCCATTTTGAATCAGACAACCATATGATCTACTATGCTGGGAATGACATAGCATTCATCATCACAAAGAATGTTTCAAGATCTTCCCTGAAGTACAATGTTGACAGTGATAGGATAATATCCATATACCTACAAGGAATACCAGTTAATACGACTATTATTCAAATTTATGCACCATCACCAAAGCCAAAAATGATGGAATTGAAAATTTTTATCAACTTCTGCAGTCTGAAATTGACAGAACATGAAATCAGGATGTGTTCATTATCACTGGTGACTGGAATACAAAAGTTGGAAACAGAAGAATCACTGGTAGTTGGAAAATTTGGCCTTGGTTAAAGAAATAATACTGGAAATTGCGTAGTAGAATTTTGCAAGAACAATGACTTATTCACGGCAAATACTTTTTTTCAAAAACATAAACAGTGCCTGTACACATGGACTTCACAAGATGGACTCATATTGACTACATCTGTGGCAGGAGGTGATGGAAAAGCTCAATATCTTCAGCCAAAACCAGGACAGGA
>NW_006921715.1:3251682-3256552 GCF_000298275.1 Orycteropus afer afer | reverse complement strand
TGCATGGTTTAAAATAAAGAAGGGAGTGCGGCAGGGTTGTATCCTTTTCCCATACTTATTCAATCTGTATGCCGAACAAATAACCTGAGAAGCTGGATTATATGAAGAAGAACGTGGCATCAACATTGGAGGAAAAATCATTAACAACCTGTGATATGCTGATGACACAACTTTGCTTGCTGAAAGTCAAGATGACTTGAGACACTTACTGATGAAGATTGAAATATACGGTCTGCAGTACGGATTACATCTCAATATAAAGAAAACAAAAATCCTCACAACTGGACGTATAAGCAGCATCATGATAAATGGAGAAAAGATTGAGGTTGTCAATTCACATTGCTTGGTTCTACAATTGAAACCAATAGAAGCAGCAGTCAGGACACTAGATGATGTATAGCACTGGGAAAGTCAGCTGCAAAGGACCTTTTTCAAGTGCTGAGAAGAAAAGATGTCTCCTTGAGGACTAAGGTGCACCTGACACAAGCCATGACATTTTCAATTGCCTCATATGCATGTGAGAGCTGGACAATGAATAGGGAAGACCGTAGAAGGGGTGATGCTTTTGAGTTGTGCTGGCAAAGAATACTGAAAGTACCATGGACTGCTAAAAGAACTAACAGATCTGTCCTGGCCGCAGAGCAGCTGAAATGCTCCTTGGAAGCTAAAATGGCCAGACTTCGTCCCACCTACTTTGGTCATGTTGTCAGAAGGGACCATTCCCTGGAGAAGGATGTCATGCTTGGTAAGGTGGAGTATTGACGAAAGAGGGGAAGGCCTTCAATGAAATAGATTGGCATGGTGGCTGCGATGATGGACTCAAGTATAGGAAGTATCATGAAGCTGGTGCAGGATCGGGTGGTTTTCGTTCTGCTGTGCCTAGGGTAGCTATGAGTTGGAAATGACTCGACGGCACCTAACAACAACAACAACAACAACAACAACAAAAAAAAAAAAACACTGAAGAGCAAAGATGTCTCCTTGAAGACTAAGGTGTGCCTGACACAAGCCATGATATTTTCAATCACCTCATATGCATATGAGAGCTGGACAATGAACACAGAAGACTGAAGAAGAGTTGATGCTTTTGAGTTGCCGTGTTGGTGAAGAATACTGAAAGTATCATGGAGTGCCAAAAGAACAAACAATCTGTCCTAGAAGAAGTACAACTGGAATGCTCCTTGGAAGTGAGAATGGCCAGACTTCATCTCACTATTTTGGTCATGTTGTCAGAAGGGACCATTTCCTGGAGAAGAATATCATGCTTGGTAAAGTGGAGGGTCAGCCAAGAAGGGGAAGGCTCTCAATAAGATGGACTGACACAGTGGCTGCAACTATGGGCTCAGGTATAGCAAGAATTGTGAGGCTGCACAGGACTAAGCAGTGTTTCCTTCTGTTGTACACAGGGTCGCTATGAGTCAAGAGCCAACTTGATGGTACCTAACACCAACAACAATAACTAATGTTACTGAACAATTTGTGTGGAAATTTTAAAAACTTGTGCTTTATTGACTATGCAAAGGCATTTGATTGTGTGTATCATGACAAATTATGGATAAAATTGAGAAGAATGGGAATTTCCGAACACTTGATTGTACTCATGAGGAACTTGTACCTTGACCAGGAGGCTGTCGTTCGAATGGAACAAGGGGACACTACATGGTTTAAAATCAGGAAGGGAGTGTGTCAGGGTTGTATCCTTTCTCCATACTTATTCAATCTATATGCTGAGCAAATAATCCGAGAAGCTGGACTATATGAAGAAAAATGTGGCATCAGGATTGGAGGAAGAATCATTAACAACCTGAGATATGCTGATGATACAACTTTGCTTGCTGAAAGTGAGGATGACTTGAGGCACTTACTGATGAAGATTGAGGAACACAGTCTCCAATATGGATTACATCTCAGCATGAAGAAGACAAAAATCCTCACAACTGGACCAATAAACAGCATCATGATAAATGGAGACAAGATTGAGGTTGTCAAAGAATTCACGTTGCTTGGTTCTACAATCAAGGCCAATTCAAGCAGCAGTCAGGACATTAGATGACGTGTAGCCCTGGGCAGGTCAGCTATGAACTCTTTCAAGTGCTGAGAAGCAAGGATGTTTTCTTGAGGACTAAGGTGAGCCTGACACAAGCCACGCTATTTCCAATCACCTTGTATGCATGTGAGAGCTGGACAGTGAATAAGGAAGACCGAAGAACAGTTTATGCTTTTAAGTTGTGCTGGCGAAGAATGCTGAAGGTACCATGGACTGCCAAAAGAGCTAATAAATCTGTCCTGGAGGAAGTGCAGCTCAGATGTTCCTTGGAAGAAAGGATGGCCAGACTTTGTCTCACCTACTTTGATCATGTTGTCAGATGGGACCAGTCCCTGGAGAACAATGTCATGCTTGATAAGGTGGAGGGTTGATGAAGGAGGGGAAGGCCTTTGACGAGATGGATTGACATGGTGGCTGTGACAATGGGCTCAAGTACAGCAAAGATCATGGAGCTGGTGCGGAATCAGACGGTGTTTCATTCTGCTGTGCATAGGGTCACTGAGTCAGAAACCACTAGACGGCACTTAACAACAACAACAACTTGCTCTGTAAACTTTCACTAAAAATTCATTAAAATATTCTGTAAAAATAAATTTAAAGAAAAGGATATACATGAGGTCAATATTTTTAAATTGTCTTTCTATGTTCAAGGAAAAATAATAAAATATACTATTAATAAGGGCAATAAAACATATGGTACATACAAATATTTCTTTTAAAGAATGTGTAACATCTATGATTCAAAATGGAGTCTCGCCAGTGAGCAGCACACTTTTATTCCCTCTGGCATCTAAGGACTTTGAAAACTAGGTACAACAGTTTGAATTAGGAACGTTGGTGTTCTGAACAGCTCACTAAATCAGAGTGCACCAAACACAGAAAAGCAGAATTAGAGGAAAGGCACAGGGAGATTATTTAGGAAAGAGCTACTGGAGGAGGATGGACAGGCACACAAGAGAGACCATTGCAAACTATCCTGGGGCAGTCACTGTCTGCCAGGCGAGGGCAGCCGCCTGAGATCCCTGAGCCAAGAAGAAGTCACCTTATAGCAGCATACCAGCAATCACTACAATATTTCAGTGGGCAGCGGTAGAGACCTGCCTCCAGCCACTGATTTTGTCAGTAATTTGGGTCATCTGGGTGCAGGTGGGTGTGGGTACCACTGCTGAGATTAGGCAGAGATCTCACTGTTGTGCCAGAAAGGCTAGCTCCCTCCCCTCCCAGCGGATCACAGAGCAGGCTTGAGTCAGACTGGGAGACACCATGCTTTTCTTTGCCATGGATATTGGGACTGCAGGTCACTAGCAGGTATTCCCCTGACACCAACACAGGTGAAATTGCACACATCTTTGGCACCACAGGTGGGCAGTATCACAGACAAACTCCAGAGCTGGCCATTAGCGGTCTGGCAGGATTGTGTCAGCACCACGGGCAGACGGGGCACAGAGAGCAAAAAAATCACAGCTGAGTGTGGTCCTGCAAATTTTGCCTTGGAGCTGTGCTTAGGTGCTGTGGAGCCATGGAGGTGGGGTCTTTGAGTGTGCCTGAAATTGGTGGAAATTTGCAACCCTCTAACAATAGGAAACTTTCCTGAGGTTGAGCTGCGGTCTTGCAAATAAATATATCATCAATAATAGCCTGCTCAAAGCCCTAGAAACTGACCCCAGCAACACCAAGCTTTCCTTCTTTGGCTCCCACCTTCTCCACCAATAACTTCACTCATTCAATAGAATAAACCATATTCAGCCAATTACCATAAAACCTCCTGCTTCAAACTCTAAACCCTCTTTACAAAAAACAGAAACATGTATCCACACTACACACAGTGATTCCACCATCACAAAGAAAACAGCAGAGTGACCCAACACACCTGAATCAATAATAAAATAAAACACACCACCTTCACCTTTTCAAAATATTAAACCATAAAACCAAGACAAAACAAATCTAACCATAACCAGCAGCTAGAGACAACCTAAAGAGACAGCACTCTACCAGATTCCAAGGGCTTAAGTAGAGGTTCTGCTTTCCAGTAACCCCAAGAACTCTCCAGACCTGCACTACATGATTGAAAATGTCCTAGTTTTTTTTTTTTTCCCCTGTTTGTTAGTTGGTTTTCTTTTTTCATTACTCTCCTTCTCTACATTTTTTCTCTTAGTGACCTATCCCCAGATATTGCATATTTTTCTTATTTTCTCCACATTTCCTTTTTTGGGGTTACTGTTCCTGTGTGATTACATGGTGTGTTTTTTGTTGATGTGCTTTTAGTTTTTCCAATCGTTATTCAATTGTAATTTTTGCCTAACTAAGTTGGAGACAGCAACAGTCCCCATAAGATACAAGTAGAGCCACACTTCCTGCAACTTCACTTACTGAACAAGAGCTAACATCTCCTTCTCCACCAATGGGTCAATGATAAAAAACGACCAAGAAAAGCCTGAATCACCCTTGGCTGCTCTTCACAAACAACTAACAGACATCTTAATAAAATATCATGATGCCTCAGAGAAAACAGACCATCACAGTCCACACAAAGAAGCAGGATAAAGTGATAGAAACAAGGGAACAGGTTACAGACTGCTAAAATGGCAAGGAGGCCACATGTTCTGACCTCCTCTAATCCGACAAGAGGAAGACAGATTACCAGCAGTAACACAAGGCCTATTCCTACAAGGCCAGACATGCTGCCTCCCTCGAGCCCTTTCTCCAACTGTTCCTCCCAAAGCACCACCACCTCTCTCCTGGGTTCAATAATTCACTGCAGTGGCCACACAGAACTCACAGATTATGGAGTTTATTAGGGAAGCACCAGGCTACAATTCA
>NW_006921715.1:3214769-3236967 GCF_000298275.1 Orycteropus afer afer | reverse complement strand
GTATCCCCCCCACCTGGGTCCCTGTGGCTGACTGTTCCTCTGTCTGGCTTCCTGTCTTTTAATCCCCTTTCTCCTGCTCTTCTAGCCTGCTTCTTTGGGCGTCCCTGAATTTCCCCTCCTCACCTAATCCCTTCAGCTGATAGCTCTTCTCTTTGGCTTCCTGGGTTTTATCCCCTTTCTCCTGCTCTTCTGGCCTGCTACTCTGGGTAGGCCTGAGTTTCCCCTCCTCACCTAATCCCTTTGGCTGATTTCTCTTCTCTTTGGCTTCCTGGGTTTTACACTTTTCTCCTGCTCTTCCGGCCTGCTACTCTGTGCTATGCCCGTGCCCACCTTGCTCCCGGAGACCCGGTCCCTCTCGGGAGGGTAACAAGGGAAAGTGTTCAGTGCAGATCAGTGAGGAAGCACAAGCCTGCTCGTGCTTACCTTGCTCCCGGAGACCCAGTGCTTCCTCACTGAAACCATGTAGTTTCACCTAATTCTGTTTGAATGGCAGCCTTTTGGTCTATGTACAGGTTGCTGATGATCACAATTAAATGTTCTGGAATTTACATTCTTCTCAATGTTTTCCATAATCTGTTATGATCCACACAATCAAAAGCTTTTGCATAGTCAATAAACCACAAGTAAACATCTTTATGGTTTTCTTTGCTTTCAGCCAAGATCCATCTGACATCAGTATGAGTAGGCAATTTTTCCAGTGGAACAGAAGAGGGTGTCCAGATTCCACTTACTTTGGACTGTATGGACTTGAAATTCCAATATTTTGATTGGCAGCTGAGCACATTAACTGCTTTTCGTTACCCAGCCACCCAAATATTCAAACTTGGAGTTCCAGTAAGATGGTGGAATAGGCAGACAAACTACACAGACCCTCTTCAACAAAGAAAAGGGAAACCAATTAACACAGATACAGAAGATAATCCTGGAGCCCTGAGCTTTAAAAGGAAAGATACAGAAGTAGACTAAACTCCAACTAGTAGAAGAACCTGCATGAAAATACGGAAAAAGGAGACATACAGAGTTGTGGTCTGTCAGCAATCCTGATGGCATGGACAGCTTGGGTATTGCCAAGTGCTGTTAGAATCTAAGACTTAACCTAAAAATAAGCCCTGCTAGCCAAGTACTGCATGGAGGATTGCACTGGTGGCTGGTGAATAAAAGAGGGAGCAGTGAAGAAAGAGATGGGCTGAGCTGTGGAATTTTGGTTGTACAGAGGTACAGCCATTTGGAATGTTTACAAGTGGTTCCACCATTTTGGATATTTAAAGTGACAACATTCTCTCTGATTCTAGAGACCTAAGAATAGGCTCCACTTGCTGGGGTCCACAAGGACTTTCCGGACATGAATGACTGGAAAGGTGTGGTATTCCCCTTGTTACCCTTACATCCCATACCCTTATCACTGACCCTCTACTTCAACAAGCATGATGTCCTTCTCCAGGGATGGGTCCCTCCTACTCACATGTCCAAAGGACGTGAGATAAAGTCTTACTATCTTCACTTCTAACAAGCATTCTGGATGTACTTCTTCCAAGGCAGATTTGTTCTTTCTTTAGCAGTCCATGGTATATTCAATATTCTTTGCCAACACCATAGCTCAAAGGCATCAACTCTTCAATTTTCTTAATTCATTGTCCAGCTTTTGCATGCATATGAGGCAATTAGAAATATCATGACTTAGGTCAAGTGCACCTTTGCCTTCAAAGTGACATGTTTTCTCTTGAATGCTTTAAAGAGGTCTTTTGCAAGCAAATTTGCCTCAGTGCAATGTAATGTCTGGTTTCTTAACTGCTGTTTCCAAGGGTGTTGACTGTGGATCCACGTAAAATGAAATTCCTGACAACTTCAACCTTTTCTCCATTTATCGTGATGCTGTTTTGATCCAGTTGTGAGGATTTTTGTTTTCTTTAGGTTGGCAAGTAATCCACACTGAAGGCTGTAGTCTTTGGTCTTCATCAGTAAGGGCTTCTAGTCATCTTCACTTTCAGCAAGCGCAGTTTGTCATCCGAATATAGCAGGTTGTTAATGAGTCTGCATTCAATCCTGGTGCCACATTCTTCTTCATATAGTCCAGTTTCTAAGATCATTTATTTAGTATACAAACTGAATAACTATATTGAAAGGATAAAACACTGGCATACATCTTTCCTGATTTTAAAAGATGCAGTATCCCCTTGTTCTGTTTGAATGACTGCCCCTTGGCCTATGTACAAGTTTCCACTGAGCACAATGAAGTGTTCTGGAATTCCCATTCTCCATACCTGTATCCATAATTTGCTATCATCCATACAGTTGAATACCTTTGCACAGTCAATTGAACACAGATAAACATCTTTTTGGTATTCTTTGCTTTCAGTCAAGGTCCACCTGACATCATCAGCTATATCTGTCATTCCACTTCCTCTTCTGAATCTGGCTTGAGTTTCTGGCAGTTCTCTTTCGATGTACTGCTGCAACTATTTTTGAATTATATTCAGCTAAACTTTTATTGTGTGCAATATTAAAGACATCTTTTGATAATTCCCACATACTGTTGGATTATGTTTCTTTGAAATGGGCACAAATATCTTCCACTTCAAGTTGACTGGCCAAGTAGATGCCTTCAAAACTTTTTGTCATAGATGAGCAAGCACCTCCAGTGTCTTGTCTTGGTTCACTAGTGCTGCTATAACAGAAATACCACAAGTGGAGGGTTTTAATAAATAGGGATTTGTTATATTACAGTCTAGGAAGCTACAAGTCCAATTTCAAAGTGCCAGCTCTTGGGGCTTAGGGAAAGTATCCTCAACTTGGGCTTCAGCTCTGTCTCTTGTTCCAGGCCTGTGGGCTGCTGAGACTGACAAACCCAAGATTAGCAGGTAAAATGGCACAATTCCAAGATCAACAGGCAACATGGCAGGACACAGGTTCAAGTCCAGGAACAATTCCAGGATCAGCACTACCCAAAATGTGCCAAAATATGAAAGACTTTTCTCAAAACTTATCCTTATATACTGGAAACAGGCCTCACTCCAAAGGTAACTAATTAGTTACTCACAGCAGATTCCACCATGAAGTTGATTACATCACATCCAATTTCACCATGAGAAACAACTGCATCGAGCTGCCAAATCACTCAAAGTCCCAGCCCAGCCAAGTTGACACACAGCCTTAACTACCACACATCCACTTGTTGAAACACTCAATTGATATTCTGTCAGTTTCCACAGCATTATTTCTTTGCCAATATCTTCAGTGCAGACTGTACTCCTTCCTTCAATACAATCAGTTATTGATCATATGCTACCTCTTGAAGTGGTTGATGTCAACACATTATTTTTTGGTACAATGACTCTATATCCCTTCAATCTTTCTAAAAAATTCTATTTCTTTTAACTTTTTGATTGTGATTTGGGTGAAAAACTACACAGAAAATTGATTTTCTGTTCAACAATACATACACAGAGGCTATTTCTTCCATCATGAGAACTCCAGTGTCATTTCTATCACTAAGGACATATTTTCTAATTATCTATGCTCTTTCCTTTCCAACTTTCCCATTCCAACTTTAGAATCACTAGATCAATAAAAAGTAAGATACCCAATTATGCCAAGTGTTAGTGATAAGACTCATATCTTACTACCAAGATTGTAAATTGGTACATCTTCTTTGGAAAGTAATCTGCATTACTACATAAAATATCACAAAATAAAGTAATATAAACAAAAACATTAATTTTACTCATGAATCTACAATTAGGGAAAGGATCTGCAGGTTTGACTTCTTTCTCCTCCACTCAGCATCATCTAGGCAAGCTTGAGTGCTGGAACTGAATTCTTAGGAGGCTCACTTTCTCCACCTCTGGACTAGGAAGACTAAAACAGATGGGGACTGAAGCACATTTCTCCTTGGGCATCTCATTCTCTCTCTACCTCTATGTGGACTTTCCATAAGATCTCTATATCACTATGGCTTCAAGGTAGCCAGACTTCCTATATGTTGACCCCGCTGGGGTTCCAAAGATGTATGTCCCAAGAAAGAGCACCAAGGTGAAGCTAAAGGTCCTTCTGGAGCCTCATATTGGAAATCAAGCAACGTCACCTCTTCCACATTCTCTTAGTCATGACAGTTTCAAAACTCTGCTCAACTTCAAAAGGAGGGAAAATTGACTCCTTCTTTTATTGGGGAAATGTGAAGATTCTGAAAGAGCATGTAGATCTGGAAATGGTGTCAAGGAAATATTGAAAATTATAATCTGATAGAGTGTGCGTGTTCTATGGTCCAAGACTGGTTAGTACAGAGTTGGAAGTTGAGGTAAAGATGTAAATGGGAATCAAGGATGGGGAGAGTTGGTGGAGTCTTACATGTAGACTAGGGTGGTTTCAGCCTACACTCAAGTGTAGGAAAATTGGTAGCTGTCAAAAATGAAATGGAACACAAAAAGATTGATATCCTTGGCATTAGTGACTTGAAATGGACGGGATTTAGTCATTTTAAATTGGACAATCATTTGATCTGCTATGCTGGGAATGACAAATTGAAGAGGAACGGTGTGCTATTCATTGTTACAAAAAAAAAAAAAAAAGTTTCAAGATCTATCCTGAAGTACAATGCTGTCAGTGATAGGACAATATACATATGTTTACAGGGAAGACCAGTTACTACTACTATTATTCAAATTTACAGAACAACAACTAAAGCCAAAGATGAGGAAATTGAGAATTTTTACCAACTTCTGCACTCTGAAATTGACCAAACATGCAATCAAGATATATTTGTTATTACTGGTGATTGGAATGTGAAAGCTGGAAACAAAGAAGAATCACCAGCAGTTGGACAATACAGCTTTGGTGATAGAAATGACACTGGAGATCACCTGATAGAATTTTGTAAGACTAATGATTTACTCATTGCAAATGCCTCTTTTCAACAACATAAACAGAGACTATACCCATGGGCCTTGCCAGATGGAATACACAGGAATCAAATCAACTGCATATATGGACAGAGGCAATGGAGAAGCTCAATATCTTCAGCCAAAACTAGGCTAGGCACTGATTGTGGAACAAACCATCAAATGCTCATATGCAAGTTCAAGTTGAAGCTGAAGACAATAAAAACAAGTCCATGAGAGCCAAAATATGACATTGATTATAGCCACCTGAATTCAGAGACCATCTAAAGAATAGATTTTATACACTGAATACCAATGACCAAAAACCAGATAAGTTGTGGGGCAACATCAAGAACATCATACATGAAGCAATCCAAGTCATTAAAAAGTCAGGAAAGGAAGAAAATACCAAAATGGGTGTCAGGAGAGAGTCTGAAAGTTGTTCCTGAGTAGAGAGTAGCTAAAGGAACAAAAGGCAAGATGAAAGATCTGAACAGAACATTTCAAAGAGCAGCTCAAGAAGCCAAAGCCAATTATTATAATTAAATGTGCAAAGACCTGGAATGAGAAAACGAGAAGGGAAGAACATGCTCAGGATTTCTCAAACTGAAAGAACTGAAGAAAAATTCAAGCTTTTAGTTGCAATATTGAAGGACTCTTTGGGCAAAATATTGAATGATTTAGGAAGAATCAAAAGAAGATGGAAGGAATACTCAGTCATTGTACCAAAAATAATTAGTTAATGTTCATCTATTTCGGGAGGTGGAATATGATCAAGAAGCAATGGTATTGAAGGAAGAAGTGGAAGCTATACTGAAGGAATTGGCAAAAAACAGGGCTCCAGAAATGACGGATTACACTTTGAGATGTTTCAACAAACAGATGTTGCCTGAGAGGCACTTATTAGTCTAAATCAAGAAATTTGGCAGACTGACTTGATGAGATCTCTATTTGTCCAAATTCCAAAGAAAAGTGATCCAACAGAATGTGGAAATTATTGAACAATATCATTATTATCACACACAACTAAAATTTGCTGAAGATAATTCAGAAACAGTTTCAGCAGTATATTGACAGGGAACTTCCAAAAGGAAGACAGATTCAGAAGAGGACATGGAACGAGGGCTATCATTGCTGATGTCAGATGGATCAAGAAAGCAAAGAATACCAGAAAGATGTTTACTTATATTTTATTGACTATGCAAAACATTCAACTGACTGGATCATAATAAGTTATGGATAACACTGTGATGAGTAGGAATTCCAGAACACTTAACTGTGCTCATGAAGAACCTGTACATAGACCAAGAGGCAATCATTTGAACAGAACAATGGGATAGTGTATGGTTTAAAATCAGGAAAGGTGTGTGTCAAGGTTGGATCCTTTCACTGTACTTATTCAATATGTATGCTAAGCAAATAATCTGAGAAGCTGGACTATATGAAGAAAAACATGGCATCAGGATTGGAGGAAGGGTCATTAACAACCTGAGATATACAGAAGACACAACCTTGCTTGCTGAAAGTAAAGATGACTTGAAGCACTTACTGATGAAGGTTAAAGACTACAGTCTGCAGTATGGATAGTGTGGATTACATCTCATCACAAAGAAAATGAAAAGCACAATAAATGGTGAAAAGATTAAAGTTGTCAAAGATTTCATATTGCTTGTGTCCACAATTAACACCAGCGGAAGCACCAGTTAAGAAATCAGATGTCCTTTTGAGCTGGTCAAATCTGCTACAAAAAACCTCTTTAAAGTGCTGAAGAGCAAAGATATCTCTTTGAAGACTAAGGTGTGGCTAGTCCTAACCATGGTGTTTTCAATAGCCTTATATGCATGTGAAACTGGACAATGGATAAGGAAGACTGAAGAAGAGTTGATGCTTTTGAGTTGTGGTGTTGGCAAAGAATACTGAAAGTACAATGGACTGCCAAAGAACTAATAAATCGGTTCTGGAAGAAGTACAGCCAGAATGCTCCTTGGAAATGAGAATGGCCAGACTTCATCTCACCTACTTTTGTTATGTTGTCACAAGGGACCATTTCCTGGAGAAGGATATCATGCTTGGTAAGGTGGAGGGTCAATGGAAAAGAGGAAGGCCCTCAATGAGATGGATTGACACATTGGCTGCAACGACGGGCTCAGGTGTACCAAGGATTGTGATGCTAGCTCAGGACAGGGCAGTGTTTTCTTCTGTTGTACATGGGGTCACTGTGAGTTGGAGTGGACTCGATGGTATCCAACACAACAACAGTTACAAAGTGCTTAGATTTGCTATGGGAGTTAGAGGGACTCACAGTGAGTTTGAGATTCAAAGGATGATAAGGAGAAAATAGCGATCGGTTTCAGAAGGGGAAGATTTGTGCCAGGATAAATACTAGGAGGGAAAATCTGGTGGCACAAAGAGGAGGAGATGTTTCCCAGCCAGGCAGATGTAAGGGGGTCTGGGTGGCTACAAAGACTGTACAAAATAATAACGTGGAAAGTACAGGGAGGAAAGACAGGGCTATGGAGCTGCCACAGGGGCAACCAGTGAGTAACCAGAAGGTACTGAGTACCTGCAAGAATGCAGGGTGCATTGTCATGACTGCACCAGTCTTCAAGAGGAGGCAGCCCTCAATTGCCCAGGCATGCATCCGCTCTCCAAACTGTCTCACCAAGCAATCAGACGCACTACATTGCAGCCAGAATGTGATGTCCTGTCAGAAGGGGACCTGAATAATTTAGAGTGATGTCGTACATAAATATTTAATGATATGAAAATATGTTCATGAGACAATGTTAAGTAAAAAAGGCAGATTGAAAAATATTATATCTGCACAGAAAGAAAGAAAAGAAGCATGTTCACTGAAATATTAACCGGATTTATTCCAAGTGGGGAGAGGTTATCATTTTCATTTTCTTATTTATTCTTTTTTGCATGTCTACATTTGCTACAATAAAAAATTAACTTTTAATAAGTAAAAGATAATAATTGTTATCAATTTTTAAAAACATCAATCTTATGCTACACAAAACTGAGTAGAGCAAGTTTTAATGAGGTCAGCTCTTTTACCATCAAATTGTATTTCTTCTTTGTCTCTTTCAGGAGGTTTGCTCAAGGGGAGTTTGTTTATTTGTTTTGTTTTTCTCCTTATTAATGTAAGCAGCAACTCTGCCACTACAGCCCTTTCTCGACGACAGTGACAGCAAAGCAACCTTGATAGTGGTCCTAAGGCGTTCTTTCTCCCTGTCTCTGTGTTATCGTTGGCAATGATGGTACCAAAACAGTGGAGGATGGAACCGCTGGATCCCTAGCCTGAAACAAGTATTTTTGTAAGCAAGCTATGCTAATGTTTTAAGCAACACTTTAAAAATATTAACATACTGCTCAGGAAAATGCCCAGTAGGGGGAGGGTGTGGTTGTCAGAAACAACAACAACATCAAAAATAGAAGATGGGGCTTGATATTCAATGAAAGATACAATAATTGTATGATCTCAAGATTAGACATCTTTATCTCAAGATCTCATCTTTCCACTGACCCTCCGATATTACAGATCTTTCTGGAATCCCTGAGACCCTACCATATGAAATATATGAATATTCTTATCCTTCAGGCTCTCCTGGAAGGTACAAATATACATGTGGCAGATTGGTTTCACCCTCTTTTGCAAATATTGAGTGATTTTCAGTGGTTTGCATGGGACTCTGTTAAATACGATGGAAATTTCTTTAGGATTCTGTGGGGAAAAAAAAAATGTGAAATACTAGTAATGCTTGCCATATACACAAAAGTTAAAATTCCAAGTATCATGTAACTGTGTTGGAAATGAGTCTTTACTTCCTTGGAGAAAAATAGTTCATTACTTTAAGTAATAAAAAAGAAAACGAAGATGGCAAGGGTCCTGGGAGGACTGTTGATTGCCACAACACATGCTGACTTCAGGTTCTACTCTTACTTTCCACTCTGAGTGTGTCCATCTCTGTGGAGAACAGAAAGAGGCAGAAAGAACAAACTAAGCGTCAGCCTTTTGAAGGTAATCTCAAGATAAATCCCACAGATTACCAGTCAAAGGAGCTTCTGCCATCTGTCAGTCCAAAAGGTTTTCTGGCCAGGAATGCTTACAGAGCAGTCAGTGTGGATGAACAGCTACACGTGGCACTTACCCACCTTAACTTTAACGAGGAGCTCTGGTGGCACAGAGGTTAGGGTATTTGGCTGCTCACCAAAAGGTCAGTTTTTCAAACCCACCAGCCACTCCACAGGAAGAGATGAGGCAGTCTGCTTCTGTAAAGTTTTACACTGTTAGAAACTGTATAGAACAGTTCCACTCTGTCCTATAGGGTCACTATAAGATGGAATGGACTCTCTTGTGGTGTTTTTTTGTTTGTTTGTTTGTTTTTGTTTTTGTTTGGGAATGTTGTCAAAATCGTGGGAAGGAGCACTTGAGAACATAGGCTCATGTTTACCCTTTTAGATACAGTAAACCATTCTCTTTGTGGTATCATACACCATATTAGGCATCTTTAGAGGTCTGGAAAAACTTGATTGTCTCAGTCAGGGAAAACTCTAGGCACCTTAAATGGCATAGAATTTGTAATTACTAACAGTTACTATTCTGTGTGTCATGAAACCTAAGTGTTTTGTTCACACTATCTCTTTGAATCCTCACAACAGTCCCATGAGTTAGGTCTATGGCATCCATTGAACAGATGAGAAACTGAAGCACATCATTAAACACATGACATACATGATTAAAACTCAAATGCAGGTGCGATTGGATAGTTACATACAGTTCAACCATATGCAGGACCTGAGACTGTCCTTAGCTGGACAGTAAGTGTACTAGGAACCTTATTCTCCCAACTGTCCATGTCTTCAAATATCCTGTGGTCTCAGGCCTGACCCTCATGTACCTTTGAGCGGTGACCATCCTGATCCTATTCCTTCTGATGCAGAGCACAGACATCCCAACAGAAACACAATTTTTCCATGGGACCAAAGCCCTTCCTAAGATCGTATCCTAATTATTTTGGGCTGTGACATCTACCTAACCCCTCAGGTATCGCCTGGAAAACACTGGCCCTTACAACCCTACTCACTGGTAGTGACTCTTCCCCAAACAGTGAATCATCTGAAGGCCTGGCTTTGCATAATGAGTAAGGCCCATTCTTCAGAGTCTTGTGGGCCTAATTCACCTGTTGGCTCAGAACCATGTGGGAACCCCCTCCTGATCACATCTTTGAGCATCCCCTGTAAGGACTGACACTGTGGTCTGGAAGGCTCTCCCACCCCCAGACTAAGCCTACACTCAATCATGGCCCATGACACCTAGGTATGGAGCAGGCAAGGTTGTCTGATAGGAACAAAGGAAAATTTCCTCTCTCTTAAAAAGATTACTATTCTCAAGTGCTAAGTGGTCCAAGGTCAGAATGAAATCACAAATCTGGAAACCACTTTAAACAACAAGCATGGGAGTCTTTGCTAGATTTGACTTTAGTTCAATGGCTTAAGCTAATTTCTTCCTATAATATCTGGGGTTTGGCCAACCACAGGACACTTGTTTTCTGTTCATTTGTAAATTAATATATCTGGAAGCAAAGATGGTCTCTGCACAAAGCAGATTCCCTTTTCTCCAAATATAATGAAATCGTGTTTAGGGAAGACTGTTGATGTCCAAGAATCTTTATGAGCCTTTTAAAGTCATTGTTTTCTTCTCCCAAATGAGAACTTACTGGTGCCAATGAGTAATAAACCAGAAAACCACATGGTGACAGTTGGTTCTTGAGTTGGCCCTGGCATGTGAGCCAGGCCAGCTTGGAGAGAAGCTTGTGACTCACTTATTTCTTACTCTTCCTTTCACTCCTATTTTTTCCTCCTTTATTTCCTCTCACCTCCTCTCTCCCTTCCTCTCTTCCTCTCTCCATTTAGCAGTATATTTGTGGACAGTCTTTGGAGTAGACTGACCTGTAAAATCCAAGTGCTGCCACTCTTCAGTTGTGCAGTTAATTTGTGTTTTGTGAACATGACCCTTAATCTCACTGAGCCATCTGTGAAATGGTGGTGAAACAGGTATCCCTCACTTTCCTCTTCCAAAAAGAATCTTTCATTCAAGTTTCTAACACTCCTTCATGCAACACGATGACGTTGGGGTTGAAGGAGGGTTTGGACAAGATCCCCAGCCTCAAAAGTGTGATTTGAATGATGAAACCAAGAAACAAGAAATCTTCTCAATTCTTTCCAGGGATAAAAGGTTTAGTATAACTGTTGTACAAAAAGAAAACTGGACTCTCAGTCATCTTTCCAGGCTTTAGAAGGCTTCAGAAACTTCTGGAAAGAACAAGGAGCACAGTACAGCCAGGCTTCCTGATTCAGTGCTTCTGTGAAGGCCGTGAATTCTCTCCATGTCTTTAGTGGAAGAAACTTGTCCATCCATATTCTAATGAGATGTAGTGGTTGTCCTTCTGCAAATAGTCCCTCCACAAATTGCCTCTGTCTCAGAATCTCCCATTCCAATCCACAAGAGAAAAAATCTGATGAGTTATTGATTTCAGTTTGGCAAATCTATTAGGTGGTCTACCACCCTGTAGATTGTCTGGCTCCAAGGCATTATATCTTTTCTTGTACCAGTCAGCTTTAGCCAGCTGCTAAGCATGGCATAAGGCATGGCCATCTCTACTTATTCAAACTGTTGTTTATCAAATAGGTAAGCAATGACCCTGTGTTGGCTACTGTTTCTAGCTCAGGTCATGAATAAAATCATCAAAGAAACTTTTTGTGTGAGGATGACTTGAAAACGGTATGGGGCATGCAATAGATATGTAATATATACATCAAGTTGCAATAAGAAAATTAAGTGGAACGAGAAGACAGAGCAATGGCATGTGTTTGTGTGGAGGATATTTGAGACATCACAGGGAGAGAATGCCACTTTGGGTAATAGATGGGTCAAGATCTCAAGTGAAGTTCTTGATGATCAGAAGGAAGAGTGTGTCAGGGAAGAGGACCTCTGGTAGAGACGTCCTGAATGAGGATGGTGCTTGGCCTGTTGGAATATGCCCCAGGCCCACCTGGCTACAATAAAATGAAAAGAGGGAGAAGGGAGGACACAAGGCGAGGTGGTGGGTGTCGTGCCCTCTTTGCTCATTAGTTATTCTAGAGGAGGGCCGTTTTCCTCTGAGGGGTTCAGAGTCCTTTGGATGTTCTGAGGCTCAGCTTCTCCATGAGACCCATGTCTTTGATTTCCAAGTCCCTCAGAGGGGCCCCTCAATCTGCTTTTCCTCAGTAGGTCACATGAGTGGATCGAGTAATTCTTTCCTCAGCTACTGAGACCTCTTCTTGCTCTTGTTCCCCTCACCTCACCTCTCCTTCTGGGAGGCCTTGATTGGCAGCTGACAGCAGTCTCCTGGGGCAGCCTGCACAGACACCATGATACAGCAGCCCCTGCGAGAGGAAAGGGGCTTTATCCTGTTCCCACTTGTATCTCCCAGCTTTGCCTAGTGTCTGGCACATTGTAGGTGCTCAGTAAAAATGGGTGACTCACAGTGTCTCTGTGTTCAATACTCTGTGCCTGACCTCCGGCTGAGCCAATGTCTTAATCTTCTAGGCTGCTGTAACCCAAACACAACAAATGTCTGGCATGTGGTGGGCAAAAAGTCAAAATCAGGGTCTTGAGTGTGTCTCTTTCTTCCTTGTCAGTACCTTGAGCATTCCTTTTTTCTTTGGGTTCCTTGTCATCCCTTGGCTTGTAGACAGTCCTCATATGGCATCTGTCTCCCTTCCCTGCCCCCTTGTGCCATGTGTGTCTATGCCTATTCTGGTCTTTTTCAAACTCTGAAATGATTTTGAGCCCACTTACTTGAGTAAAGAGCTCTGGTGGCACTGTGGTTAAGGCATTGGGATGCTGACCAACAAGGAGGTGGTTCAAACCCACTATCTACTCCACAGGACTAAGATGAGGGGATCTACTTCCATAAAGATTTACAGTCTTGGAAATCCACTGGGGGTTGCTGTGAGTTAGAATCAAGTGACAGTAGTAGGCTTTTTTTTTTTTTTTTTTGAAGGAGGTGGGGCTAGTTGAGGAGGATCCTGTTAACATACAAAAGAAAGCCTTAATTCCAAACAGGATTACATACACAGGTGTAGGGGTTAGGATCTGAACCATATTTGGGGGTACACAAGTTAGTTCATAACAGCTCCATTTTAGTTTCTGTAGCCCAGGATCCTGCAGTTGGAGAAGGTCTTCTCTTCTTCCCGACCACACAGATCTCCCTGTGGAACCTTGGCTACATTGAATTCACTGTGGGTTCAAATTTTTATTCAGTTTCCCCAAACAGTGACATGATAGCTCTATGTTTTTAACTTTTTTTTCTCTCTTTCTCTCTCTCTCTCTCTCAAGGATTTAGGATTTAACTACTGCAAAATTAATAGGAAGACAGTAGAAAGACATTATCTAAGGAACCTCTCTGTCTCTATGGGTCAGGGACGCAGTAAAGTGGGTTGCTTACTGGGTTGGGCTCTGAGAAGTGGGAACTAGCTCGAGACATTGGCATTGGGCTCAAAGCAGCCAGAAGCTAAACAAGCCACAGTTACAGATTGAGCCAAAGCCCATGGAATGTGACATGGATCACAGCCTGTGAAACCAAGCACCAACACACATGGAAACAGCACCTAAGTGGTTGCTTAATTTAAAAGTCCAGATGTAGGCCAGGACTCCAGCCAGCAGGAGCAGGCTGGGAATTGATTAAGGGTGGACAAGGGCAAGTGCTCTCAAAGACTCGGGAGAGTCTTCGCCTCGCTTTTATCTGATAATTAAGACAGTTGGTGATGGACTTCACTTAAGGAAACAGGGTCATTGGACATGTCATCTAATGCTGTACCCCACAGTAATGGTGAGAGCTGGTAAAATGGAGAGTATGAGAACGAGAGGGAGGTAGAAGACAAAGCAGGCAGCCGCACTGGGGTCACAGGGGCCCCGCAGGAGAGACACAGTTGTCCTTGCTTTGAAGCAGGTGGATCACACTGCAGATGAACTGGGGGTTCACTGCCCACCTCTGAGGACAATTGTCATGGACCGCATTGGAGTGTTCTGTCCTAGAGGAGGTCTGCTGCCTCTCCTGTCTCATGGCCTAGAGTCATCCTAGAAACCTCGTGGTGCTGGGATGGCTGGGGAAGTAGATCTGGAGGTGGAAAGCTTCTATTAAATCACAAAGTGGATCCTGTTGCAGCTAAGAGGGCCTATGCTGGAGCCAGACCAGCTAGGGTCCAGTGTTGGGTCTGCCACTTACCACCTGCGGTCCATGCTCTGGGTGATTGGGACATTCACATTGTTTCTTTTGTTATGGATTGAATTTTGTTTCTCCAGTGTGTGGAACCAAATTCCTGGGAAGGAAGTGACTTGCCTGAGGTCACAGAGCTGGTCAATTGGCAGAGCCACAAACAAAATCCAGAATCTCAACACACTTTTCCAAGCCACTTTTGTATCATATTCAGGCAAACATTGCCCCCTGCCCCTTGAGGAAAGAGGAAAAAAAAAAAAAAAAGGCAAGTCTTGTATTTCATATACTTTGTGTTGTTATTCACTACTATGATTTTAGCACATAAGCCCTTGTTACAGGGAGAAAAAAAGTCCTATGCAGCCCCTGCCCATCACTCACATCCCTCAGGAGGTATTCATATCCTCCTATCAGGAGCAAAAGGTGGCCCACTGCGTTGGAGTCAGAATAAAACCCTGTCATCCCCTCACTTGCTTGTCACAGAGGAACTTGTCTTCAAATACAGGTTGCATTAGGCAAAAGTGGTCGTGTGTTTGAAATTAAGTCACTCAAGTATGATTAAAAACAGGATGCGTGCATTTCGGTTGGGGCTCCTGCTTGAATGGGGTGCTATACAAAATCAGGTTGCATTGTATCGTACGGAACAGCATTGTATTAATGTTCAGAATAACAAGGTCCCACTGAGAGCCCTTCAATGCTTCTGAATGATGCTTGGAGTTTGTCAAAATTTTTCAGGAAGGGATTACCACTGCCTTGACTGCATGAACAATGGTTAAAAAATAAAAAAGGGAAGAAAGATGGTTGAATTAAAATGACATTTGTTTTTCATTACTCTTCAGCTTTTGAGTTGCAGTTAAATGAGAACTCAGACAACTGCCTTGCTGTGCCCACACCTTCTCAGTGCTGGTGCTCAAGTTACTCAAGTTCAACTCTGCAGTGAGATGTGCAGCCCCATGCCAGAGCCCAGTAATCCTGTCCCCCAGTTACAGCAGCGTGCCTGTGTCGCGGATTCTATATCTGCGGATACAGACCCAACAACACCCAACATGAGAGGCTGGGGCCAGTAAGGAAAGGCGAACCTGAAGAGATCACAGCACATGAGCTGAAGCCCAGCCTGCGGCTGCCCAGCAGAGTTATTCTGAC
Source organism: Orycteropus afer afer (assembly GCF_000298275.1). Classification (NCBI taxonomy): domain Eukaryota; kingdom Metazoa; phylum Chordata; class Mammalia; order Tubulidentata; family Orycteropodidae; genus Orycteropus; species Orycteropus afer. The sequence continues at coordinate 3,221,687 of NW_006921715.1, read as the reverse complement.
TCACAGTCTCGTGTGCTACAGAACACACCTGCTCCGTGGGATTCTCTTGTCTGTAATCTTTACAGAAGCAGACTGGCAGGACTGTCTTCCATGGAGGCGCTGGGTGGCTTCAAAGCACCAGACTTTTAGCTATCAGTTGGGCACCAACCATTTGCGCCATCCTTATGGCACATAAAAAGCAAATAATGAACACCGAGCAGGTGGAGAACGGGCAGGAGAGAAAGAAAATGTGTATCAACTACTTAGCTTCCCCGATGCAAACCTTGTGGCTCCTGGTAGAGTTCTCACCTTCCATGCAGGAGGCTCAGGTTCAATCCCGGCCAAGGCACTTCCTGTGCAGCTGCCACTCATCCAGCAGGGGATGTTTGAGTGTTGCTACAACACTGAATAGATTTGGGCAGAGCTTCCAGACTAAGATGACGTAGAAAAGCCTGAACCTCCATTTTCAACCATCAGCCAGTGGCAGCTCTATGGATGACAATGGTCTGACCTGCAACTAAGCGTGAGGATGGCACAAAACTGGGTAACATTTCATTCTGTTGTGCTTGGGGTCTCCATGAGGCAGGATCACTTAATGGCAGCTGTCAACAGGCAAGTCTTTGCTTCTCTATACTTCAGTTTCCTCTCAGTGAAGTAGGGTCAGTTACCCCAAACTCAGGGCTATTCTTTCTTTCTTTCTTTTTTTTTTTTTTTTGCATGTTTGTAGTCTATACGAGGACAACTGGCATGCTCACTCTATTCCACACACGTGGCGCATGTCTTCCATGGCAGGACTCCCCAGTTATTGGCACAATTTAAATTTCATTCAGCTCATGAGCAAGTGAACCATCTCATGCAAAATGGAAAGAAACCAAAACCAAACCAAACTCACTGCTGTGAAATCAGATCTGACTCATAGCTATCCCTCCTTGGGCTTCTGAGGTGATATCTCTATGGAAGTAGATTGCCCAGCCTTCTTTCCAAGGAGTGGCTGGTGGGTTTGAACTGCCAGCCTTCTGATTAGCAGTCAAATGCCTTAGGCACTATGCCACCAGAGCTTCCAAAATCAGGTGAATGGACAAGAGGTTGGAAAGTCCAATTTTAGTGCACAGGGACAAGTAACATTTGGGCAGTTCCCAGAGGCACAGCAGTGCATCACAAAGTAGGGAACTGTCATAGGGCAGCCTTCTCCCAAGCTGTGTCTTCAAGTACCACTCTCTCTCTTCTCATTTTCCAGTCCCTTTCTTCCTAATCATTACAAATCAAAGAAGAAAACAAAACAAAAAAGCCATTGCCAATGAGTCACTTCAGACTCACCATGACCCTATAGGGCAGAGTAGAATTGTCCCACAGGTTTCCAAGGCTGTGAATCTTTATAGAAGCAGCCTGCCATGTGTTTCTTCTGTGGAGCAGCTAGTGAGTTTGAACTGCAGACCTTTTGATTAGCATCTTACTGTTTAACTGTTACACCAACACAGCTCCTTACAAATAATGATAACACTTACATAGCATCTGTATAGAGTTTGCAATCCCTAAATGTTTTCAAATATATGAGCTGGTTCTTTTGTAGGGATGTTGCAATGGTTAAGCGCTTGCTTGCTAAAAGAAAAGTCAGCTATTGGAACTCACCAACTGCTCTGTGGAATAACAGAGCTGGTGACCTTCTCCCATAAATGTTTCTGCTTAGGAAACCCTCTGTGGCAGTTCTGTTCTGTCCTCTAGGGTCGCCGTGAGTCACAACGTACTCGGCGGCACACAACAACAACCACATTATTTGTACTCTTAACAACAACAGCACAAACAACATCATTTCCATGTTTTTCAATAACAGAGACAATAATAATATATTACACTATATTCATCCATCCATCCATCTGTCCTTCCATCACTCCTCCTGAAGAGAGGAAGTTCTATTGACCCAGTCCTGTGTGAATTGTTTCTTCTCATTTTTCAATTAAAATTCCTTTTTGACATCAAGAGCAATATTTGCCTTCTAACACTTGTCATTTTTAAAATATGAATAGTGTTCCTTGGATAAAGTTTAACTATATACTATCATACAATCATGGAAAATTACTGATGGAAAAACCCTTACTCATCATCTGTCAAGCCCAGCCTCCCACTCAGGGTGAACATAACCTCTGTAGCACCTCTGATAATCTGTGCTCACATAACTTCAGTGACAGAGATGATACTACCCACAGTTCGCAGGTGGCAAAAAGAGAGTGCACGTGGCTGTGGCCATGCAAAGGGACGCAGAAGGTAGGACCATTCGCTCAGTGTCACTGTTGTTGTGTGTAATTTAATTGATTCCAAATCATTGCAACTTTATATGACAGAGATTTTGTCAATTGTAATCTCTGTGGCAGCTGATTGCCAGATCTTTCTCCCTTTCATTAAGTAGAGATAATGATATTAACCAAGATGGCGTGAGGCACTGGTAAAAACACCACAGATGGGAGAAATTTGGTCTGCTGCCCCAAAAAACCCATGGTAGTTGATTTGATTCTGGCTCAGGAACTGTGTAGGACAGAGTAGAGTAGAACTGTCCCATAAGGTTTACAAGTCTGTAATCTTTATGGAACCAGACTGCCACATCTTTCTCCCATGGAGTGGCTGGAGGGTTAGCACCAAACATTTAACTACTGCACTGCTACGGCTTCCCCATCTAGTCCCCAAAGAGCTACAAACTAGTTTACACTAAAAAACTTCAGAGTCTCTCAACTTTGTATCTTGAGATGTTTTCACTGTTCAGTGGAGTTTATCTTTAGATAAGCTGTATTCATAGACCATGCCCATCTTTCATCTGGATACTTGCAGTGGTCCCCTACTTGGTCCCACTAAGTCCTCTCTTCTCCCTGTTCCACAAAGCAGGCTGTAGCTGAAGGAGGCAGTTTCTAACCTAATCTGATGCCACCACTTTCCTTCATTTACATGCCCTTGGTCCATCTGGGTAAAGTGAAATCTCCCAGCCAAGGCTCATAGCTCTCCATAGTGGGGCTCCAGCATCTGTTCCTCCTGCTTCCTCTCTCCAATCTTGACATCAGCAGTAACGGACACTCCAAGATGGCAAAGGTTTGCCTCTGGATCATAACAATATAGTCATCTCTTCCTCTGTGCTCCCTCTTGTTTCCGCCTGCAGACCTGCAAACTCAGGAGCAAGAAATATATGATTATTTTTGAGTGAAGTTGAGAATTTGAAACTATTTGGTTTATAGAAGTATTGTACTAGTTAACTAAGTAATACAATCATGTCCTGTCTATGCCTTATCCCAAATTAAAGCAAAACTCCAACAGGTAAGGATTGTGTGTCTTCCAAAATAAACATAATTCTTTTGATTCTTCAGAACACAGTTGATGATCTGGAATAAAACTGCAAAGTTATCTTAGCTAAAATAAATAGTAGAGAGGCTATTCCATAAAGCCAATTCTATTCAGTTCAACAAATGTTAAGCAAGTTCTAAGATTTGTGTGTGTTGAGTATTTGCAAACACAGACTTGCATAAGACAGTCCCTATTCTCATACTAACAAGAGAGGCAGGCTTGTAAGCAAATAACTTATGGTCTAGTGGGATGAGAGCAACAGTGGTAGAGAGTTAGCCTAGAGAAGGGAATACATTAAGTCTGTGAGGAGAGAGGTAGGGAAGGTCTTTCTTAGGAATGCTGAAAACTTGGCTAGGTTTTGAAGGCAGAGTGTTCCTCTTATGGTAGGTTGTCTGTACTTGTGAATGAATTGTAGCTCAGTTCCTGAGACCTTTACCTAGAAGTGCTTCACTCTTACGTGAACTTGTGAAAATTGTGTGTAAAATTGTCTGGTTTCTCAACTCTAAGTTTGTTAGAACCCACATATTTAAAGGAAGGCATTCAGGGAAAGGAAGTGGGAACATTGTCTGAGGCTGCCATGTTCTGTGGATGAAGGCAAAGGTAGTGTCCTACCAGTTAGGGAGGAAAGAAAACAATGAAAAGCAGATGTAAGAAGAGAAACGCCATCACTCTGAAGACATGTGGACTTAGGGCAGGAGTACTTACAAGTACTTTGTGTTCCAGCAATCTTGAACATCTTAGGCAAATACTGTTGAATGGGGATCCCTGGGGTGGTCTTTCTTTAAGATCCATGTTGCATACTTAAGATGATAAGTCAGTGAATAATCCATGAAGAAAGTTTTATATGACTGTCCTTTGTTGTTACTGGTTTCCATGACCCAGAACTCTTATTCATGTGAATTATTGGTCATTCTACTCATTAGAAGGAAGATGAGTTTATACAATACAAGCCTGGCTTCTGAATTTACACAAGTTTTCAGTTATTTTATTTCATTTTAACTTGGGAAGTTTAGAAACAGTTCATATAATTTAAAAAGTAACATTTAAAAAAATTAAAATAATCTCTAAATACAAGATGCAAGTTTAAGAAAAAGTGGAATTTCCAGTGTTGGCCAAGATGAAGTAAGTCAACTACAGCTTGATTACAATGAAAAACTTTGAACCAAATACAAAAAGCAACTACCAAGGATTCTGAAACATAAACACTAGCAAGACTGTTGGAGACTGAAGTGAAAATGTGAATAATTTCCCATTATGGGAGGAATATTTGTGGGGTTTTGCTTTGGTTTGTTTCTTTCTCTTTCTCCCAGATTTTATTCAAGGATGGGTCAAATAGCCAAATGCAAAGTGTGTGTGTATGGGAGTGGGAGGAAAAACTTTTGGAGAAAAATTTTTATTTATAGCCAGAGGACTGGAAAAAGGATTTTTCATGCCAGAGAGTGTAGTGGGACAGCTTCTATTTTTCTATTGTTTTCTCTCTTTCCCCTTCCAGCCATGTTCTGAGGCCAGCTCCAGTAGTGAAATTTCACTGCCGCCACTGTAGCAGTGCAGGCCTAGAATCCCAAAGAATTGGGATTCTTTGTTAAAAGGCATTCAGGAAATGGGCCTTGTTTTCAGAAAAAGGTGAAGAGAATTCTTGATTTTTTTTAACTTTTTTTTTTTTTTTTAATCACTTTGCTCCAAAGGAAGCCCCAGTCATAAGGAATTGCACAATAATGTAGAGTCCTAAGACTTAGAGAGAGAATAATAATCTTTCTCTGTGATACCAGGGAAATCTAGAGGGCAGATATCTGGAGAATGGGTTCCTCCATTTTCTGTGTTTGAGCTGGCAAAAGTCCAAGACTCACTTCTGAGTCTTACATGGATAGAACAGACTCAAAGAAGCATAGCAAAGTCTTTATAAACTGAGCTATGGAATAAACAACAGGCTAAATGTCAGATTAACCCCTGGGTAGTGCTGTGAAGGGTTATGCATAGCAAAGACTTTAAAAACTGAACTGATATTGGAACCACCACACAGAAAGTGATGTATAACTTGCAGCCTGAGGCTAACCAAGTTGATTGTCTGTTAAAATAAAATAAAACAAAAATTAACATTCTCTAAAGGGTTTCAACAGAACCTAGAGTCTCACAAAATGATTTTCAAAATATTCGAGCTAGGTTCCAAAATTACATGACAAACAAAAGGAAAGAGGGAGATCAGACCAGTTCCAGAGAGCCATGACAAGCATCAGACGCCACCTCAAGAGGGTTTAAAGACTTGAAGCAGTCATCATAGCAATCAAGCCGCAGTCAAGATATCAGACACCACATAGCATTGGGCAGATCTGCTGCAAGGGACCTCTTTCAAGTGTTGAAGAGCAAAGATGTTTCCTTAAAGATTAAAGTATGCTTGACACAAGCCATGGTATTTTCAATCACCTCATGTGCATGTGAGAGCTGGACAGTGAAGAAGGAATACCAAAGAAGAGTTGATGCTTTTGAGCTGTGGTGTTGGTGAAGAATGCTGAAAGTACCACGGACTGCTAACAGAACTAACAAATCTGTCCTGGAAAAAGTGCAACTGGAATGCTCCTTGGAAGCAAGAATGGCCAAACTTCATCTCACCTACTTTGGTCATGTGGTCAGAAGGGACCATTTCCTGGAGGAGGAGGTCATGCTCAGCAAAGCAAAGGGACAATGAATAAGGGAAAGGCCTTCAATGAGATAGAGAGACACAGTGGCTGCAATGATGGGCTCAGGAATAGCAAGGATCGTGGGGCTGGCACAGGACTGGGCAGTATTTCATTCTGCTGTACATGAGGGTGCTATGAGTTAGAGGCACCTTGACAGCACCTAACAACAGCAACAACATTATAGCAATCTTCAATGAAGCAAAGGTGAACACTCTTGAAATCAATATAAAAATAGAAGTTCTCAACAGGTAAGTAGAAACCATTGCAAAGAAAAAAATTGAAATTTTACAACAAATATATATTAATATGTGGTTATTGTTAGCTGTCATTGAGTAAATTCTAATGCAAGGAGACCTCATGTGTGCAGACTAGAACTTTTCCCTGGAGTTTCCAAGGTTGTGACCCTTCAGAACAAATCAGCAGACTTGTTTCCTGAGGAGACTCTGGGTGGACACAAACTGCCAAACTCTTGGCCAGTAGTCAGGTGCTTAACTGTTCTAACCACCCAGATATTTTAAGATGCATAGACAGAAATTATATGTTTTTTGGAAGAGATAAAAATTTAAGGTATAATATCATGCCATTGAAATCCCACTGAGAAAAATGAAAGAAACATGAAAAAAAGGTTTGATGATACAATAGCTACAATATTCCCAAACTTCAGGAAAGACATACATTTATAAGATTCAGTAAGTTAGGTGAAATCCAAACAGGCTCATTGAAATAAAACCATGCCCAGGTATACAATAATAATAAAACTCATTGCTGTTGAGTTGATTCTGACCTATAGGAAAGAATAGAACAGCCCCACAGAGTTTCCAAGGCTGTGAAAATTTACAGAGTAAATCCACTTTCCATACAGCAGTTCACATACACTTTGTTTCATGACACTGACCACAATTTACCACAATGCAACAGCTCCCCTCCCATTTCCTCCCCT
>NW_006921715.1:3208871-3214669 GCF_000298275.1 Orycteropus afer afer | reverse complement strand
CCCTCCATGCATTCCTGCCCCCTGAGCTATCTCCCTGTGCATAAACAGCCCTTCTTTCTCCCATGATTGTTCTCTCCAAGGACTGTATCCACCTCAGATAAATGTTCAACTCATATGCTTGTCTTTTGTTTGGCTGGAAGCCATCGGTGTGGGTTCAATTCCAGACCTGAAGGGCAGCTAGGGGCCCTAGCCTCAGTGGTTCCACCAGGCTCTGTCAGAGCAGCAAATCTGGTCCCACTTTTTTTTTTTTTTCCAAATGATTTTGAGTTTTGTTCCACATTGTTTTCCCTCTCTATCCAGGATCTCCTACATAGATCTCCCTCCAAGTGGATGACAGTGGTAGCCAGGCACCATCTAGTTCTTCTGGTCTCATAGTCATATAGGCTACAGATCAGATGGTATACCAGTTGCTCAGATTAATTGTTTCCATGAATGTTAGGTTTTCTTTGTTCTTCTTTGCTCTGGAAGATGAGAGACCCATCGTTCCATGTAGATAGCTGCTTGCAAGCTTTTAAGATCCCAGTCGCTACTCACCAAAGTAAGAGGTGGAGCAATGTTTTGTGTAGTATGTTATGCCAATTGAGCTTGATGTCCCCTGTGACTATGGTCTCGAGCCCACAGGTTCAACTACTTGGTCCTTCTGGGTAGCTGGCTGTGACCGAAAAGTGACTACAACTTTGCCCCTTGTCAGCTCTATTATTTGTTGTTGTTATGTGCCATTAAGTCAGACCCAACTCATAGCGACCCCTCCTTGGGTTTCCGAGGCAGTATCGCTACAGAAGTAGATTGCCCTATCTTCCTTCCAAGCTCTATTATACACCTGGGAATTCAGATCATACAAATAAACTTATAGGACCACTGTCTGCCAAACCTATATATGGTCTTGGGTACACTCCCTATTGCATAGACATATCTAATAATTCAGCCTGTCCACCCATCTATCCACCCATATACCCATGTTTGCCTTCACTGACAGCACAATACTGCATGTGCAAAAGGGTTCATCTTTGTTGTCTGTACCTCCCATGTTCATCTTTGTTGTCTGTATCTCTCTATGTTTTTCTCTTCCTCAATACCACCATGTTGGTCACTCACATTTGGTACATTGCCCTTCTCTTTACCAAAATCAGTACTTATCTCTACCTATCTAACAGTGTTCCCTCCCATCCCCTCCCATCTCTGGTAATCAACAAAGAAAATTTCCTTCCATAGGTAACCAAGGCTGTCATCTTTATGGGAACAGACAGTCACATCTTTCTCCCACAGAGCAGCTAGTGGATTCAAACTACTGACCTTTCAGTTAACATTTAACCATTGTACCATCAAGTTGTTTTTTTTTTTTTTAATGATAATAATACTGGTGAAAATCAAGGAAGGAGAGAAAATTTCTGAGCAGCCAAAAATTATATGAAAAAGAAAAAAATTCAAATGACTACAGAGCCTGTTTTGTTATTTGCCCTCAGGTTGGACTTGACTCATGATGACCCCTCCTTGGATTTCCAAGGCAGTGTCACTACAGAAGTAGATTGCCCAACCTTCCTTCCGAGGAGTGGCTGGTGGGTTTGAACCACCAGCCTTCTGGTTAGCAGCCAAGTGCCTTAGGCACTATACTAACAGAGCCTACTTCAAGCTAATAGTTTTTGTGTGGATTCACAATGGTCTCTCTATATGCATCCAGAATAGCTGGTCAGCATAAACCTTCTGGCTAAAAGAAAACAGACAAACAAAAAAATTACTACAGTTTTTCATCAGAAACAACAGAAGCCTGAAGACAATAAGTACAACATTTTTAAAGTGCTAACATAAAAGAATTTTAAATACAGAATTCTATGTTGTTGTTGTTGTTGTTATGCACCATTGCATTGGCCCCGACTCATAGCTACCCCTCCTTGGGTTTCCAAGGTGTTATCACTTTGGAAGTAGATTGCCCAATCTTGTATCCAACAAAAATACCAATTATAATAAAGATAAAATAGAGATGAAAGTAAACTAAAAGAAATTCTCTCCAGTAAAGATCTTTTTTAAAAAATGCTAAGGAAATTCTTCAGAGTGAAGAAAATGATATTAAATTGAAGCCCAGAACTGTAGAAATGAAGAAGAAACAACAGAAGTAGTAAATATTTTGGTCTAATAGAGTGTTTTTCTTCACTTAATTTTTTAAAATATGAAAGAATGTAGAAAGCAAAAACTATAACCTTTTTTAATATTAACAACCAGAAGAATATGTAGTCATAACTTCCGATTGCTGGAGAAAATAGGTCTACCATGAATTCTATAACCAGCTAAACTTTCACTCAGCTGTGAACATGAAATAAAGATTTCTTTTTTTATTGTTTTTCAAAGTATAGCAAAGCATAGACCAATTTAACAATTTCTATATGTACAATTGCATACAGAAGGGAGCTCTGGTGGCATAGTGTCTAAGGCATTTGAATACTGACCAGAAGGCTGGCAGTTCAAACCCACCAGCCACTCCTCAGAGGAAGATTGGGCAATCTACTTCCCTAGTGATATCACCTCGGAAACCCAAGGAGGGTTATCTGTGAGAAACGACTTGAAGGCAGTGAGTTTTTTTTTTTTTGTTTTGTTTTGTTTTTTATATGTACAATTCAGTGACACTGATTACATCCTTCAAATGTACAACATTCTTGCCCTCATTTTCTCAATTACTCTCCCTCCTTTAACTTATATTCACTGCCCCCTAAGGCTCCTATCTGACCTTTCCAGTTGCTGTTGTCAATTTGATCCCATATAGACAAATCAAAAGATATTTAAAGATGAAAAACAATTTTTCAGAAGCAGAACTTTGCTGAAATAATAGTTAAAAAAGATGTATCAGAGATAAATGCACAGATGCACATAGGAATCTGGAAACAATGTAGTACTAATATTTTGGACAGTAACACTTAAAGTGAAGGTGTAGAGTAAGGTCCTTTTCTTGTTACAGAGAAAAGAAGAGAAATTATTTCATTTTTGGCTTTGTTAAATTAAATATGAAAGATAAAATTTTAAGTGTAATCATGGATGCCTGGAAGCCTAGAAGTGCAACCACAGATGTATAGAAATAATGCTATTCTTTGATGGGGGAGGGTGACTGGAATAAAAATACTTAATCAATTCAATAGAAAAGCAGAAAGAAAAAACACATGGTAAATAGAAAACACACAAAAAGGAATTGTTAAAAAAACAAAAAATGTAATACATTAGTGATTGTAATACATGTAGATGACTCACCAAGTAAAAACATAAATTGTCAAATTGGATAAGAGAGAGAGAGAGAGAGAGAAGGAAAGGAGGGAGAGGTAGAAGGAGAAAGGGAGGGGAGGAAGGAAGGAGAGAGGGAAGGAAGGGAGAAATGGGGGAGGGGAGGAAGAGAGAGAGAGAGAACTGAAGTAGAATCATTCATTAAACTACAAAGTAAAGCAAAATAAAATATATATTAGACAAAAAAATAGCTCCACCTCAAAAAATAAAAAAAAAAAAATCATCTTGTGTAGCTATTTTATTGTCAAGAAAAATAGAATACTCAAAGCCAAAAATTGTTAGTGGGGACACAAGTTGCATCAGGAAGGTATAGCAATTCAGAATTTGATTTGTCCCATTATATTACATATAATACACCCAATTATATATCCTCAAATTAAATAAAGGAAATGACAGACTTGCAATAAAAAGTTAAAGAACTCACCATGATAGTGGGAGGTATTAACACAACCTTTTTCAGTAACTGATCTCTCAGGAACAAAATAATAAAGATCTTGACTATTTGACAATATAATTGGTAAGCATGCTATAATGACATATATAAAACCCCATGGCCCTCAATTACAGATTAAACAGATGTTGACCACATCCTAGATCACAGATGCAAGTGTTGGCCAGCTTGTGCAGCAAAATGATTTCTCACATCTTGACAGTGGGCGTCCGCATTGGTGCAGCCCGTTTGGACAACTTGGCAACAGCTCATAAAATGAGCAGAGCACATGCTCTGTACATCAGCACTTCTACCTTTAGAAAAGCCCTATTCCTTGTACACGGGTTCATGTGCGTGGATCCTACAGCACACTGTTGGAAATTGTGAAAAACTGGAAACACTTTCCTTGCCGGTGAGCCAGAGACAGGATACATCAATTGTGCCCTACCATACAAGGTAGTCAGCTCAAGTGTCAGAGTGGTTACTGTCAATGCATCAGGGCTTTGTGAGTCAGCAAGTGTTGTCTCAAAAACACACCCATCCAAATTTCCTTCTTCCAAAATCTTTGGTCGCTTCATGGGATAAGAACTAAGCTTTCTAATTCACGTTTCAGAGATGTGTGCATGCTTCTTGCATATGGTAACAGTCTCAGCAAAGTGCCAGGCAGCACTACATAGTCAAACACACTAAGATTTCTGAGGAAAAACATGGCAACTCACCGGAAAGGGACAAATGGAAGCTCTGAATAGCCTCACATCAATTCAGGTCATTTTTTGTCATCTCACAGATGGAGATGAAATCAGATGTTGCTGCTAAACATATTATGAAAAAATCAAAGTTGGTTTCTAGAACTTTTTAGGGTTTGTGAGCTTTAGTAGAGAGATTCTGGACTTGCATCCATTGTGGGTGTTGGGGGGGAAGTAAGTCCAAAAAAATGCACTTAGTACATACATGACTTTTAAAACATGTGAAACACAATCTAGTTTATGCCAACATACATGTTTAGACATTTATTAAAAAATATTCAAGAGACTGACAAAGCACCTAGCTGAAAGTAATGTTTTCTTCTGTGGAGAAAGAGAGCTGGCTCATGGAAGGGAACCAGGCCATTTAACTGTACTGTTAGTGTGTGCTGTTGATTTTGTTAATAGTGACTGTATAGTCAATGTAGAGCTGGGCAAGTCTTCTTACAAATGATGGCACTTAAAGCACCAGGAAAATGTAACCAGGTGGAAGCAGTGGAAAAGGATATTCCAGAGAGTAAAGCTGACCAAAGTCTAGGAACTTTACAAAAGCATGACATAGTCAAAGACTGCAGCTGGACTACATGGCTAGGCTGTGGGATACCGTGGGAGATGAGGCTGGGGAAGACCACAGAGATGTTACCAGTACATTCTGCAGGTGATGGGGCTCAGAAATGTCATGTTCAAATTTGTGACTTCCATCAATTCCTATGGTGGCCCCAAAATGGATTAATTTAGAGATGCAGACAAGAAGCCAATACCGTTATTTGTGCATCTCTGGGTAGCAGAATTTCTACCTCTAGATCTTGCAGAAATCACAGAGAAGTAGGACAGTGATTACAACATTTCTCTAGTTTCAGAAGCCAAGAATCAAACATTCAAAATCACTTCGCTTATTCAAACTTTCCTAAAAGAAACAGCGATTCTACATCTTCTGCCACAATCCCTCCAAGGTTATGTTTTCACTCCCAACACTTGAAAAGTAGGTGACAAAGAAGTAGTTATGAATGACTTTGCCATAGTTTGCTTCATTATGTCCTCACAAAGGTCTTACACTTGGTTAGAACTGAAAGCATAGAGTTTTAGTGAAAGGAAGAGAGATTCACAAACTGGGAGGCACACTAGCATCCAGGCAGGTACTACAGTGATCCAAATTCCAAGGAGACAGGGAGGCTTTTGTCAGGCTACATGCTCAGAGGCAGAAGATGGTACATAATAAAAAGTAACAAGGGGGTTAGATTATAACCTTTCTTAACATTATCATTCTGTTTTTTAACCACCTGGAACATGTTGCATAAGACATTCTTTTCGGATCAAGCTGAACAACTCTCAACAGACATCTTTTAATAATTCTTCACAAA
>NW_006921715.1:3165345-3184728 GCF_000298275.1 Orycteropus afer afer | reverse complement strand
ACTAAGCTAGCTGTATCCAGAGAAGGATGGGGTCAGATTGGCTCCCCCGCCCAGTCCATAAGTGACCACAGGCTGAACTAAGGCTTATACCCCAAGAATAGGAGTTGGGGTTGACAAAACAAACCCCAAATGGGCATAGCAATGTCCACCAGCTAGCACAGGCAGAATAGCGCAGTGTCTCCAGGTCTCACATTCCTGGGCCTTCCATCATGACGCCATGGGGCTGACCAGGGAGGATGTGCAAACACTTTGTGTGGGCAGAATGATGACCTTTTCTAAACTCCTCCCTGCCCTGATCTCTGCAATCTGTGGTCATATTACTTTATGCAGGGAAAGGGACTTGGCAGACAGGATTAAATCAAGAATCTTGAGATGCGAGGATTAGCCTGATTATTTGAGCGAGCCCATTATAATCATTGTGGTTTTTCTTAGATGCCCTGGAGTCAATTCTGATTCAAAGGGTCCTTCTAAGAGGGAGGCAGGACAGTCAGAGTCAGAGAAGGAGACCGGACAATGGATCCAAAGTTGGAAATGATGATGTTATTGGAAGAAGGCCATGGTCAAGGAACATGGGTGACCTCTAGAAACTGGAAAACATGAGAGAAAAATGATCCTCTGGGTCCTTGGGAAGGAATATTGTCCTGCCTACACATTGATTTTAGGAACTCTGACTACAGTATTACATTGGTGAAGTTTTAAGTTCCTGAGTTTATGGAGATGTGCTAAGGCAACAATAGGAAACTAATATACCTACTCCTTGTAATGCTTGTCCTGAAGCCCTTTCTTCAGCAATGGGGGGACAACAACATCTGTGAGTGCAAAGGATCAGGAATTGTTTGCTTGCAATTCCAGTCCCCTTTGTCTGAAGCTGAGTGGCTGTCCAGTGGCATGTGGCATGTGGAAGTGACTGCCCACGTCAGCACCAAGAAGCCAAGGGAAGATTTACAAGCCAGGTCTACCCCATCAGACCATGATGAGGATGGCTACCTTCCATCTCCAAATAACTAATAAGCAGAAAAGGATCACTTTTCAATCATCTTACCGTTTGTACCCATATCATCACCCTGTGCTCATACCTCTCAGAGCATATCTACAAAATCTGGACAACAGAAGGGTGTGCCCACCCCATAAGCTCTATGGGGTGTAGCATGTAGGGCAATAGGAGAGAAGCCATCCATTCTGGCTTCCTGCTTAACTATCAGCATCCTGGCTCCAAGCCAGTGCATTCAGCTTATAATAATAACTGGCAGCCATCCAGTGCCATTTACAAAATAAGGAGGAATGACAGAAAGGAAATTAAGGAAGAAGAGGAAAGAAAAGGGGGGAAAAAACATGGAAAGTGGAGACCCAGGAAAAGAAGACCAGCAACATTATATTGTTTTTGTTTCTTTAAAAAAACCGAGGGATACACACACACACACACACACACACACACACACACACACGCGTGCGCGCATGCAACATATTTTCTAAACCCCATCTGTTTTAATCATGCTCCATGGCCTGTAATTCCATTTAAGTGAACGTCTTACCTTTCTTGCTTTCTGCAACCAGAATGTAAACATGTTCAGCTTTGTGGTGGATGTCGTAAGAATGCAACAACAAAGCAAAAAACCAGCCGAAAGACCCGGGGCTTGTGGCCTGCTGCTGTGACTCAGACCAGGGTCATACGTCCAACCCTGCTCTCTTCCTAAGCTCAGAAAGTAGGCCCTGCAGATCTGAGAGCAAAGAGGTGCGGGTCATGAGGGAGCTGGTCTGCGAGCAGCCCGGGCAGGGGCCAGGAGAAAGCACGCGGATTACGCTCTCTCTGCAGGACCCTACATGAGGCACATGGCAGGCAGGAAGTCAAGTAACCCTTGTCATCACCCAGTGAGGATATCACCCATTTTTCAGTTGAGGGCAATGGGGCTTTGGGGGAAATGACTGGCAGATGAGGCATCCCTGCTCCTTCACTTGGGGCTTTCAGCATCTTCAACTTCACTCTGGTTTCCAGGCTCTTCCAACAAAATCTTCCAGGGCAATGGAGGAATGGCTCACTGAATGGTGAGCTGTGCTGAGAGGCCATCAAACATGTGCAAAAGTAAAAGTCTTCATGATTTACAGGGTTGGGCAAAAAATAAAATATTCAGCACCCCTTCCCCAGTGAAACCCCTCAAATTGCCAACAGTCTAGCAGTTTCCTCAACACCATCTGGTAGTGTAGGAGTTTGACTAAAAGGAACAAGGTACATCTGAGAAAATGTAGCTAAACATGCATCAGGGTGGGGATGGGTGGGGGAGAACAGGAAAACAGAGGGATAACACAGAGCAGTGGAGTTCAATGCCATTTGTAATAACCTGTACCCATAAGAACTGAGCAATTAAATAGCAAAGACCAATAGAATCCTGCCCAGGGATGGGCCATTTCCATGTATTGGAAAGGTGTCAATAGATGTTTTGTGTTCCATGTGAGAGTATTCTTGGACTTTTACCCTCCCGGGTTGTTTTAGTGGGATTAAAATACATAGTTCAGGATGTAGATCAGTCAATGCTGGGAAGGTTTGGGAATTTTATCTGGGTCCTAACAAGGTCATAAAAGAAACTGTGGTTAGAAAATGGCTTAAGGTGCAGGTGAGTCCCCAGAGATCCCTGAGTGGAGACCCAGGGCCTGAAACACTACTCTGACCACTGCAAACTCCACGGTGATGTTGGGAAGGTGCCTTCTGCTTACTGACCACAGGCTCCTCATCGGTTGATGGTTCGTGAAAGGCTGGATGGAAAGCGGGACACACGTTGTGCACGGGATCAGGAGAGGGTGGACACACATCTTTCATTCTGCCTTTCTATGAGGAAGATAGGTGCCCACGTTCTAAATAAAAACCAGCTGCCTGAGGCATGCAACTTGGGATGGCGAGGGCTGAGACGAGCACTGTGCTCTTGGGTGCCAGCTCTAAGGTAGACTCTGCACATAATGACTCATTCTCCCAACTCCCCTGGGAGGTTAACACCGGTCTCTTTAGAAAGGAAAAGATTGAGGTCTAAAGAGGTTAGATGGCCTCTCCAATTCCAAAGAGTTAAAAGTGTCAGAGCTGAGATTTGAACTCAGACTGTCTGAGTCCAAGGCTTCTGTCCTACTTAACAGTAAGCCTTGCCTCGAAAGTGAAAGGGAGAGAGCCGTTTTCCAGCAGGGAGGATGGGCCAGAGAAGTGACAGAAGATAGCCTGGGCTCATGGACGAGCCAAGGTTGGCTTCCCAGCCCAAGCCCCCTATGTCCGGAGTGGCAATTTTTATGGGCCTTTTGAGCAGCTCATTCGTGTTGCAGATTAATCACTCAAGTAGGCTCTGCTGCTAATGAGAAAAATCGCCTGACCCAGTCCGTCCACATGCACACACACTTTTCCTGGATGTTCCCAGCTATAAATTAGCCATTTTCATTATTAATTTTTTCCTGGCTGACTCATGCTTCAGGAACTCAGCATCAGCCTGGGCTGGGAAAGTTCCATTTCTGCAGCCATCTGCTCCTCGGGATCCCAACATAAGTCAACTAGTAAGACATGATTAAAGCAGCAGTGCTGGGAAGCAATGGTGACTGCGTTTCTAACTTAGACACCTCCATTAAAGGTGACCGTGTTCCTGCAGTGTGCACTCACTGGACAGGAGCTGGCTTAGAGACCTCTATCCATGGTGACTGACTGAGGCCTCACAATGCACACGGGAGGGTAGCTGGCTCAGCCACCTGCACCCATGGTGCCTAGGTTCCCACAACACACACTGGACAGGAGCTGGCTTAGACACCTCAGCACATTCCCAGCTCATTTATCTAAAGCAGATATGGATGAAATAAAAAAATGAGGTCAGAATGGTATTCATTTTTCTTCCTGGTTTCAGAGACCAGTTAGGCAGCTTAAGAAATGGACCACATTAAGCCTTCTAGAAATAGACTGGGAAGGCTAGTAGAAATTTGACTTCTTAATCTTTGAACCAAATTACTTAATTTCCCTGTTAGCTTTCATGCCCTGAGAGGACAGCATGATGAGAAGAAAGGCAGCCTCAACACTTCCACAAGCCTCCGCTCAGACCCCTGTCTGCTCACAGCCATGACCTTGCACAGATATTAGAGCTACCATTTGCGTGTTGTTGTTAGGTGCCACTGAGTTGGCTCCAACCCATAGTCACCTCATATATGATGGAATGCAACATGACCCTGTCCTAAGCCACCCTCAGGGTCCCTGGTAGTCTTGAGCCCATTGTTGTAGCTGTTGTGTCATCCACCTCATGCAGGGTTAAGGTGGATTTTGCTTACTCTGTTTTACCAAGCAAGACATCCTTACTCAGGGGTAAAACAGAAAGAAAAATATATATATACTCACCATACAATCTCGCTGTAAAGATGAGGGATAATTTAAGATTGAACTAAATAAAACAAAGAAACAAATGAAACTAAATAAAGGAAAGTGGCCAAACTGAATCCTAAAAGTGAGGAAACATTTATTGAGTGAGATACAAGACTGTTGTACTGGAATTAGTTCTGACATCTAGAAAACCAGATATTTCTCCCATCTTGATGCGAGATTCTAGAGTATGGGAATATCTTACTGAAAATTTTTGAAATATAAGAAGACAAATAACTTTAAGAAAAACTTCAAAAAAAATATTAGTGTGAGGTTGAAACAATGGATGATGTATAAAGCTAAAGATCACATGTGCGTTCCATGAAAAGTGCACGTTTGTGTGGGATCTGCTGGTTGGTTGTAAGGAGACCCAGGGCAGAGACTTCACTCACTCAAAGTGAAGAGATATTACCTAAAGAAAGATACTTACTGGTTGTGAGGAGTTGCAAAGACAGAGGAAATGGAGAAAGGAGGATGACGAGAGTCACCCATCCTCTGTGGCCCTGTCCTTAAGGGCTCCACTCTCCCACACTGCAACTCTCCTCCTTGTTTCCTGCCAGTTTTACTGTTTCTCACCTTGAAGTGATCTTGCACTTTCTCATCTTCTCCCATTTGGCAAACTTCTATTAATCCATCACGACCCCATGTCAAGTTCACCTTATTTGAATGGTGTTGGTTCTGTCCATTCATAGTGCATGAACAAGGCTTCCTGAGGACCAGAACTGTGCTAGGTGCTTGAGAAAGGCAAAAGAATCCCCCCCCAGGGCTTGGAGGAGAATTATAAGCCCTTCAAGGTTTGCTCTGAGGATAATAGGGTGCCATTAATTTGTCTTTGAAGGCAACAGTTGCTCAGTGGTACAACGCTCACTTGCTGTGTGGGAAACCTGGGGTTGGCTCCCAGCATTGTACCCCAGGGGTGTTGGTGTGATGCTGAAGGGGTTTCAGCAGAGCTTCCAGATGAGGGTGGACTGTGAAGAGAGCCCGGGGACTTACTGCTGAAAATTGGTCAATGCAAATGATGTGAATCACAATGATCTGGTATGCAACCAATCACTGGGCTGCAAGAGGACCAGACAGTGTTGTGCATGGGGTTGCCATGATTTTGGGGAACAACCTTGTCTGTCAGATCAGTCTCTTGGAGAGAACTCATGTCTTCTTCTATCTAGTTTCTGTAGGGTCAAACTATCGCCTGGCATGTGCCCTGAACTATTAATGCCTATGCCATGAACGACTGTCCTCACTGCTCTGTGTCTCCACATCAAGCAGCCTAGGTGTTCCCTTAGCTGGTGTCTTCATCTGGTTTTGCTTGCACTGGTGCGGCTGAGCCAGGGAGCCCATTAGCAGGGGAAAGGACCACCCCCTGCAACACTGTTAATGTAAACACTATCTTCTGTGTGCATAAAAATTTACATTGAATATGAACATCTTTAGTGGCTACACTCATTTTTCAAGATAACAGAAATGAGGTGGTTAGGGGGGACCATTTCAAGGAGGCCTTAATTCCAATCTCTTGGCCACTCTGTCTGTTCCTTTCTGAAAGCCAAATGCTAGACACCCTTCCTGACGGTTGATTGAGAGTGCTCCTCTCGGAAGCTGCAGTTCCAGGGGTGTTGTGAGATCCCAAATAGATCACATTTCACACTTACCCATCTGCCACCGCCTGCCTCTCAGAGAGCCCGCAGTCATGCTCTTTAAGCAGTCCTGGTGTGGGAGTGTGTTTTGAAAATAAGAACGAACAAAAGATTGAATGAGCTCCTGCCTGCCCTTCCAGACAGTGGCTAATGCTCCAAGGCAGGGCAGCAGAGCCGGAGGCCAGGCCCTGAGCTTTGGTCCGCAGCTGCCCTGTCCTGCCCTCCCCACCAATGCTGCTGGCCTGCAGATAATTTGGGAAGAGCCCTCTGCTCCCCAACCCCCCAGCTGGGGTGGAAGCTATTCAAGTGTCTTTGAAAGAATCCTAAGTGACTGGGCACCTCGCATGAATTCACTTTTTTCACTTCCATTTGGCTTCAGTAATTATGACTTTGACATCACAATGTATTCCTTGGTGACACGGTGTGCCTTTGTTCTCTGCAGCAGGCAAAGGGTTCCAAGGAGATGATCCAGGAGACCCAGGCTCCCAAGGAAAAGAGAGGGGTCAGGTACAGCCACAGGAGGAGCTGGGCAGGAACACGCAAGGGTGACACGCTGGCGTTCTGCTGGGCTCGAGTCAGAAACGGGAGCAGCTGCTACTTCTGGGTCCAGACCGTCACGTCCAAACAAGACCGGTAGTTCCTATACCTTTTGCTGCAATGAACTTCATCCCAAATCGAGATGCCCGTTAGTTGTCCTTGCCAATGTTTTCTTGTCTCTCCCTTCCTGCTTTTTCTCTTTCTTTTGTTCAGTTCATTGAATGTGACAGCAGAGCAAATGGGAGTGCTCACGGCACAAGCAGCATGCATTGGGGGATACTGGGTGACCCGGAGTGTTAGAAATAACTCAGATATTAGATCCAGAGGTGAGTTCCAAGCCTTGCTGGACCTTCTGTGGAGAAGCTGTGTGACCAGGGGCAGGGCACTGCACCCTTTCTCTTCATTGCACTTGTTCATTAGCAAAGTGGAGGCAATAAACTTGACTTGCTGGGATTCTTGAGCTGATTAAGAAGAAATAGGCTTGGTGCCTTCAGCTTGATGCTAGCCACACAGCACACTTGCAGTAGGTGAATTTTGTTTTTATTTGCCTTATGTTCACCCAGATAAAAATAAAAAGACAACTGGGCTACAGTTTAGACAGTCTATTTAGTTAAAGGTCAGGGGAGGGATTGGCTAACAGACACGGCCTCACAGTTTCCTTGTTCAGGTCCGAGGGGAGCACTAACAGCACAAGGACCAAGCTCTGCTCTCTCAGATGCTGGGCCCGGCACTTCATGGCCAGACTCCGTGGAGCCAGGGGAGACGAGATCATCTCTAACCAGCTCTGCCTTTTCCTGGGCTTCCTTGGCTCACTGTCCTCCTACATCTTAGCCCATTAGACTAACAGCAGGCCTGGTGGAATGGCAGGCCCTGGTGGAAGATAAGGGAGCAATAGGAAGAGAAATCAGATTTCCCTCCTCTGAGCACTTCTGGCAGGGGGTCTTCCTCAGTCTCCAGTCCCAGGGGACTACCCATCCTCCATGGCTGGTCTCCACTCCCCTAGCCACACCTGCCATAACACTTCTGGATCTCCATGGCCACCTTCTCCCACTACCACTTATTGCCGATGTCATCCCTCTGAGATGTCTAGTGGGTTCTGTTTTCTTGATCAGTGGTGAAATTTTTTGTAAAAATACGTTTTGACTTTGACTTGAAACTGTCAGGAGCTGAGAACACTCTACCAATGGGCCACTTTCTCCAGCTCTCTCCTAAGCCACAGGGTCCACCTTGTAGACTATACCGTCCTTTTCTTTCATGTTGACTTTGGTCTGCATGCTGCCTTGGATCGCATAAGCAGTGGAGGAATCTCTGCAGGATTCTAGAGCAATGGGGAATGGAGACAGAAGAGGGTATGTGATTCAGTTGGTCCAGTAAGAGTCAGCTCTGGCTCTTTTGAGGTCTCCAAGGTGAAGAGAATCGAACCCGCCATGACTGGGTGGTTGAGCTGGCAGGTCGCTTAGGTGTTGAGTTTTGTGTCTCTAGAAGAGCTGCTGCCCTTCGCCACACTGTAAGGTTCCCACTCACGTGCTGCCATCAGAATGCCTTTGCAGAGCTCAGTAACTGGAGCTCGTGGAGCTCATGGAGTTCATAGTCATGAAGGAGGCAGGACTTTAGCTTCATGGAGAAGGTAGGAGAAGAAACAGTAGACAGACTGGACTATTGATCGGCCTCTTGGGCTGGCTGCTGCTCAGTTCAGAGGCAGCAGACTGTTGGAATAGCAGGAGAGCAAGGATTTGGAAGAACCAAGAAGTACTGGCCCTTATTTCACTGCTGGCATGCAAGTTCACAATTATGCCTGTGGTTCAGCTTTTCTTGGGGCCACAATTCCCTACCACCTCATCCCATAGGGAACACCACAGAAAGACAGTCTTCTGGCTCTCACACAACAATCCAGTTCTGAGTACTCAGAGGGAAAAACGGAGAGAAAGAGCAATGCTGGGTGACCAACACCACCTGGCTAAACCCTTCTTGTACCTGTTCTGGCTCAGTACCAACCCTAGACATTTGTATAAAGGGCAAGGTGACTAGTGTCTCTGTCCCTCAGAGAAATTAAGGGATCTTCTAAAATCTACAACTAAACCAGCCATCAAGTAGATTCTGACTCCTGGAGACCCCGTGTGTGTCAGAGAACTGTGCTTCATGGAGTTTCCAATGGCTTTGACCTTTCAGAAGCAGATTGCCAGGCCTTCCTTCCAAGATATCTCAGGGTGGACTCAACTCTCCAATCTTTTTCAGTTAGCCCCAAGTGTTTAACTGCTTGCACCCCCCAGGAACTCCAAGGCAGATCCTAACTACATGAAGCAGTGGGGAAAGGAGAGGTGCCCCCAGCTGTCTGGCTCCACATCACAGGGCCCCTGCTGCATCAGCTTCTCGCTGGGGTCAAATCCCCACTCACAAACAAGATACTCCATGGCACATAGAAAGTCCTTGGCAAACATTTGTGAAATGTGGAAACAAACTCAGAGACTTCATTCAACCTCCTTGTTTTTTAACAGAGGAATGGGAGTGGGGTCAGTTTACTGGGCTCTTTTGTTAGCGATGCTGCCCACTGAAAGATGAGAAGGGTAGGTGGTTATGCCTGCCAACCACTTACCCTTCTCATCTTGACTGGCTTCATGAACCCACAGTGTGACCTTGGCCAAATTGATCAAAGACCTCCAGAAAGGGTAGTTTCTTACACCATGAAATATACACAATGTTATCTATCCAGACTTGCTGGAAACCTTTAAGGACAAATAGAGAGTGCTTGTTGTGATAATTCTGACTCATGGCAACCCCACATGTGTCCAAGTAGAACTGGGCTTCCTCACATTTTCAACGGCTGGTTCTTCAGAGGTAGGTCACTGGGCCTTTCTTCTGAAGCACTTTTAGGTGGACTCAAAGCATCACCTTTTACTGCCAGCCAAGCCCTTTAACCATATGCAAAACCCAGAGACTAGTAAGCATTAAGTAGTGTTGCTTGTTAGTATTTGATATTATACATATTATTAATATGAGAATATCCACCAGTATCACCCTCCTCCAATTATATGCATACAAAGACTTCTCTTTCCCACAGAGGAAGGATTCTTCCCAGTTGAGAGAAAGCATGAGTGGGCCTACATTGTAAGTACTGAGAGACTGGGGAGGGAAGGGAGGGTGATATAAGAGCCATGTGCTTGGAGATGGAGGGCAAGGTGGTCTGGTGGTTTACCGTTTGGCAGTATGAGTCAGGTGAATGGTGTTGTACAATAGCATTTCAGAAAACAAAGGCATGATGGTCAAAGTGTCTAAGCATTAGAACCAGATCTTATTCCATAGGTTGCAAGGCAAATTGAGCAGATGATGGAACTTTTTAAAAATTACCTTTAGTCTTAAAAATGTGCTTCTCAGATAAAATAAGACTCCAAGATTGGATCACATGTGCCCAGTTCTTATGAAGGTTATAGTCATCACTCACCATTCCCATGGCTTGAGCATTCTGTTGGCAGTTATTGTACAGGGATCACACACACACACACACGAAGCAAACGTTGCCTGGTCCTTTGCCATCCTCATTGTCATTGTTATGTTTGAGTCTATTGGTGTACCTGTTGGATTCTACCCTACAGGTCTCCTCCTCTAGCATTATAGCACACCATGTTTTGTTATGATCCATAGGCTTTTCATCAGCTAATGTTCAAGAGTAATTTCCAGGCCTTCCTTCTCAGTCTGTCTTAATCCAGAAGCTCCACTGAAACCACCACGAGTGACCCTACTGGTATTTGAAATACCCCTAGCATAGCTTCCAACAACACAGCAACATGTACCACCCCAGCGGGAAAAATTGACAAACAGGTGGTGGAAACAGGTAGAGACAGATCAATTTATGTGAAGAGAAACTCATCCGGGGCTACAGACAATAGGAATAGTTCATTCAGCCAACAGAACCAACAAGCAATTGTAACTTAGAGGTCCTAAGGATTGCTATTCATTGAGTGGACATCCGGTGGCTGG
Organism: Orycteropus afer afer; assembly: GCF_000298275.1. Taxonomy (NCBI): domain Eukaryota; kingdom Metazoa; phylum Chordata; class Mammalia; order Tubulidentata; family Orycteropodidae; genus Orycteropus; species Orycteropus afer. The sequence goes on along the minus strand of NW_006921715.1, from coordinate 3,174,216 downwards.
GCCCTTATGGCTCACTGACATCAGGAATGGGATGGCAAAGTAGAACTTTGAGGAACCACACTTGAGTAAACAACATCTGGATGAAGCAAAGTGGAGACGGGAATGTAGTTGGGCATCACCCATGCGGTGACAGATTGCATCTCTAATAAGCAGCACTTAATTAGAAAAGTAATTTGTAAGAGACATTAATGGAATGTGAGTATTCAACTTTGACCAGCACACTCAGTCTCAGTCTAGGCTCTGCCACACTGTGAGGCTGATTTTCAGAGTCTGAAGATGTGTCTTTGTTTGTGAGCCTCCAGTGTGCTTTCATAATAATAGTGTGGGCCTCAAGCATACTGCCAAGTGTTTGACAGCGCTCTACAGTTTGTCTGCCTCCTTCCCCTCCCTCAGTGGTATCTGATCAGGAGAGGCAGATATGGCCAGTGAAGGAGAAAGGTGATTTTTGTGGGTTTTGTTGTTGTTGTTGCTGTTGTTGTTGTTGTTGTTGTTGTTGCCCTGCGTTCATGGTGCATATGACCAGGAGAAAATCACCACCTATGCCAGAAAGAACTGCTAGGACAGGTTGCCAAGGAGACAAGATGAATCATAGCCACCAAGAACATGAAACCAAATTCCAGACCAATATAAGCAGAGGAACTCTGGTGTTATGGTGGTTAAAATATCCAGCTACTAATCAAAAGATAGGTGGCTCAAACCCACCAGCTGCTCCAAGGAAGAAAGATGAGGCAGTTTGCTTCTGTAAACATTTATAGCCTTGGAAATGCAATAAGGGTTTCTATGAGTCAGAATACACTCAATGGCAGTGAGTTTTGTGTTTGATTTGACAGGTCAGGTGGTGAGGTGGTAGTCTGGATTCCTGGGGAGATGGCCAGTGTCTCTTCATGGAAACATTTTATCTCCTCAGTCCCTTGTCTGGACTAAGGCAGGTGGTTCCATCTGAGCAGTAGTTTTCAACCACATGTGATGAGTGATAGTCATCACTCATCATTCCCATGGCTTGAACCACACAGTATAGTGAGCTTTAAAATCTCACAGGTGCCCATGTTCTATGCTAGGGTAATTATATGAGAAACTCAGGTATTTGTGTTAGACTTTGTTTTATTTTAAGTTCCCCAGATGATTCTAATGCACATGCAAGGTTGAAAACCATCAAAACAAAGCATCCAAAGGTAGTGAGCTTTGGAATTAGCTGGACCTGTATTCATTTTCCATACTGATGTGGTTGTTAGGTGCCATTGAGTTGGCTCCGATTCATAGCAATCATATGTGCAACAGAATGAAACACTGCCTGATCCTATGCTAGCCTCGCAATCCTTGCTATGCCTGAGGCCATCTCTGTAGCCACTGTGTCAGTCCATCTTGTTGAGGGTCTTCCCCTTTTTCATTGATCCCTTTTTCACTCTCCGTCCCCTTTACCAAGCATGATATCCTTCTCCAGGGAATGATCCCTTCTGAAAACATGACCAAAATATGTGAGACAAAGTCTGCCTGTTCTCACTCCCAAGGAGAATTCCAGCTGTGTTTCTTTCAGGATGGATTTGTCCACTCCTGTGACAGTCTACAGTACTGTTGGTATTCTTCACCAACACCACAACTCAAAAGCACCAACTCTTCTTTAGTCTTCCTTATTCATTGTCAAAAATTCACCTTTGGTTAAAACACAAGATGAAAATATTAGCAAGTCTGCTAGAGCCTAAGTTTCCCCACTTCAGAACTTGAAATAATAATTCTGACTACTTGGGATTTTTGTAAAGACAATGGGATATCCTATGTAAAATTCTGAGACTTACTATGTTACTCATGTATACCTGTAATATGAAATTGCTCAAATAATTCCAAAACTACTTATTAAATGCTAACTAATGGCCAGGATATTCCCAGATGAATAAGACAGAACTGGTATTCATCTTCTAAGAAAGTGGTTCTCAAACTTAGTGTGGTAGTTACGGTTGTGTGTCAACTTGGCTGGGCCTGGTTTTGAGTGACAGAGCAGCTGGATGTACTTATTCCCCATAATGAGACTGCCAATCTACTCCATGGTGGAATCTCCGGGAGCAGCTGAGTAGCTGCCTTAGGGATGTGGTCTGCTTCTAATATATAAGGAGAAACTTTGAAAAAGGTCTCTAGCTTTTTGGCATGCGTGGATCCTGCATTTAGCTGAGTCTTCACTCAGCAGCCTTACATGTTGCCTGCTGATCTTGGGGCTATTTCTGGACTTGAACTAGTGGCCTGCTGTGTTGTTTGATAATGTTGGAACTGTGCCATTTTACTTGTTGCCCTTTGGTTTGTCAGCCTCAGCAGCTAACAGCTGGCTGAGTTAAGAGATACCTCCAGCACCAGTTGGCAAGGAAAACGAGGGGGTTTAGAAGCCCAAAGTCAAGGGGCCTTCATCCAGTCCCAAGAGCTCTTAAACTGGCACTTTGAACTCAGATTTCTAGACTTCTAAACAGTAAGAGATAAATCCATTTGTTGAAGTCATCCACTTGTGATATTTCTGTTATAGCAGCATGAGAACACTTACCATACATCAAATTCAGAGCATGGTGTTGCAAAAACACAGATCACTCACTGGACTTCATCCCTGGAGTTTCCCATTCAGTGGATCTGGGATAGGGCCTAAGAATGAACATATCTAAGAAGTTCTCAGGTGAGCCTGATGTTGCTGGTCAGGAACCCCACTTTGAGAACCATTGTTGTAGGAAATGATAGACCATTAAAGTTAGTCTCTAACATGTACTATTATTAGAGGACATCTAAAGGTGGGGAGGGGGAGCTCTGATGGCATAGTGCTTAAGGTATATGACTGCTAACCAGAAGGCTGGCAGTTCAAAGTCACCAGCCACTCCTCAGAAGAAAGATTGGGCAATCTACTTCCTTGTAAACCCAAGGAGGGGTCACTATGAGTTAAATCGACTTGACAGCTATGTTTGTTTTTGTTGTTGTTGTTAAGGGTGGGGAATGAGGACCTACAAGAGCAAAGAGTATGCACCCCTTAACCTAGTCCAAGGAGTGGATGATGTCAAGGAAGGCTTCCTTGGAAAATTTAAAGATGGGGAGGAGTTATAAAGGTAGAGAAGAGGAGGAGGACTAGTGTTCCAGGTGGAGGTAATTGGCTGCATCACAACCAAGAAGGAAGAGCATACTTAGGGTATGTGGAATTGGAGAAGCTCAGTGAGTTTGGAGCATAAAGTGAGAGTTGCCAGGATGCTGAGAGCAGACATGTATGGGGTGAGACTGGAGAGGGAGCACAGTTCTCCTAAGCCACTTATGTGAAGGGGTGATTGCAGGCCATTGGAGAGCGTTAAGCGGGGGGGAAGAGTGCTGAATGGTCCGGTATATGTTCCCATGAGGATCCTGTGGTATCCCCTGGGAATGTACAGGACATGAGGCAGGGCAATGTATTCACTGGGCTCTAGGAACATTTCAAAAAGCAGCTCAAGAGGACAAAATAAAGTATTACAATGAATGTGCAAAGGCCTGGAGTTAGAAAAACAAAAGGGAAGAACAAAATGCTCAGCATTTCTCAAGGTGAAAGACCTGAAGAAAAAAAATTCAAGCCTTGGGTTGCAATATTGAAGAATTCCATAGGCAAAATACTGAATGAGGCAGGAAGCATCAAAAGAAGATTGAAGGAGTACACAGTCACTGAATCAAAAAAGAACTGGTCAATGTCAATGTTCATTTATTTCAGGAGGCAAAATATGACCAAGAACTAATGGTATAGAAGGAAGAAGCCCAAGTTGCACTGAAGGAGTTGGTGAAAAACAAAGCTCCAGGTAGTGACCAAATACCCATTGAGATGTTTCAACAAATGGATGCCAAGCTGGAAACACTCACTTGTCTATACCAAGATATTTGGAAGATAAGTACCTAGCCAACTGACTAGAAGAGATCCACATTTGTGCCCATTCCAAAGAAAAGAGATTCAACAGAATGTGGAAGAAGTCAAAACTGTACTGAAAGAATTGGTGAAGAACAAGCCTCCAGGAATTGATGGAATACTCACTGAGATGTTTCAACAAACAGATGCCCTGCTGGAGGCACTCACTTGGTTACAACAAGAGATTTGGAAGACAGCTACCTGGCTGACTGGAAGAGATCCAAATTTGTACCCATTCCAAAGAAAGTGGAAATTATCAAACAATATTATTAATATCACATGCAAGTAAAATCTTACTGAAGATAATTCAAAAACAGTTGCAGCAGCATATAGACTGAGAACTTCCAGAAATGCAAGCTGGATTCAGAAGAGGATGTGGAATAAGGGATATCATGGCTGATGTCAGATAGATCTTAACTGAAAGCAAAGAATACCAGAAAGATGTTTACTTATGTTTTATTGACTATGCAAAAGCATTTGATTGTGTGGATCATAACAAATTGTGGATAACATTCAGAAGAATGGGAATTCCAGAACACTTGATTGTACTCAGAAGGAACCTGTCCATAGACCAGGAGGCTATTGTTCAAACAGAACAAGAGGATACTGCATGGTTCAAAATCAATAAGGGAGTGAGTCAAGGTTGCATTCTTTCACCATACTTATTCAACTTGTATGCTGAACAACTAATCTGAGAAGCCAGATTATATGAAGAGGAAGGTGGCATCAGGATTGGAGGAAGGCTCATTAACAACCTGTGATACACAGATGACACAACTTTGCTTGCCGAGAGTGAGAATGACTTGAAGCACTTACTGATGAAGTTAAAGACTGCACTCTGCAGTATAGATTACACCTCAATATAAAGAAAACAAAAATCCTCACAACTGGTCCAATAAACAGCTTCATGGTGCATGGAGAAGAGATTGAAGTTGTCAAAGATTTCATATTACTTGGTTCTACAATCAACACCAATGGAAGCAGCAGTCAAGACATCAGACGACATATTGCATTGGGCAAATCTGCTGCAAAAGACGTCTTTCAAGTGATGAAGAGCAAAGATGTCTCCTTGAAGACTAAGGTGCGCCTAACTCAAGCCATGGTATTTTCAATTGCCTCTTATGCATGTGAGAGAGATGGACAATAAATAAGGAAGACCGAGGAAGAGTTGATGCTTTTGAGTTGTGTTGTTGGAGAAAAATGCTAAGAGTACCATGGTCTGCTAAAAGGACTAACAAATCTGTCCCAGAAGATGTGCAGCCAGAATGTTCCCTGAAAGTGAGAATGGCAGACTTCATCTCACCTACTTTGGTCAGATTGTCAGAAGGGACCATTCCCTGGAGAAGAATAGCATGCTTGGTAAAGTAGAGGGTCAACAAAGAAGGAGAAGGCCCTCAACAAGATGGATAGACACAGTGGCTACAATGATGGGCTCAGGTATACCAAGGATCCTGAGGATGGAACAGGTCTGGGCAGTGTTTTGTTGTGTTGTACATAGGATCACTATGAGTCAGAGACAATTCAACAGCGCCTAACAACAACGATGGCAGAATTGTGCTTCAGAATAGATCTGGAAATACTATTTTTGACAATGAGTGTGATGTCATTCCTCTTCAATTTGTCACTCCCAGAATAATCCATATGATCGCCCCATTCAAAGTGGCCATAACCAGTCCATTCAGCTCACTAATGCCTAATATATCAGTCTTTATGTGTTCCATTTCATTTTTGATGACTTCCAATTTTCCCAGATTCACCCTTCACACATTTCATGTTCAAATTATTAATGGATACTTGCCGCTGTTTCTTCTCATTTTGAGTCATGCCTCATCAGCCAATGAAAGTTGGGGAAGCTTTACTCCATCCACACCATCAAAGTCAACTCTACCTTATGGAGGTAGCTCTTCCCCAGTTGTGTTTTGAGTGTCTTCTGACCCGAAGGAGTCATCTTCTGGCCCTACATCTGACAATATTCCACTGTTATTCATGAGGTTCTCCCTGGTCGTGTTTTTAGATGTACATCACCAGGTGCTTCTCCCTAGTCTTAGTCTGGAAACTCCACTAAAACCCATCCCACCCAGAGGAAACCTGCTGGTGCTGGAAATACTGGTGGCATAGATTCCAGCATCACAGCAACACACGAGTCACCATAGTAAGATAAAATGACACACAAGTGGTGGACTAATGGGAGTATGATGGTCGTAATAAAAGTAATAGCAGTAATAGCAGTAGTAGTGATAGTATTGTGGTGGTAGAGGTTGTCATAGTCTTAGTCTTCATTTTCTTAGTCATTGTAATGGCAGTAATAATAATATTAAAAGTAATCATATTAGCTGTAGTGATAGAAAAAAGTATTGAGTTGATAACTTAGAAACCTCTCATATTCTTAAATTATGTTTCATTTTCTCCAGCCCTTAACACATCCCCATAGTTTTGACAAGTCCAGACAATATTACAAGACAATCAGATCAACTGAAGCTAGAACAGAGGAAAGAAAAGTAAACATTTTGAAAAGGCACTTCCATTTCTTAACGCCCACCGGAAAATAATCAGAATAAAATTATGATAGTACTCATAGGGCTTTCTTCTCAGAAGTTCTAAGACTACGAAAGCAGAGTGTCTGGCACAGGGAGCCCCATTCCCTGTTAACAGGAAGTGTTGGGACAGCTGGAGGAATGCTGGTAGGCTGGAAGCAGCTGCCCAACCCAGGACTTAGCAAATAATGAGTAAGTCGGCTGTCCTGTAGGGCACTCAAAGCTGGACCTGAGAGAACTCAGCCCTCGGTGATATCTGCAGGCACTGTCTGTCCCTTTGGCTCTCAGACTTGGCTCATGAGAGCAATCTCACTAATCCTGGCTAGTGCAAACATGCCAGGCTCTAATGGGAGAAGGGAAATGGGAAATGGAAGGATGGCCAGTCCTTGGATCAACAGGAACATTAGGCTTTGCAGCCAGCCTCCCTTCTGACCTTAACAATAGCCAATGAGCACCCAACAGAGCAGCTGAGTGTGGTGTGTGTGGTCGCTGCTGCCTGCGCCCCATGCTCACTGGCCAGCCCTTTGGATGCGGAAAGTGCCTCTGGCATGCTGATCAAATGTCATTAAGAGACCTCTGTTTTCTAATGCAGAATGCATTCAAAATCGTTTGTGACAGTGGTGCCTCCAGCCCCGTAATTATTTAATTCTTCTGGAATGTGGATCACTGGCATAAGGCACTGGATGGGTTGTCCACGGCAAGTCAGATTCCCTCTCTCCTGCAAAGGACACCTTCCTATCTGGATCAAGCTGTGAGAAAGGGCCAAAGGTGCTTTGGAGAAGGGCTTGCTTGTTTCAGAAGGAGCTCAGAAGAGACCTGAAAGATGTACAAAGTACTGAAATGACTTATGCCTACCCTGGGTGGTGCAAATGATGAAGAATTCAGCTACTCACCAGAAAGTTGGCGGTTCGAACCCACCCAGAGGCAAATCCGAAGAAAAGCCTGGTGATCTACTTCCAAGGTCACAGCCTTTAAAACCTCACGGAGCACAGTTCTGCTCTGAAACACACGCGGTGGCCATACATCAGAATGGATTTAGCAGCAACTTTTTGGTTACTAGGAAAACAATCAGTGGACAGTGACCAAATTCAATGGATTTGTGATTTTTTCTGTCTCTCTCTCCTCTAAGATACTAAAGCTAAAAAAGCCCAAACCATTAAACAATTCATTCTTTGATTTGCAAAGGACAACAAACATATTTTCTAAGCAAAGGAAGCATGTCCTTTCTTGCATCTGAACTGAGTATTTCCATTCAGGCCCTTCAAGGTACATCAGACTGAAGGGTGATCTAATCACCTTTCAAGGCAAGAGGGAAGGTTTGTGTTCATTGTCCACACAACCCTATTCAATAACTTTCGTGCCTTTGAACACCTCTGGACTGATCATTTAACCTTGATCCTTCCATCAGCAAAGTGAAGAATTAAAAAATCATATTCAAAGAGAAAACACGGTACATGGGAATCTCCATGCACAGGGCTCAACACGTGGTTGATATTCAAAAGGTGTCTGTGAAAGGAAAGAGTGAGTTTCACTAAGTGAACAAAACAATGAATCATAGATGGTGAGAGCAGAAGAGGAAGTGGTGTTGCAGCACAGCACCCTGTCTGACGGATGAAGCAAGAGAGTCACACAGGAAGTGACCACCCTGAGGACCAACGGTCATGCTGTGCCCAGACAAGGACTACATTGCTGCTCCAAACTCCTAGACCATACTCTCTTACAGCTATAAACCACACATGGGACAAAGTCACTGCAAACTAAAAGTGATTTAGAAGCTCCCTTTCTCTCTCTCTCTATTTTTACTTTTTGTAATAATTGTAGTGAGAGTGAGACAGAAGTCCCTTTGCCCCATCCTCATCTGCTAACATAACTTGACAATTCATAATATAACAGGATCTGAACCAGTGCCACTGAGAGTATGGGCCATGGACTGGCAGCCTCCCATACCTGAGGAGACTAGGACACTCTCGGGGTGGGGCCCAGTAAACTGTATTTTAACAAATTCTCTGGATGATTCTTGTGCATACTAAAGTTTGAGGATCACTAACATACAGTTTCATTTTACATGGATCTACCAAAATGCCCATGGAAGCAGTATTCAAGAAATGAAATGATGTATTGCATTGGGCAAATCTGCTGCAAAAGACCTCTTTTGTGTGTGTGTGTGTGATTTGGGTAAGATTTACAGAGCAAATTCACATTCCACACAGCAGTTCACATATACTTTGTCTCATGTCATTGACCACAGTTTACCACAATGCAACAACTCCCCTCCCACTTCCTCCCCGTATTTACCTCTTTCCTGTGTCCATCCCTCCATGCACTACTGCCCCCTGAGCTGTCTCCCTGTGCATAATTAGCCCTTCTTTCTCCCATGATTGTTCTCTCCAAAGAGTGTATCTACTTGAGATAAATGTTCAACTCATATATTTGTATATTTTTGGATGGAAGCCA
>NW_006921715.1:3140579-3141218 GCF_000298275.1 Orycteropus afer afer | reverse complement strand
CAGATCTTGTTTCATTTTTCTGCAAATGGATCTCCAGTTTTGCCAGCACCATTTGTTAAACAGACAATCTCTTCCCCATTTAATGGATTTTGGCCTTTGTCAAAAATCAGTTGACCATAGGTTGATGGATCTGTTTCTGTGTTCTCAATTCTATTCCATTTGTCTATGTGTCTGTCATTGTAGCAGTATCAGACAGTTTTGACTACTGTGGCTGTATGGTAGGTTTTAAGATCTGGGAGTGTGAGACCTCCTACTCTGTTCTTCTTCAATAATGCTTTGCTTATCTGAGGTCTCTTTCCTTTCCATATAAAGTTAGTGCTTGATTTCTCCATATCTTTAAAGAAAGTTGATGGGATCTGGACTGGGATTGCATTGAATGTACAGATTGCTTTGGGTAGGATTGACATTTTCACCATGCTTAATCTTCCTATCCATGAGCATGGTATGTTCTTCCATTTACATAGATCTCTTGTGGTTTGGTGGCATAGTACCTAAGGCATATGACTGTTAACCAGGAGGCTGGCAGTTCAAACCCACCAGCCACTCTTCAGAAGGAAGTTTGGGCAATCTATTCCCATAGTGATACCACTTCAGAAACCCAAGGAGGTGTTGCTATGAGTAAGATCCCACTCGAGAGCA
>NW_006921715.1:3133747-3134787 GCF_000298275.1 Orycteropus afer afer | reverse complement strand
TTTCCTTATCAGAAAAGGGCATGTAGAAGAAACCTCAGGTCTACATCAAACCTTAGTTTCAATCAGTTGAAAGGGGAATTTCCTTGGGGGTGTGGCCTGCTTCCAGTATAGAAATAGATGCCCTGGGGAAGCGTATGCTTGCTCACTCACTCTCTTTCTTTCTCTCTCTCTTTTTCACTATACTTTTTTGCCTGACCTCCAGTTCTTGAGCCATGAGCCTACAGATTTATCCAGCCTGGCACCTGATTTGCAGAGTTTGGATTTGCTGATCGCCACAACCCCATGAGCCAGCATTGGTCTCCAGCCTACCTCCTGACCCCATGGATTTGGGACTTGTCAGCCCCCAGAATGGTATGAACCATGTCCTTCAAGTCAATCTGTCTACACATTGATATGTATGTATCACTGGGTTTCTCCTCTAGAGAACCTAGACTAAGATGTATGGTGGTTTTCTAGTGTACCACAACAAAACTCCAAAAGTCGGGTGTCTTGTAACTGCAGAGAAATTTCCTTTCACGGTTATGGAGGCCAGAACTCCAAATCAAGGTGCTGTCAGGGTTGACTCTTTCTGGGGGCCCTGAGGGAAGACCACTTCCAAGCTTTTGTCCTAGCTTCTGGTGGCTGTTGGCACTTTTTGTCATTCCTTGGCTTGTAGACACATCACTCCACCTTCTTTCTCTGTCTTTATTTGGGCTTCCCCTCTGTGTTTCTGTCTCAAATCTTCTTCTTTCTCTCAGTATCCCAGCCATTGGATGTAGGGCCCACTGTATATCTAAGAAAAGAGTATCCCAGCCATTGGATTTAGGGACCACTGTATATCTAAGAAAAGAGTATCCCAGTCATTGGATTTAGGGCCCACTGTATATCTAAGAAAAGAGTCCTGGTGGTGTGGTGGTTGAAATGCTTGGCTACTAACAGAAAGGTCAAAGGTTCAAACCTGCCACCCATGGGAGAAAGATGTGGCGATCTGCTTTTGGAAGGATTTACAGCCTTTGAAACCCTATGGGGCAGTTCTACTCAGTTCTTACAGCTATGAATGG
>NW_006921715.1:3106104-3132579 GCF_000298275.1 Orycteropus afer afer | reverse complement strand
TTTTTTTTTTTTTTTTGCATATGATCAGTATGGAGATTTATGAAGACGCTTGCTTCTTTTTATACAGCTAAAGAGGGAAACACGCACACACATTATACACAATAGCAGCAAATGAACCTTTGCCAGCTTCACCCGCATTTATACAGCAACAGCAGACACAGTGACACCAGACTGCAAGGAGAGAAAGGGAGTCTGTCAATATTTACTGAGACCAAAATGGTAACGCAGGCTGTTTTCCTTTCATTCATTCAACAAACACATGTGGAGGGTTGGGCCTGGGCTCTGTAGCCAGGCTTTGGGTCTAGGCACCGGAGATGGGGCTGTGAATATGACAAAGCCCTGTCATGAGACGCTCAGGGTCCAACGAAGAGATGTTCAAGATGACCCAAGAAAGTACGATGGGGTGATGGTAAGAGTGAGTGCTGGTCCTGTCAAAGATCTGAGGGGTGATAGCATCAGCCTCATTCTTGGAGGGGCATCACAGGTAGCTTCTTCAAGGTGTTTCTAAGCCAAATTCTGGAGAATGCATAGGAGGGGTGAACTGTGGGTTGCCTTGTTGCTACCTTAATTTGCAAGGCAATTTGAATGCTACAGTTTTCTTGACCTTTAAGGAAACCACAGTGAAGCAAAGAGCTTCTAATGCTTTCCTGTTTGATGGCTTAGATCTCTCTGGATATCTCCCAAGATAGGTTGTTGCTGTTGTTATTAGGTACCATTGAGCAGAGGCTCCAACTCATAGTGACCTTATGTAGCACAGAATGAAACACTGCCTGGTCCTGAGCCACTCTCCCAATCCCTCCTATGCTTCAGCCCATAGTTGCAGCCATTGTTTCAATCCATTTCATTGAGGGTCTTCTCTTATTTTAGCTGACCTTCTATGGGATCATCACTTAATCCCACCAGATAGTGTATTAGACTGTAGTTCAAATTAAGCACATTGCTCCTGCAAACTGCCCAAAGATGTGTTCTGGCCTATAGACTGATTTCTAAGCCTTGGCCTTCCTGCTAGTTTGGGCCCTTTTGCCTTGGTTGATTTTGCAAAGACATATCATACTGCAAAGCTAAATGAAACATGATGTGCCATGCCAAGTGTGGGGTCAGCTTCACTTATTTTAGGTGTTGGGGTAGTAGTGTCTGATTGGTGTGATTATGAATGTTTACATTCAGGAAATTTGTATTAGGATGAGCTCCAAAATACGGCATCAGAATATTCTCAATCAAGACCTTCCTCTCTGCCACTTGTGGCCTTGAGCAAGGCTCCATTTCTGCATTTGTAAACTGAAGTTGGGAAAACCTGCTCTGGCTGCCCCATGGGAATGAAACCCAGAGAAGCCACAGAAGGTCTTGGGTGTACAACTTGCTTTATTGAAGCCAACACAGTTCAGTGTAATGCAAGAGCCTTGACTGTGATGTTAGAAGACCTGAGTTGCAGACATGGTTCTCAAGCTTCTGCTTAACTCATGTATCTCATTTCTCTAAGCCTCTATTTCCCCATCTGTCATGCACTGAACAGTGTCCCCCCAAAATAAGTTTTATAGCCCTAACCCCTATACCTATATATGCAATGTCATATAAGGCAATGTAATGTAATCACCTTCCACAATGGAATGGAATGTTATGTTAATGAGGCCATAGCAGTGTAGGGCATGCCCTATAGTTAGTGATGTCTGAGTCGTGAAGAGAGAAGATTGACACAGAAGCAAAAACACACAAGAGAAGATAGATACCACTGAGGGTTACCACAGAACTGAGAAACATCTAGACAACTGAAGCCAAGAGAGACAAGAACCTTCTCCTGGAAATGACATACACAGAGAGCCTTCCTCTAGAGCTGGTACCCTGCACTTGGACATCTAGTCTCTGAAACTATGAGAAAAGAAATGTTTCTGCTGAAAGCCACACACTTCTGGTATTTGCGTGACAGAAGCCCTAGATCACTAAGACATGATTGAAAAATATGTGAAGATTGCTTTAGATCTAGACCTCAGATGGTCTCACAGGTCTCCCAAGTATCATAAAGAAGTCTATAGGTCTGTCTACATTTTTGTCACTAAGACCTAACACTTCCTCAGCATAACTGACGCAAAATCCTTTGAAAAAGTATGTGTTCACCAGAGAAAGTGTTTCTCACCCTGCCCATGGCTCGGTTCAGGCAGCTGTCACTCGACTTACTGGTTGTGTGCTATGCCATGTTGGGCCTGGCTCTGGCCAGAAGCAAGGATAGCCGTGTCAGCAGTGGGAGTTCTATCTCAGGCTCCTAGGGCTGTTATGACAGAAATACCATAAGTAAGTTGCTTTAAAAGAGAGAAATTTATTTTCTCACAGTTTAGGAGGCCAAAAGCCTTAATTTCAGGCACTGGCTGCAGGGAAAAGCACTGTCTCTCTCTGTAAGCTCCTGGGGAAGGTCCTTGTTCCTTCAGCTTCCGTCCCTCAGTTCCTTGGCCATCATCATGTGGCATGACATCTCTCATCTACTCCTGTGTTCCCTTGCCTAATGTGGATCTAGTCTCTTTTATATCTCAAAATTTTCAGACACACTCTACACTGACTTGACCTCTTTAACACAGCAAGGGGAGCCTTATTCCCCAATGGAATTATATCCACAGGTATATAACATCAAAAACCAAACCCATTGCCATAGAGTGGATCAGACTCAAGCAACCCTAGAAGACAGAGTAGAATGGTCTCATATGATTTCTAAGGCTTCCAGTCTTTACAGCAGCAGACTGCCACATCTTTCTCTAGTGGAGCTGCTAGTGAGTTCAAACCACTGACCTTCTGGTTCAAAGCCAAGTACTTAACCACTGTGCCGTCAGGGCTCCAGCCACAGATACAGGAGCTAGTATTCCAACGTGCATTTTGCGAGAACACACTTCAATTCATAACAGATGCTCACCTGGGTCAGTTTGCTATTACATAGACACACCTCACTCCTCACCAGACCAAACGGGCAGATATGCTTTTCTGCACCCAGGACGTGGAGCTGGCCTTTGCAGAGGTATGCCTGGGCCCTTTGGCCTTCAAGGCTCAGATCAAATCCCCTCTCTGAGCCAACTTGTGGTACTCATGAAGGCTCTGCAGCCCCCACCATGGAAATTGATTTTCTCTCTGAACACAGGGCATTCTCCTAGATCAAACATTTTGAGCAGACTAAACATCTCTGACAATAAGCCCAAAGTTTCGTAGCAAAGCAATTTCACTTGGTAATTTGCTCAGTACTAAATGCTTTTAGTTCTTCTAAGTTCATTGCTCACTAAATTATTTTCCCAGGACCATTCATTTTTAACATAATAAGGCTAGCATGCCTACACTATAATGGGACCTTTGCAATGTGAGTGCATATGTTATAATGCCTTATTTTCTGTCATGGAGATTTAATCAAATTCACTAAGTTGGAGGATTATAATAGAGATTTTCAATAATATATGTTAAAAGGGTCTTTATATGATGCCTTGCAACTTGTAAATAAAATCAGATGGACTGTGTTTGGTACTTGCACAAGAAAATGAATTAACTTACCCAAGGGAGCTCTGATAGATCCCCTTCCTCAGATCTTGTAAATCAGTAGGGAAAAATTGCTGGGCAAATTTCTAAATAAAAGTGCATCTTATCACACAGCAAAAATACCCATCTTCTACTTGGTGCTCTGAAATCTAAAAATGAAAACAAATGGCTGTCATGAAGTCTACCCCGACCCGTGAAGATTCTACCTGTGTCAGAGTCAAACCGGCCTCCATAGGGTTTCCAATAGTTGTATTTTGGAAGTAGGTCTCCAGGTCTTTCTTCTGAGATATCTCTGGGTGGTTTTGGACCTCCAACCTTTCAGGTTAAAGGAGAGTGTGTTAACTGTTTTATCACCAAAACCAAAAACCAAACTCACTGCTGTCGAACTCATAGTGACCCCTCCTTGGGTTTCCGAGGCAATATCTCTACGGAAGTAGATTGCCCAGTCTTCCTTCAGAGGAGTGGCTGGTGGGTTTGAACTGCCAGCCTTCTGGTTAGAAGTCAAATGCCTCAGGCACCAAGCCACCAAAGCTCCCTATTGTACCACAAGGGACTTAAAAAAAAAAAAAAAGTATGGAATAAGCATTAATTGCAGATAAACACTTTTCTTCAAAAGGAGATCTGCTTCACTGCAGTCACTGCCCCATTGCTACCTCAAGTGGCTTTCTTCTTTCTTTGTTTTGATGTCTTGGCAAGCCATTTTGACAGATCATCCAAGTTCAAAATGCCTATAATTTATTCTGAAGATTTGCTGTTGTTTTAGGTGCTGTGGAGTCATTTCAACTCACAGTGACCTGATGTACAACAGAATGAAATGCTGCCTTGTCCTCTACCAGCCTCACAGTCATTGGCATATTTGAGCCCATTGTTCCAGCCATTGGGTCAGTCCATACCACTGAGGGTCTTCCTCTTTGTCACTGCCCATCTCCTTTCCCGAGCACGATCACCTTCTCTGTGGTAAAGGACTGCTCCCTCGTGACAGCATGGCCAAAGCACATAGCCTTACCATCTTGGCTTCTAAGGAGCATTCTGGCTGTACTTCTTCCGCAACAGGTATTCCAAAGATACCCACGTGTTAATTACGTCAATAGGAAGAGGCCTGACCCTTCTCTTTCAAATCCAAATGATATGCAGGCTTTTTTTTTTTTTTTTACTGAGTAGCCTGTTAGCTTTATATGTATCACACAGCATCATTTTTTCCTCATAACATACATATTCTTGTTCTGTGCCTCTCACTGCTGTTTCTGTCTTGTACTATATCTTAAATATTAAAGTGATGCAAAGTAATGAGGCACTTTTATGTCTTTAAGGAGCAGAGGGACAAGGAGCTCTGGAATGATCTACTAAAAACATACACTATGTGAAGAAGATGACATTCACTTCTCATGTATCTTTTTACTCTAGCCAAATTGAATTGCCCAGACCATTTGCATACGGAGCTCTGGTGGCGTAGCGCCTAAGGCATTTGACTGCTAACCAGAAGGGTTCAAACCCACCAGCCACTTCTTGGAAAGAAGACTGGGCAATCTCCCTCAGTAGAGATACCTCCTCAGAAGCTCAAGGAGGGGTTGCTCTGAGTTGGGATCGACTTGTCAGCAGTGAGCTTATGTACTTATTTTTTTGTGGAGGCCATGTGCAACAGGACAGAGCAGAGATGGGGAGAACACAGAGCCCGCCATTATTAAGGTTCAACTGCACATATGCCCGTGATTCCATTTAATAAATGGATCTCGTTTGGCCACCATTTCCATGACCTCCATCAAGGTCTCACCTTCTGTTCCTAATCTAAACCTTTAATTTCTTATTTTCCCTCTGAATTGCCATTTCAGGGAGTCCAAGGAATGACAACAGATAATTCACATTTTTTCTCTTTCATCGCTTGCTTTTGAGGCTTTTACTGAACATTTACTGGATTGGTACTCTGGGCCCACTCTGAGTGACACTCAGCTTCGAACACACCAAAGCTGGTCTGTGACTGCAAGTTCCCTGAGGACGATGACTCCTCCCTTTCCTGACACTTCCTGTGCCCACAAGGGGTAGTGTTATAAGAAGCAAACTCTAACAGGAAGACTTGCATACTCGGTCCCCACGGCTTCTGGTGACGTGTGTTTATCAGAGAAGTGCGTGGACTCAGCGAAGCTCAGTTTCTTTTGGCCCATTGGGCTAAATCATAACATGTGCATCAGCTAACCAAGTGGAACATGGACCGGGAGGGCCAGATGCCATTTGAAGGGTATAGAAAGCACAGATTGCTACTCTAAATACTGGCAACTGGTTCAAAGGCAGGGTGGCAAGCACAGTGTATGAGGGCAATGATTGAAATTTGAGAGCTTATTCTAATGAAAAATAAGGGCCTGCTTTAAAGAGATGCACAGAGTGTGGCATTATTAAGTCTTTGGTCACAAATCCAACTCTTCTGCATTTTAATTATGTGTTCTCTTGTATGTATGTATGTTCATTGTTGACAAAAACAGGTGGTGAGTCAGAGTTCACTGACCCCTGTTCTAGAACACAGAATTAGAACTGCAGGCAGTAAAAGAGAAAAACAGATTATTAACCAAAACAAAACTATTTTGAAAATAATTTAAACATTTATAAAAATAGTTTAAAAAATACCCTAAAAATCTATCACCAAATTCAACTTTAATTATTCATTCTTATCATAGAAAACTGTCCCTACTTTCAAATGGTTTGTTCACAATGTGTCATCAGGCTGCTTCCACTCATGGCAAACTTTTGTACAACACAATGAAACCGTCCTTTCCTGTGCTGTCCTCACAATCACTGTGATGTTGAGTCCATTGTCCCAGCACTGTGTGAGTCCATCTGGTTCAGGGTCTTCTCCTTTTTTGCTGACTCTCTACTTCACCAAGCATGGTCTCCTTCTCCACAGACAAGTGCCTTCTGACCAAAGCACAATAGATGAATCTTAGCCATTCTTACTTCTAAGAAGAATCCCAGCTCTACTTCCTCCAAGACAGATTTGTTAGTTCTTCTGCCAGTTCATGATACACTCAATATTCTTCACCAATACAACACTTCAAATGCATCAATTCTTCTGCAGTCTTCTTTATTCATTGTCTGGCTCTCGCATGTATATAAGGCCATTGAAAATACTGTGGTTTGGGTCAGGAACACTTTAGTCTTCAAAGTGTCATCTTTGCTCTTCAACACTTTAAAGAGATATTTTGGAGCAAATTTGCCCAATGCGATATATTATCTGATTTCTTGACTGCTGCTTCCATGAATATTGATTATGGATCCAAGTAAAATGGAATCCCTGACAACTTCAATCTTTTCTCTACTTATCATGATGTTGCTTATTGGTCCACTTGTTGACAATTTTTTGTTTTCTTTGTGTTGAAGTGTAATCCATACTGAAGGCTGTAGTCTTTGATCTTCATCAGTAAGTGCTCAAGTCATCTTCACTTTCAGAAAGCAAGGTTGCTTCATCTGCATACCACAGGTTGTTAAAGATTCTTCCTCCAATCCTGTTGCCATGTTCTTCATATAGTCCAGCATCTCTGATCATATGCTCAGCATATGGATTGAATAGTAAAAGATACAACCCTGACACACACCCTTCCTGATTTTAAACCATGAAATATCCCCTTGTTCTTCTTGAATGACAGCATTTCCATCTACATACAGGTTCCTCATGAGCATAATTAAGTGTTCCAGAATTCCCATTCTTTGCAATGTTATCCATAATTTGTTATGATCCACACAGTCAAATGCCTTTGCAATGTCAATAAAACACAGGTAAACAACTTTCTGGTATTCTTTGCTTTTAGTCAAGATCCATCTGACATCAGCAATGATATCTCTAATTCCACATCCTCTTTGAATCCAGCTTGAATTTCTGGAAGTTCCCCATCAATATACTGCTACAATCATTTTTGAATTTTGAATTTTACTTGTGTGTGAAGGAACACTAGTGGCATAGTGGGTAAGGAGGCATTGACTGCTATCTAGAAGGTTAGCAATTCAAACCTGTCATGTTATTATGTTATTGGAAAAAACAAAATTCTATCATGTGATCTCCGACATCATTTCTATCACCAAGGCTACATTTCCCAAATATCAGTGCTTCTTCTTTGTTTCCAACTTTCACATCACAATCACCATAACTGTCAATACATGTTCAATGTGTGTTTGGTCAGTTTCATGTTGCAAAAACTCTTCAAAGTATTTATTACTTAGCAAAATATTCAGAGAAGGAATTCACCCACAACCTAAGGTTGTAATCATTCATGCATGCTTTTGTTGTCTCATTCATCAATGTTCATGCATACATCATTCACACGTTGTTTCTTTTGATCTATATTTATTAAAGGCTTAGTATGTCCTGGAGACCGTTCTAAGCACTAGAATAAAAATACAGTGAAAATAAAACAAATTCCATGCCTTCATAAGCCAGTGACATAAAAACAGCAAGGAAACACATAAATAAACCAAATAATATCAGATAGATTACAACCAAGCGATACAAAACCCATAGACTTGTCTTAAAGATAGATGGTACTTGTGGAAAGCTCATGGAAAATCCACAATGAATGGGCAGGGAAAAGGTTCATCAAGGTAATGACATTTGAGCTGAAGCCTAAATGATATGCTGAAGCCTTGTATGCAACGATGGGTGTGGGGAGAGAGGGGCAGTGTATACTAGGCAGAAGCTCACTGCCATCAAGTTGATTCCAAATCATAGCAATCCCCATTGGGTTTCTCAGGGTGTAAATCTTTATGGAAGAAGATTGTCCCATCTTTCTTCCTTGGAGTGGCTGGGGTTTGAACCACTGACCTCTTGGTTAGCAGCTCAATTTCACTATTCACTACACCACCAGAGCTCCTCACACTAGGCAGATGTGAAGTGAACATATGCAAAAGCTCTACTATGGGAAAGAGATGGTCATGTTGAAGAAAGTCAAAGAATACCAGCTTGGTTAAAACTTAGGAAATGAGGATCCGCTCATGGAAAGTGATGTTGAGAAGTTAGGAAAGAGGAGGATGAGTCAAGATTCCTTTAGTAAGAAGACATTTTCAAATATGGTTGCAAATATCATTTTGCTGGGATAATTCAGAGCCCAGAGTAATCTCAAGGTGGTGGGTAGCTCCATGGAGGAGGTACAGCTTTATAGGTAGAAGAATGTATCCATGGGAAATAGTTCATGTTGCAACCTCCTTACTCTGATTGCATCAGGTTCTTTTGAGAACCAGGTTTGACTTTCTTTTTTTCTTTTTCTTTTTTTCAATTTTTATTGTGATTTGGGTGAAAGTTTACAGAGCAATTTCATTTTTC
The DNA here is from genome assembly GCF_000298275.1 of Orycteropus afer afer. NCBI lineage: Eukaryota > Metazoa > Chordata > Mammalia > Tubulidentata > Orycteropodidae > Orycteropus > Orycteropus afer. Next base: position 3,123,776 of record NW_006921715.1, on the reverse strand, counting down.
ATACAGCAGTTCATATACATTTTTTATCTCATAACATTGACTGCAATTCCCCACAATGTAACAGCTCTGTTCCCACTTCCTCCCCATAGTTACCTCTTCTTTGTGTCCTTCCCTCTCATCTACTCCTGCCCCTTGAACAGTCTTCCTATGCAGATATTGCCCTTCTGAGAACTAGGCTTGACTTTCAGCTGAAATAACTTGCCTCTTCAATCTCCAGTCCACATTGTCAGTGACCTAGAAATGTGTCTTTTCATGCAGAATATTATGAAGAATCCCAGACCACCCAACCCTCCTATAACACCCACAGATGCTTCCTGGATAAGGTGACAGCTGTGGTAAAAATGTCACAGGCTTTAGTGCTCAAAACCCAAGTTCTACCACTCGTAATTTAACCCGCTTGAGGTACTCTGCTCCTCCCTGCCTTGGACTTCTCACTTGTGTAATAAAGATGAACCTTTCCCATCAAGGCTAGTCATGTAAAAGTTACTGCTATTCTGTCTCTTATTGGGTGAGGCAATGATGGTTTCCTGGTGGAATTCTTGACTTCCATGCAGCAGACTTGCATTCAATTCTCAGCCAATGCATTTCACTTGCAGCCCCACTCTTCTGCCAGTGGAGGCATGCATGTTGCTATGATGAGGAATAACTCTCTGCAGAGCATCCAGAGTAAGAAAAAGTAGGAAGAAAGCCCTGGTGATCTACTGCTGAAAACCAGCCAGTGAAAACCCAGTGTGGCACCAATGATGGGAAGGGCACAGAGCTAGGAACAGCTAGTTCTGCTTTGCGTGGGGTCACCATGAGTCAGGCACTGACCCAAGAGCAGCTAGCAATAACCAAGAAGCACTTACTTTGTCATAGGAATGTTCTCCACTTGAATTCTTGGTGAGTTGATATCTCAGTTACCTAACATTGCCACAACAAAAATACCACAAATGAGTGTCCTGAGAGAACAGAAATGTGTTGTCTCACAGTTCTGGAGGCTGGAACTCCAAACCAGATCATCATCTCTAGGGGACGGCCCCTCCTTGTTTGTCGCCCTGGGCATCCCAAGTCTTCCTTGGTTTGTAGATGTTCCTCACAGAGTCCCTTTCTCTGTGTGAGTGTGTCTCCCTGCATCTGTCTTGCCCTTCTTACAAGACACCATTTAAGAGTTGTTCCACTTAGGGTCCATCCTACTGCAGCACGACCTCACTAACATAACAGAGACAGCCTCTTCTGTCCAAACAACGTTGCAGTCCCGAGTATAGGGGTTAAAATCTCACCACATGTTGTGGGGACTGCAATTCAGGCCATAACGGCTGGTGGCCAGCTTGGTAGCACGGCAAATGTCTTCTTCAGCTTTGTGTTCCCTGGAACAGAGTGGACACTGAGCACGTTTCCTCAGCTAAGCTTACGACACGTTTGCATGTGCGTGCTTTTGGAAATGGTCACTTGTACACAAATTAACCACCCAGCGCCAGCCAGACATGAGAACCTAGCCATTTAGAATTTGCCTCACACAACTCATCACTTCTTCAGAATGTTATTATTTTAAATGTATGTCACTATTTAAATTATAAGAAATTTAATGTACATGAATATTTTAGTGTACTTCATTTCATTAATAAAAAAGCACTTAAGATAAAATTGTATAGCTGGTACTTTTATTTCTCTAAGATCAATTTATAGATAGCTGCTCTAGTTTTTCCTATTATTCAGTGTTTTTAATTCATTATGTCTGTTTGTGTGGAAGAAAAAAAGTCTTTAGTAACTATATTGTTTGATTATATCTCCTTAATTGCAAGAGATAGTTCCTGCCAGGAACTCTAGGGATTTGCTGGAAAGAAGGCAAACCTTCAGTATCATTAATGGACTTAGCTGAGTGAGGGTTTCTCCACCTGTGGACAGATGTTCTCAGACTAGAGGTCAGTAGATTCAAACTGCCCACATGCTTCCCCTGAAATGGAGCAACTGGGTGAGGACCACACACATCCTTACCAAAAGCACAAGAGGTCACCTGTGGTTTAGCATGGAGACAGGGACAGCACTATGGAGGTGTCTCTGGAAGTAGCATTACGAATCTGAACCATCTCCCCATTGTCTTGCATAGAGCCTTGGTCATAGTAGAAACTTGCCAAATAGTTGTTAAAATAAAAGAACTCATCAAGGTGCAATAGACAGGGGTTATTTTGTACAGGGGCAGGTAACCTGCACTCCTCAAAGCAGTAACAGAAGAGGGCTACTTCAGCCAGTGCCATCATTTATTTCCATAAAATATGACTCAGAGATACTGTGTCGGTTATGCGTCACCACACTGAATCTGTGTAACAAAAAGCCACAGTCTCTGAGCAGTGCACAATTATAAGCAGTGAGCATGTTTCCCCAGTTGATAGGCCAATAGGGGTTCTGTGAATTGGAGCTGGACTGGCTTCTCCCAGCAGGGCTCAGTCATAAATCTTAGGTCATCTGGTGGAAAGGGTGAGGTGATTGGCTACACTAGGTGACCTCAAAGAGGACAGCATAACCACACTTTCTGTGATTTCCTTCTCCAGCAGCCTAACCAGGGCTTGTTAGGCCCAAGACCTCTGAAGGCTTGAACTGAAGGACCATTTTGTCAACCACATGCTGGTGGCCAAAGCAAGTCACCTGGCCAGTCTCAGGGGGGAGGGGACAAGGTCTGTCTCAAGATGGAAGGAGCAGCAAAGTCAGTTGCAGAGGGAGCAGAATCGGGTTGGGTTGGGGAACCAGGGGGCTTTCTCAATCTTCCAGTCACAAAGGAAAGTCTGGCTTGTGTTTTCCATTCCATCTTGACAGGAAATCGTTTTCAGGGAGGTACACAAACTATTCCACCCCCTGTCTGTCAGGCTGTCCTGCTGTGGTTGCTGCATGTTGCTGTGATACCGGAGGCTATGCCACCAGTATTTCAAACTCCAGCAGGTTCATTCCTGGTTTAAGGGGAGCTTCTGGACTAAGGCAGGCTTGAAAGAAAGGCCTGACGCTCTACTCCTGACAATTAGCCAAAGACAACACCATGGATCACAGAAGAGCATGTCTAACTAGTTTGCTTTGGACACATCTTCAGGGGTGATTGATGGCTGGAGGAGGACATATTTGGTGAAACCAATGGACGCGAGGGTGAGGGAGACTTCTGGTGAGATGGATTGGCTCAGCACACACCATGACGGACTCAAACATCACAGTAACTGTGAGGATGACGCCACACTGGGCAAGGTTTCCTTCTCTTTTGTAGTGTTTTGACTCTGTGGTCACGAGCCAGAGTAGACTTGACAGCAGCTAACAACAACAACATGTAAACTATTTTAAAGAGCTTTCTGTACAAATGGATGAGAAAAAGTTCAGCTTCTCAAGATGTGGAACAAGACTGTATTTGTTTTAACATAAGCAAAGTAAATGTATATTTACTGTATCAAATTTTAACATTCCTAAGGGTACAGAAAAAACAAATACACGATCACCCAATCCCCACTCCTTAGAGACAATGCAGATAGCATCTTTCATAATAAGAAACTTTTAAACAAATACAGAAGCAGCCCTGCGGCCTTGATGCTGATTCAGCAGTTTCCATCTCTCACTCTTGGTTTAGTACTCTTCCCGTTCTCAAGCAAGGCTTGGACACCCTGCCATTTTACCTGTAACTGCTTCAGCAATGTGTGTTCCTAAAAGGTAAGGACACACACACACACACACACACATCACACCTGACAAAATCAGCAACAAGTCCTTAGTATCATCGAATAGCAGTTTGTGCCATGTCTCATTCGGGTTCAGTTTTATCCATTGTTTCAAAAATATGTTTTTTTGCAGTTTGTGTATTTGAATCAGGAGTCCAGTAAAGATCACGACTGACATTTCATCTCCTTCTAATTATCTTCAGTGTTGTTGCTATAAGGAGTTCTGGTGTCATAGTGCATAAGGCACTTGACTGCTAACCAGAAAGTCAGTGGTTCAAACCCACCAGCTGCTCCGTGGAAGGAAGATGGGGCTATCTACTTCCATAAAGATTTACAGCCTCAGAAACCCAGTGGGGGAATCCTGCCAGTTGCTGGGTATATCTATTCCAGTTATGCGCTGTTGTTATTGTTAAGTGCCATCAAATTGGCTCTGACAGTGACCCCACATACATCAGCACAAAACACTGCCCAGTCCTTGTCCATGTTCACAATCACTGCTGGGATTCAGCCCATCTTTGCAGCCACTGTGTCCATCCACCTCACTGAAGGGCTTCCCCTTCTTTGCTGATCCTCTACATTACCAAGTGTGATAGCCTTCTCCAGGGACTGCTTCCTCCTGATCACATGACCAAAGTACCAAAGTGCACTTCTAAGGAGCATTGTGGCTGGACTTCTTCCAAGGCAGATGGGTTTGTTCTCCTGATAGTCCATGGGAGTCTCAATAATTAGTAGTGCTATGATTACTGCTCCTGTCTTGGAACAACCAATGAGGCTTTATTCTCATGGACCTGTAGATCGGCTGGGGTTTGGCTGATCTTGTTGGGCTCCGCTGAGGCTCTGTTCAGCCTGGGACACTGGGGTGGTCTGCAGCCCACTGAACGTTCAGGGTCAGCTGGGAGCTGCCGGCCCGGAGAGGACATATTTCAGTCTTCTGGGTCAGAATGACACCAAGTTTCAGAAAGTGTCAATAGAGTGACTTCAGAGAAACTACCAACCTTCACTAGCCCTCACATTACCTTTTTGAGCATGTACTGAGGGACACCCACATGGCAATACCATCATGAGAATAAAACGTAAGTGCACAAGTGACGGTGGCTAGAGCTCACTTGTGTCTTTCCCACATTGGAAAAGGGGTGTGTGCCATGATGCTCCAGCTCCGGGTTTACTGGTTGGTGTGTCAATGCACAGCCCTGTGCAGCAGTCTTCAGGTAGGAAGTGGAGTAGCCCTGGGACAGCCTCCTTCCAGCATCTCTTATCTCACGGGCATGTCTGCAGAGAACCTCCTGCTCTGCCACTCCCTTCTGTAGGCTCTCCTCCAGGTTTCGAGCCCTGGGGGTTTGGATCCTGTGTCTGAAATGGGTTTCTTCCTCAGAACAAAGCACATTTTTATTGGGGCAAGGTCCAAGCTCAAGCTGACACAAAGAATTTTCCCTGAAGGAACAGTTCTGGGGTGGCTCCTAAGACTTCCTCTCGGCCCAGATTCCTTGCTCCTGCTGATGAGACGTGCCCGAGAACACCTGTGTGCATTGGAACTCGAGAGTCTATGGGTCTAATGAGCAAAACAAGGCAGAGGTTCTGCCTGCAAGCTTGCCCTCTGCCTGCTAGCAGCGCGAGGGGATAGATTCCCCCATGCCCTGCAGTCATGTAGGCAGAGCCTCTCTGTCCACACCTCTGAGGATCCCAAGGCTCTTTGTGGTTCTGCCAAGGAATGCTGCCACGCAATTCATTCTGTTGGCAGGACTTGTGTCCCAGCTTCTGTGCTTGCCTGCTCTTGGCGGCCCAGAGTTTCCGGAGGAAACACCGGAACACCAGAGACACAGCTCATAAAATGGTCCTCGCTGGGCTGGGGAGGGACCCGGGTGGTAGAAGGGCTGATCCTCTAGTGACAAAAACTGCTTCAGAATGTGGTAATCTCCTGCTTAGCAGGGACTCCAAAACGAGATTTACTGTGTAACTTGTAATCTTCTTTGAATACACTCAGGAAAAGCCCAACTAATCTGTGTACATATGCTACACAATGTACCGAGCACCATTTTGTAAGACACGGGGCTAAGGGTGGCAATTCCTTGCCCTTCAAGCACTCCCCACCAGATGGGAAGGCAAAGGAGTCTTGAAATTCTACAGAGTATAAGGATGACCTAAGGCATTGGGCTGCTAACCCAAAGGACAACAGTTTGAACCCACCAGCTCTTCCTTGGGAGAAAGATGAGGCAGTCTGCTTCCTTAAAGCTTCACAGCCTTGGAAACCTTATGGGTCAGTCCTACTCTGTTCTATCGAGTTGCTATGTGTCAGAATTGATAGGATGGCAGTGAGTTATAAGGATGACAGTTGCTATCACGTCAGCTTGAACTCATGGTGACCCATGTATGTCAGAGGAGCACTGTGCTCCACAAAGTTTCCAATGGATGAGTTTTTGGAAGATGAAGAGACCTTTCTTAAGAGGCATGTCTGGGTGGATTGAACCTCTAAACTTTCAGTAAGCAGCCCAATGAGACAGCCATTGGCACCACCCAGAGATTCTTAAACACAAAGAGGAATCCATGTGTCTCCAGAGGATGTCTTGATTTTAAACGTGGTTCCTTTGGGTACAGAGACACCATTAGCCTCTATGTAAATGGATGTGACATGCAGTCATAAGTACTGTGAACAGCCACAGGCAAGAGGGCCCTTCAAGCTGTTTCATAGGACAACAGGCTTCCACTCAGTGGAGGAGAAATGCGGACACAATTCTAGATTAGATCCCAATGAGAAAGTGACTCTCTTCATCCCAGAGAGTGGATCAAAACCAGGCCATCACAGCTGCACAGGAGCCCTAGCCAACAAGAGAGAGCCCATTGGAAGCAAAAGAAAGAAGTGTTCTTGCCAACCTAGGGTCTCTCATTGTCAGGAGAAAGCAAACCTCTTCACTTCTCTCTTTGAGTAAAATGTCACCATCAAATTCCCAAAGTCCAGCCAGATGACTTTTGCACGATAACATCAGCAAATAAATGCACAACCATCCTGGTATGTGGACAGCAATAAATTCATTTATAAATGTTGATAGTGACAGGAGACAAAGACTGTTGTTAGTTGCCAAGGAGTCAGCTGCAACTCATGGTGACCTTATATAATAAGGAAACATTGCCCAGTCCTGAGACATTTTCATGATGATAGGTATGTTTGAATCCCTTGTGGCTATAGTGTCAATCCATTTCATGGAGACTTTACCTTGTTTTTGTCAATCCTCATAAGAAAACAGCCAAACCCACTGCCATCAAGCTGATTTTGACTCATAGTAACCCTAAAGGACAGAGTGGAACTAGCTCTCCAGGGTTTCCAAGGCTGTCAATCTTTATGAAACCAGACTGCTTCATCTTTCTCCTGTGGAGTGGCTGGTGGGTTCAAACCACTGGTCTTTTGGTTAGCAGCCAAATGCTTTAATCATAGCATCTCCAGAGCTCCTCTGACCCTCATGAGTAGGAATTTTTTAGACTATGGCTTGAAAACATTGCATTGATTATTTCATGTGCATCTTAAGGTTTTGGAAAATGTAGAAATGTCTGCACTCTGGGCTATAAGTCTAAAACAGCATAGGGGAGATACTAACAACACTGCAGAGTTGAGATCATAGCAATGGCTGAAGGAGGGCACAGAAGAAGGAGAAAAATGGGGCAGTGTGGGACCTATCAAATATAAGTGCTGAATGCAAATAATTAACCAAGTAAATCAGCAAGTAAGAGATAGTGACACACCATAAGTCCCCAGCAAGCTAGGATACTGTTCCACACCACACACGCATCCCAAGCCAATTGATAGCAACACACAAGGACACTGCTCCATACTTAGCATGCTTCCCAACCCACTGACATCAATGCATGAGGATATTGTTCCACACTGTGAATGCATCCCAACCCAGCTGACATCAACATGCCTTTAATATTCAGAAGAAGACATTTCAAAGGACCTGGTCTTCTCAACACAAACTCAACGCACTGCTGTCAAGTCGGATCTGACTCACAGCGACTCCTCCTTGGGTTTCCGAGGCAATATCACTATGGAAGTACATTGCCCAACCTTCCTTCTGAGGAGTGGCTGCTGGGTTTGAACTGCCAGCCTTCTGGTTAGCGGTCAAATGTCATAGGCACTATGCCACCAGAGCTCCCAGTAATTGCCGAAAGCCACAGTGGCAGAGCTCTCCCAGACTCTGCTTAAACCTCCTGAAACTCAAACTAGACAAATACCCTTTCCACTGAGTCGATTCTGACTCATGGACCCCACATATTACAGAGCAGAATTGAGCTGCAAGGATTACTGTTGGCTGTGATCTTTACAGAATCAGATTGCTAGGGCTTTCCTCCGCAGCACCACTGGGTGCATTTGAACTGCCAACCTTTTGGTTAGTAGCTGAGAGTGCACCTTGTGTGCTGCCTAGGGATCCACGGCTCCCAAAGCCTGTGTTTCATCGGAGGCTAAAAGTTCTTCTCTCAGGAAGTCGGTTTTTGGAGTCCCTAATGATGGCACATGAGGACAATCAGTGTGTTCTTTGTTTTTGCAGTGAAATATATGGAAAATAAATAAAACACATTAATATTTTATTAACAACCACTGAGTTCTACTAGAATAGAGTATATTACACTAGTAATAAAAGTGATCATAGCATCATTGCAAGGACAATAAAAGCAGCTGCTCTCATACATTGCTGGATGCCCTGTGATGGGTGGTTACCACCGTTGCTCCTAATCCACTGCACCCACCATGCAAGGTGGCATTCACATTGGGAATCTGCTCTGTTTCTGCTGTCTTTGGATTCTCTCATGACCTGGGTGGTGATGGGTTTCTTCTTTCATACAGTGGATGCTAGGATGCTCACTCCCCACCTTCACTGCAGCTAGGGCTCAGTCTTGTGGCAAGTTCCTCCAGACAAGCTTGGGTGAAGCTGAAATTAGAAGCAAGTAGCATAGAGGCTAAGACACTTGCCTGCTAACCAGACGGCTGGCGGTTCAAACCCACCAGCCACTCCTCGGAAGGAAGGTTGGGCAATCCTACTTCCGTAGTGATACTGCCTCGGAAACCCAAGGAGGGGTCGCTATGAGTCGGGGCCGACTCGACGGCACATAACGACAACAACAACAGCCCACAGGAGGGAGTGTTGCATGTGGCCTGTTCTTCTAGTGAGGTCACTGGCTGAGATATTAGGCTTTGGAGAAGACACTGGTTTTAGGACAGGTGACAAGTGCAGAAGTGGTCTCCTGCAGACTGACTGGCAAGTCTGGTCAGGCTGGCTGTATCCTGGGCACTGTGCAGCTTCCCATCAGGAAAGTTCTGGACACTGCTTTTGAAGAACTCACAGCAGTCCTGCAAGTGGTCCCATAGCTTTCTTTCTTCCCCCACCCCTTTTTTTTTTTTTTTTTTTGATGGCATTCTTCCTGAATCAGCCAGAGTCAGTTTCAGTTCTTTGTACCTAAGACCCTTGTCCAGGGCTTGCTTCACAGGAATGAAGCCTAAGAGTCAGCCAGGGCCCCCAGGTGAGGGGTAGCCTATGGTGGGCTTAATTCTTGGCTGGGAAGATGGTTAAGTTCTGTTTTATTATTATTTTACACCGAGCCCTAAAGTTCTACAGCCTGTCCTGCCTGATTCAATATTACTGTTTGAAATTCCGCATTTGAGGAGACAGGGAAAGATAGAGGTCAGATGATCTTTCCAGGGTGGTTTACCTAAGCATCCAGGCCACTTCTACCTAGCATGAAAGCTTGGCATCATGTCCTCAGTCCTTTGTCTCCTATCAGGCTAGCAGAGTAGTGGTTTATTTACAGAAACTCATTAACAGAGGTTTATATTAGATATTGTTATTATTGTCAGGTGCCCTCAAGTTTGCTCTGACTCATAGTGGCCCTATGGACAGTAGAACCAAATACTACCCAGTCTTGCACAATCCCTAGTACTCTGAACTCATCATGGCAGGCACTGTGTCAATTCATCTCGTTGAAGGCCTTCCCCTTTTTGGTTGACCGTCTACTTTACCAAGAATGATATCCTTCTCCCTTTTGACAACATGACCAAAGTAGGTGAGAGGAAGGACAGCCATTTTCACTTCCAAGGAGCATTCCAGTAGCACTTCTTCCAGAAAAGATTTGTTTGTTCTTCTGGCAGTCCATGGTGTTTTCAGTAGTCTTCAAAGACATCATCTTTTCTTGGATCTTCCTTATTAGACTGGATGATCTAAGAAAAAAAGCAAAATTCCACAGAACATCCTCACTGGAAAAGATCATTGTAAACTAATAGGAAACAATGAGCAGAAGTTTCTTCTACACATGAGAACAGAAACAGAGACCCGGCTACAAGAGTAGTATCATCCTTATCACATGTAGAAGGATGTGGCATTTGTCCCTTGTCGCCCCCCCCCCAGGGAAAAAAAACAAAGCAAAACACTACACACACCTTTGTTCTGTACCTGTCAGTCCATGGAGTCATGGGGAAAAGTTCCAGTGGCTGGGGCTCCTTACCAGTGGTTCTGACAAAGGGCACCTGTCTCGTGGAACAGGCTGGTGTGTACTTGAGCATGGGCACTTCTCTTTGACTTCCTTCTTTTTCTGGTCCTTTTCCTTCATGCTTTTCAGGAAGCTATCTTGGCTCCGAGAGTGCCTAGTATGCTCACTGAACCCACTGGTGATGAGTGGATTCTGCCTCGTAGCAATCTTGCAGAACAGAGGAGAACTGCCCATATAGAGTTTCCAGGGCTATAATTTTTACAGAAGCAGACTGTCTCATCTTTCTCCCATGGAGCAGCTGGTGGGTTTGAACCACCGACCTTTTGGTTAGCAGCTGAGTGCTTTAACCAGTGCACCACCAGAGCTTCTTGGTGTGATCACTATGTACACTAATTCTCTTGGCAAGAATCTTGCCCTTAACTTTTTTACTCACAGCAATGCCGGTAACAGGCTGAGTAACTGTAGCCTCTTCCAGCTTTGCCCAGGTACCATTTGTGGGGCACTCCTTCTGGAACAGTGCCCATCCCCTTGATGTCTGCAGTGTCATCTTTCTGTAGACTCATGTGCATGAGGCCAAAGAAGAACTCCACGTTTTGTAAAAGGCCAACAGAACACAGCAAGGATGCCTCTCCTCTTTCCTTTGGTGCTCTCCATTCTGGAGGGTTACTGCGAGATGGTGGTTCTGGCCCAAAGGCCATGTGTTCCTTCCCGCATTATTGCTGGAACACTGTACTCCCACCTCTGATGAAAGGTAATCATTTTTGGTACAATAATGATGAAAGCAGAAATAATGATCCAATAACCAATTTCACTTATTTTGAGAACTGACCATGTGCTGGGCATTTTGCCAATTTCTTTTTACATAAATTACATATTTAATCCTCAAAATCATGTGATGAGCTAGGGAGTATGATTACTAAAGGAACCTTGGTGGCACAGTGGTTAAACACTCATATGCTAACCAAAGGATCAGTAGTTCAAACACACCTACTGCTCTTTTGTAAACATTGTGACCTTGGAAACCCTCCGGGCTGTACTACTCTGTCTTACATGGCTGTTACTAGTTGGAATCAATTTGATGACAATGTTCTTTCATTTGTTCATTTGGTCATTTAATATTATTACCATTTAATAGATGAGGAAACAGACTCCGAGAGTTGAATGCACTATCTCGTGAGTCCTGAGGGCAAGATTGGAATATAACTCCATCTGAGACCAAGATTCTTTGCTCTTGGTCACTAGCCCACAGTGCCCTCACTCCATGCTGCTGTATAGTTGTGTGTATCATAGTAGTCAAGCCAACGATAGTGGGAGTATTGACAATTCTGGGGACAAGAACGTGTGAGGAAGACTTGCTGAGATAACTCTCAGGAAGGGGAGCTCCCTGTGATCTGGTGTTGCCATGCTCCTGGTGAACTGCTTTCCTGGAAAACACTTGCTTTGTTTGTCTCTGAGAATGTGACACTTGTGCTGTCTGGCAAACACACATCATGTCACCTTTGCACTGAGGGGTCATCTCCCCTCACCAACCAGTCACACACACAACCGTGGCCAGGCTCAGAAGTAACATAGCCCTCTTTTTCCCCATTTCTTCTTCTGGTCTGAAGTCTGGAGGTGGATGCATGCATTATTCATGGACTCTGAGCTTGTCAAGCTTGCCGGAGAGTGTGTGCGTGTGTGTGTACTTCTGTGTGTGTGTGTGTATGTGTGTGTGTTTGAGACAGACAGGCGGGCAACAAGGCTGGCCCCTCCCAGTGCTGCAGACCTTGTTGAATTCAGAACATTTTCTACTGGATTCCAAGGCACCTGTGACCCGGCTGCAGAACATGGGAGAACGAGGAGGCTTTGCAAGCCAGTGACTAGAAGCCAACCAAATGCACGTTTAGGTAATTGATAACCTGCTTTCAAAGGCCCACTTCTGTGTCTTTCGTACCTTCTCACTTGGCCCTACATCATCTAGACCCAGCTTTGGGCTTTCTCTCTTGATTTTCCTCCCTTCTTCCCATCCCCTGCCTTTTTCCCTCTTAATGCTCACAGGTCCTACTGGAGGATTCAACTACTTACAGTTGTTGATTGATTAAACATTTATAGTCAGGGCAATGAGTGAGATGTTGAATAATAAATGCTAAGGTTGAAGCGTCCGAAGATGATTTCTGTGGAGTTCTTCATCCACAGCCACTTTGATTCCAAGGGAAAAATCCTTTTAATTTACTCTTTATTTGGGGGAAGGTGCAGCTGTGATGGTTGATAGGCCCTCATCGATGTTTCGTTCATGACCCACCGTCCTGACATAGAGTGCATTCGTCCCTTGCCCCTCACTCACTCCCACCCATGAGTAGAAACCACACAACCGTTGATCTTCTCTCATTTTGTGAACACTCAAAGCGAATTTTTTTTTTTTTTTTTTTTTTTTATTAGGATTTGGGTGAAGATTTACAGAGTAAATTCACTTTTCATACAGCAGTTCACATTTTTTTTTTTTTTTTACTCAGTCCCAAGGTCACAAATTCGTTATAGCCAAAAGAAAGTTCTTGTGCCTCATACCAACTGAAACAAAACTTTCCTTTGGTAGACCCACAAGAAGCACTGTAGGTCCCTGGGGGAGGCAAATGGTGAACCCACTCAGCTGCTAACTGAACGGTGGGAGGTTCACTTCCGCCCAGAGGCACGTTGGAAGAGAGCCTGCCGATCTCCTGAAAACTCAGTCACTGGAAGCCCTGTGGAGCACATTCTGCTCTGACACACAGGGGGCGCTGTGAGCCAGTGTGCACTTGACAACAGCTGGTACAAGAAACCCTGACTCAAATACTTTACACAAACAAGTGGCCCCCGACTTACGATAGGGTTCTGTTCCCAAGATGCTGTGGTAAGTCATTTCTGAGTAAGTTGAATTCTTCTTTTCAAATGAACGACTGATGTTCTTCCAGTAGGAAATCCTGACTGAGATCATGCTGGTCTACCATGAAGTCAGCATTGGAGTCCCAACAGTGAAGTCAGACCCTGATGGCTGCCAGGTGTGTGCACGGTTCAACTGGTGTACGTTGTTAGAGTTGAACAATGGCCAACTTTCTGTCATTAGGACTCCCTACACCAACACAGATTTCACTGTCGGACCAGACTGTAGCCTACTGCATGGCAGCGTTTTGGTCAGTAAATAAAAATATTGAAACTCTGCAGCTGAAAGTCTGAGCGTGGTAACATGAGCACATTATGTTTGGCAACACGGTATGTTGTACATAGTACCAACGCTACGACGTACAGAACAACGTGTGGTCATAAGTGTGGTTCATCTTAACGCAAATATGACATAACTGGGAGACTACCTGTATTGGATTGAGCTGTCACAAGTCTATGAAGAAGTCGCTGGTGCTAACTCTGATTTGTCCAATTGAGGAAACCAAGGCACAAAGAGTTTGCATGATCTGCTCAAGTCACAGAGATAATAAACGCTAATCTAGGATTAGCACCTGGCTGTGGATCCCACAGTTCCCTCATCCTCTGCACCAGGTACCATTCCAGGGCCATTGCTAAAAGACATGGCTCAGAAATAGTCCTTGCTCTCCTGGAGAGCTCAGAGGAGCTAGGACAAGATGCCCAAGCAGATAGCAAAAGGGTGAACTCCATGATGAAGGTCAATGGAAGAACAGTGTCCCCACCCAAGGGTAACTGACTGCTGGCTCTGTACAGATGGGTTTGGGCACGCTCCAGAGAGGAGGAGGCCATGGGCTGGAATGAAATGTGTATAGAAGCTGGCCTCCTGGATGAGTCTGGGGACTGCCTGGCTCTTCCATTGTCTGAGTGGTTCCAATCAATCTACTTGAAATTCTGTTCAACGGGACAAGAAGCAGAGTGCTGCAGCCAGGCCCCATTTTCATCTCTGGGCCAGCTCTCCGGCACTGTATGTAAAAGCACAGAAGCAGATGGCTGTTGGAGATGGTCTGCACGTGTTCATTTTGTCCAATAGAAAAGTTTTGCTACCTAGCCTTGTTGTTTTGTCTGCCGTTCAGTCCCCCTCTGACTGAAGTATGCAGATAAAAAAAACAAGTCCTATCTGTTATTTAATGCAAAAAGAACATTAAATAGAGAAATGGAGCCAGAGACACAGGTCTTCATACATTCCTGTCTCTGTCTGTATGAATTCAGATGGAAAATAAACCACCTTTTTCACTGTATGGCACAACAGAACAGAGGCAGGCTTCAGGTGTTCACAAATGCGTCCACAGTCTCTCACATGGCACACTCTATCAAGGGTTCAGCATTCTCTGGCTCTCCTCCTCTCTCATTATCCCCTTGGGAACATGGGTTCATCTTTTCAAAAGCTGAGATGACATCTTGGGACAACCCATAGGGGTACAAACTTCTATTTCTTCAGCATTTTACTTACTGTCTCAACTAGGAAGTTATTCATTTCAGCATTAAAAAGTCTCCCCTCAATCCCTTGAGGCAGAATATCAAAAAGTTATTTTCTTAAATGGCATTGATGCATTTTTCTAAGCGGAAGGAAATCGTGAATTCACATGCACGTTATATTTATTGAGTGCCTCTCCATGCAAAGCACATTCTCAGAAAATCTCTATTATAGCATTTAATTTTCCTGAAAATATTATAGGCAAGGAATCTAGATCCCAGAGAAAGTTAAGTGACAAGCCAAAGGTCAAAAAGAAGGAAGTAGCAAAGTCAAGACTTCACATAAGGATTCCAGGTTCAAACACATCCTTGAAGCTGACTAACATGTTTCTGATGTCGGTGATGTATTTCTTCATGCACACCTAACACATCATAGTGCCAATGAAAATTTGAATATGCTTGTTTTTTAAATGTACGTAGGAAAATTCCTATTTTTGTAGAGCAGCATGCTTCTAAACTTTTACCTGGAGAATATTAGTTCCATGCTGAAATAATGAAAAGAGGTCTCTCAAACAAGTTTGGGAAATATTGGGTTAAAATAAGTTAATCAATTTCTTTGCTGTAGGCCTTCAGGTGTTACCGTTTTGGGGAGTCATCAAGTCAACTTGGACTCATGGACACCCCATGTGACACAGCAGAGCCACCCCATAGGGTTTTGAAGGCTGTCAGTCTTTACAGAAACAAAGCCCAAACCAAACCCACTGCCATCAAGTCAATTCCAACGCACAGCACCCTCATGTGGCGGAGTGGAACCCACCCATAAGATTTCCAAGGCTGGAATCTTTATGGAAGCGAATTGCCAGGTCTTTCTCCTGTGAAGCACCTGGGTGGCTTCAAATCACCAGATTTTCCATTAGCAGCCAAGGACTTAAGCATTGCCCCACCAGGGCTCCTTGCAGGCATTCAGAGAGCCTGTGATGTAATGATGTGCACTGTGGATTTCTGATTGTTGTTGTGGTTAAATCTGTTTAGTAAGTACGTATTCACTGTGTGCCAGGCAGTGACAAAGGCTCTGAGATGAGATGGAGACCAGGTCACACTCAGCACCCCCACCCACAGAAGGCCTTGCAGGACAGAATTACGTTGAGCAAGCTGTCAGATCCCTGCTCTCATTGCCCCTTACTTCCTCTCCTGCCATGAACGGATGCCTCCAGAGCACCTCGTGGGCACTGAGGTCAGTTCACACTTTAGTGACTGAGACTTTAAACTCTTCAAGGTCACATGGCCACTTCTCACTACTTCAAGGTCCCACAGCCACATCTCACTGCTGCCCCACTCCTAAGTTCCTATCACAGGATCTTACCAACAGTTGACCAGAGACAATCTTTATTTGGTGGCAAATTTGGAATAGTGGTTAAGAGCACAGCATGTGGAACATTAGTTTTCCCACCTACTGGATGTACCAGGCCATTACTTCACTTCTTTAGTCTAAGTTTCCACATCTGCAGAATGTGGACAAAAACACCGTTAATAGGGAACGAGCCTGCATGCAGTAAGCAAAATCCCTTTAATGAAGGTGGATCCCCCTGCTCAAAATGACCACTTTCTGCACCTCCCACTTCCAGCACTTCCAAACTCCACATGCTGCTATGTTTTTTTTCATAGCCCTTATCAGCTTCTAACACACTATACGGATTGTTTCATTCTTATGTCTATTGTTGGTTGTTTGTCTTTCCCATTAGCATGTAAGCTCCAAAAAGCAGAGAACCTCATCTGTCTTGTTCACTGACAAAGTGATTGCAGCAATGAAATCAGATATACCTACTATTGTGAGATGGCACAAGTGCAGACAGCGTTTTGTTCTGCTGTACATAAGGCCACTATGAGTAGCCCATGGATCAAGTCAAGACCAGTCACACAGCAGGTGATGAAAACTGTGTGTCAAATTAACCTGCACATGCATTGCTCAGCAAGCATGGTGTTTAGTTTCCTCATGCTGCTATAAAAGAAAGACCACAAATAGGTGGCCTTAAAGAACAGAAATGCAGTTTTTCACAGCTCAGGGTGTCGGCTCTAGGGGAAGATCCTCAGAGCTAGCTGGGTGTTCCTTCTGGGCCTTTGTCCTCCCCATTTGTGCTTTCTCTGTGTCTTCTTTTGTTAGATGCCCTTGAGTCAGCTCCGACTCATAGCGACCTTGGGTTCTACAGAATGAAACACTGTCTGGTCCTGCACCAGCCTCGCCATAGTTTTCATGGCTGAGCTCACTGTTGCAGCCATAGTGTCCACTGATCCACCCAGAGTGCCCCTCTTTCTCACTGAACCTCTAAACAGCGTGATGCCCTTCGCTGGGGATCGGGCTCTCCTATGTCCAAAGTGAGTAAGACCCAGTCTCGCCATGTCTGCTTCCAAGGAGCATTCTGGCTATTTTTCTTCCAAGACAGATTTTCTTCAGCTTGTTCTTCTGGCTGTCCATGGAATAGACAAAATTTTCACCAAAACCCTAATTCAAAGGCATCAATTCTTCAGTCTTCCTTTTTCATTGTCCACCTTCACTTGCATATGAGGAGATTGAAAATACCTTGGGTTGGGTCAGGTGCATCTTAGTCTTCAAAGTGACATCTTCAATTTTTAACACTTTAAAGAAGGCTTTTATAGCAGATAGGCCTAATGTAATACCTTGTTTGATTTCTTGATTGCTGCTTCCATGGGCATTAATTTTCTATCTAAAAAGAACGCAATTCTTTTTTTCTTTTTTTATTGTGATTTGGGTGAAGATTTACAGAGCAAATTCACTTTCCATACAGTGGTTTACATATACTTTGTCTCATGACATTGACCACAGTTTACCACAATGCAACAGCTCCCCCTCCATTTCCCCCCCATAGTTACCTCTTCCCAGTATCCATCCCTCCATACACTCCTGCCCCCTAAGCTGTCTCCCTGTGCATAGGCAGCCCTTCTTTCTCAATGATTGTTCTCTACAAGGAGTGTATCTACTTGAGGTGAATGTTCAACTCATATGCCTGTCTTCTGTTTGGCTGGAAACCACAGGTGTGGGTTCAATTCCAGACCTGAAGGACAGCTAGGGGCAATAGTCTCAGTGGTTCCACCAGGCTCTATCGGACCAGCAAACCTGGTCCCCGCCCCCTTTTTTTTTTCCTCCAAATGATTTTGAGTTTTGTTCCA
>NW_006921715.1:3099079-3103951 GCF_000298275.1 Orycteropus afer afer | reverse complement strand
CTTTATCCTGCTTCTTTGTGTGGAATGTGATGGTCTGTTGTCTCCGAGGCATTGTGGCATTGTTATATTTAGATCTCTGTTGACTGTTTGTGAAGAGCAGTCAAAGGTGATTCTGGCTCTTCTTGGTAGTATTTTATCATTGGGCCATTGGTGGAGAAAGAGATAGTGGCTCTCACTCAGTAGGTGATGTTGTAGGAGGTGTGGGTGTAGTTGTGTCTTATGGGGACTGTTGTTGTCTCCCTCAATTAGACACAAATTACAATTGAATAACCTTCCAAAAACTAAAAGCACAGTGACAAAAAACATGCCATGTAATCACACAGGAACAGTAACCAAAAAAAGAAGATAGGGAAAAAGAAGAAGAAAAAAAACAGGAAAACCTACAATATCTGGGGATAGTGCATTAAGACAAAAAAGGTAGAGAAGGAGAATAATGAAGGAAAAAAATGGAAAAATGCAAAAAGAAAAACAAGGAATGGGGTTAACCAGAGAAAAAAGGGGGGGAATAAAATAAAATTTCAACCAGGCACAGGGAAAAGAAAAACTGCTGAAAACTAGGGGAAGCTTAAGAATAATAGTAAAAAGGACAAAAATAATTATAATAAGAGTCATTTTAAAACAGACAAATACAAGCAAACTAATCACCAGAAAAAAAGAAAGCAGAAAGAAAGAAAGAAAGAAAGAAAGAAAAATAAAAGAAGAGAGAGGAAAAAAAATCGGTGGAGGACAGGGCAGGGCACCCAAGCTCCGTCTGATCACATAGACTGTGATGGAGTTCCTATGGCCCCAGAAGGTAGGTGGGAGTGGGTGATGGTTGCACCTTCATTCACCAAGTGGGTGTGGGATATAAGAGTAACAAGAGGAATGGTGTACCTTTTCAGTCTTGCAGATCCGGAGGGTCCTTGGGGTTGCTAGGAAGCAGAAAGTATTCTTAAGGCCCAGGACTCTGTGAGAGCAGTGTCTCTTTAAATATCCAAAATAGCCGCTTTTAGATCTTGAAAATGGTGTCACCCCCCAGACCAGCAAAAGTCCACAGCTCAGCCTGCCTTTCTATTTACCTTCTCCGTTTACTCCCCAGCCACTGGAGCAGTCCTCCGTGCAGTCCCTTGCTAGCAGCACAGATTTTTAGGTTAATTCTTAAGTCCTACCAGCACTCAGGAATCCCCAAGCTGTCTGTGCCATCAGGATTGCTCAGGATCGCTGCCAGACTGCAGCTCTGTATGTCTCCTTTTCTGGTATTTTCACACAAATTCTTCTGCTATTTGGGGTTTAGTCCATTTCTATATCCTTCCCTTCAAGGCTCAGGGGTCCAGAATTATCTTCTGTGTCTGTGTTAATTGGTTTCTGTTTTCTTTGTTGAAGAGGGTCTGTGCAGTCTTTCTGCCTAGTCCACCATCTTGCCAGAACTCAAGAATGAAATTCTTGACAACCTAATTTTTTCACTGTTTATCATGATGTTGCTTATTGGTCCAGTTGTGAAGACTTTTGTTTTCTATTTAAGTGTAATCCATACTGAAGGCTGTAATCTTTGATCTACATCAGTAAGATTGTGTAATTTGAATATTTCAGGTTATAAATGAGACTTCCCCACATCTTGATGCTGTGTTCTTCTTCATATAGTCCAGCTTCTCAGATTATTTGCTCAGCACACAGATTGAATAAGTACAATGAAAGAACGCAATCCTGATGTATACTTTTTTCCAATTTTGAGCTATGAGCTCTGGTAGCATAGTGCCTAAGGCACTTGACTGCTAACCAGAAGGCTGGCAGTTCAAATCCACCAGCAACTCCTAGGAAGGAAGGTTGGGCAATCTATTTCCATAGTGATACCACCTCAGAAACCCTAGGAGGGGTTGCTATGAGTCGGGACCAACTCCAAGGTATACAAAAACAACACAGTATCCCCTTACTCTGCTCAAATGACCCCCTTGTGATCTATGTACAGATTCCACATGAGCACTATTAAGTATTCTGGAATTCCCATTCTTCACAATGTTATCCATAACTTGTTATAATCCACACAATTGAATGCCTTTGCATAGTCAATAAAACACAGGAAAATATCTTCTGGTATTCTCTGCTTTCAGCAAAGATCCATCTTGTCTAATTTGTCTAATCTGCTCCTTTTAGATTTCAGAAGTAATTAGGTTTAAGAGACTTGCTACACTGATATGGCCTCATGAACATAATAAAGAAAGGCCTATTCCAAAAGGAGGTCACATGCACACATAGAAGGGTTAACGTTCCAACTCAATTCAATCCATAGCACGTGAAGTGTGTCTTCTGTTGTGAAGAGATTCAGTGATGGGCAGCTAAGAGAAGCAAGCAAAGACCAGTATTGAGGAGAACTTTTGTTCCCAAAGCTCAGGAACCTTACTTTGTAAGAATTACTGCACAGCTACCATAAGAGAGAGACCAGTGATAGATGGATTATGGTAGTAAAAACAGAATCAGAAAGATCAACGCCCAGCCTGCATGCCATGCTGTGTTGAGGCCAATGAAACAGTAATGATGAATAGAGATGGAAGAGAGAGCAAGGAAAGGGTGGGGCCTAGGAGCCCACTTATATGACCTATGGGGGAGTACTTTAGAAGCAGCACCCGCTTGCCACTCTGAGAGGGTTGCACATTCTGTTATCAGGAGTCTTTTCCACTGAGGCACTGGGCTGTGTAAGTTAAACTGTAGGAGATAATAAACCCAAGATATCGGGCATGAAAAATCAATACAAAGGTCAAAGCTTCAGCTAGCCAGGGAAGAGCCATTTTTTTCAAGTGCAGACTGCTGGCTGCATAGTGGTATTTCTAAAGCCAGTTCTTACCCTTGAGTGCTGAGAGCAATAGCCTACATGCCCTACCTACCATGAGGCAAAGCACAGAACAGTAACAGCTCTGTATTTCTTCCTCTGCTGCTTTATCCTCTTTCCAATGAGGGAAAGAAAGTAATTGGTAAGTCACAGGAGGCCACAGACATTTATCACCAGCTTCCAAATCTTGCTGATAAGTTCAAGACATCCTGATCTCAACAGAGGCCACTACAGAGCATTAGGCAGGAAGCTCGGGAAAGTGGGGTGAGTGTGGGGTGGGACCGGCACCAGGTAAGGATGAAATATGCCTCTCTGCAAGATTAGTCCTTCCTGTAGTCCTCTGTTAAAGTCATAAAAGGTTTATGATTCATTTCTTCCCTGATAATGGAGGAGACAATTAGTAATTACTGGATTTATGGTATTTGTTGTATTAACTCAACCAATAACATAAGCAGCAAAATTGTGCTTCGAAGCACTCCTACTGTGGAGCTATAAGATCATAGCTTTAAGCAAGAAAACTGCTGCAATGAATGTCACATACGTTTACAGACTGTGGAGATGGCAGACTAAGATGGCCTAGGAAGAAACGGTTGATGATCTACTTGTGAGGATCAGCCCATGAAAATTCTATGGATCACCAATCCAGGCCACAGCAAATCAAGAGGGTGACCCAGGGCCCAGTAGTGCTTCTTTCTGTATGGATGGGGTCACCATTAGTCAAGGTTGGACTTGATGGTGAATAACAACTACCACAAAGATGTACTACCTAAAAACAAAGTGCTTGAATGATTGACACTTCAGCTCAGGGAGACTATTTATTTGTCAATATTGTTTATTACAAATGTGTGTCATGATTCTCAATTGACTCTGTGGAAGACTCAGCAAATTTCCATAAAGAATAAGGGTGTGACCTGGCACTAGAATATCTCCAGTTTAAATGCCTGTTACCACTGTCAGTGTCAGAACGGAAATCCTTCAACTACAAAGCAAAGTATGCATAGGTCCTTAGATGGGGTTTAATAATACTGTTGACCTGTTAGTAAGATCGGCCACTGAGGCCCTGACTTGAGAAGCTGAAATAGTGGAATTTGCCGGAAAGAAACAGAACATGATGGCTACTGTCTCCCAGACATTTTCCTTTCCTGACTTCTCAGCTCATTCCAGGCCACATTCTCCATATGGAGAAGGCCATTTCATAGAAGGTCTCTACTTATTTTCTTTCCAGACTTTCAGCCTGATGGGCCTCAAGGATCCCCTATTTTTCAGTAAGTGTAACCTTGCTCCTAGAATTTCAGGTCCCTCCCTCAAGACCCAAGTGAGAAGTACAAACTGAACTTAGGATCCAGTAAATCTCTCAAGGTTAATACTCATAATGACATCTTTGGGGCATTTTTTTCCCCTTTCATTGACCATGGAAATTCCAAAGTCTTTAAAGTCAGATTGAAGTCATACTTTGAATAGTTGGAGCACTGTTTGAAAGTTTAAAATGTTGGCCATTATTTTTTGAAAAATACTGAGAATGGAACAACGGGAGATAAGTGAGGAACAGAAGCTGATTTATGGGATGACAAACCAACCCAAGATGGTGGTGATATATTCCCCATACGGATTCATGGCTAACCATTGCTGGGGAACTGTTTAAACAATCAACTTTCACTGGCCTCAGTTCAGGGTCCTCAGAGACCAGTGAACTTCACTGTTAAAGTCATTATGCACTGACAAGGCTAAGTTGTGTTGAGCAGTGACAGAGAAATGAATTCACCATCATGTCTATCAAAAAGCCAGAGTCTGTTCTTAACCAAACCTTCAATAAAACATTTATCTCTTTGTCAGCTGCCCTTCATACATGGATCCAAGAAGGCAGTCTTGGACCTAAGCTCACAAGACTTAGGTTTTATGTATCAAGTTGCTCTACTTCTTAGTAGCCATGTGGCTTTGGGCACATGGCTTAGAGTCTATAAACTATAGTGTACTCATCACTAAGTGAAGATAATAAAGGCATGTGCCAGGTCTATGAAAGCCACTGGGTAGTGGAAATGGTTAATTTGTTTAACTGCTAACTGAAAGGG
>NW_006921715.1:3087077-3098759 GCF_000298275.1 Orycteropus afer afer | reverse complement strand
CACCAGTGAAGACAATGAGCAATGGACAGCATTGGGTTACCCCTCAGACCAGCCCCAGCACTGCTGGGGCCATGCATGATTTGAATTAAATCTTGGTGGTCCACAAAGCTTGATTATGAGAGGAAACTACTGAGTTATTTCCTGAGTAAGAGACTAAGGAACAGACTTGACACTCACAGCTACAATGACAAAAATGATGGACATTAAAGGGAACTGAAATGTGGTGTTTCTTCTAGAAGGTCTGTATAACCTCACTTTAGATCTTGGAACAGTCCTGGGAGGCACGTCTATCAAGAAGGAGAAGCTGGGGATGTTTGTCTGAGTTTCAAGGTCACACATCTAGCCAGTGGCAAAGAATATTTTGATCCAGATCTCACTGCCTTGAAATACTGTCTCCTGCTCTCCTAGCTGCCAATGTGAGCAGCTGAATCTAGTTCAGCTGTTGGTATAATGTCCTCATGGTTTTGTGTCTTGGAGCTCCTATCAGTGCTCTGGGCTTCCATTTCACCTTCATACCAATGTTCCACGACTCTGAGGTTTATCAATTACCTACCTCTCAACTGGAGAGAAGTTCCATTTCAAGGACCTTCTCAAATGTCATGTGGCCACAGCAGAGGACGTGGAAGTGTTTGGAATGAAAGTCCTTACTCTGTGATTGTTAAGCACATGAGCTTGGTGGTTAGGAGAACTCGATGGGAATTCCTGCTTTGCCCTTACCTGCAGTCTTTCATTGGGTGGGTTCTTTAACCCCATGAGCTTCATTTAAACCAGTTGTCATTGAGTGTACTCCAACTCATGACAACTCCATTTGTATCAGAGTAGATCTGTGCTTCAAAGGGCTATCAATGGCTTGATTTTCAGAAGATCAGCAGGTCTTTCTTGCAAGGTCCCTCTGGGTGCACTCAAACCCCCAGCTTTTTGGTTAGCTGTTGATTAACCATGTGCACCTTCCAAGGAATTATCCTTCCATAATGAGTGGAAATGCATGGAAAATGCTTTCAACAGTTCATGGAACATATTGTTATTGTTATTATGTGCTGTTGAGTTGATCCTGACTCTCACTGACTCTGTCTATGTGACAGAATGGAACTGCCCCGTAGAGTCTCCTGGGCTGTAATCTCCATGAAGCAGCTCGCTGGGTCTTTGTCCCGTGGAGTGGCTGGTGAGTTGGAATCACTGACGTTGTGGTTAGCAGTCAAGCATTTAACCAGTTTGTCACTGGGGCTCCTTCAGAAATGTAGCAAGTGCTTGAATATTATTATAAAATTATTTTTTAGGTAACATTGCACATGACTTTGCACACTAAACAACAACATTAGAAGCCTTGACTTGCATAACATGCTTTTTTATTTTCTTCGTATACATAGCAACAGGGAGTTAACTTTTATGTTGCACCCTTCACGTTGTTCAGTTGATGGACACAGCACCACATGATTAGGTGCCTTTGCAAGGTTTCTATCTATAAGAGTCTGAAACAGAATTGGCTGAGAACCAGCTAGCTATCCCAAGTTTCTCTTGCCTGAACTGGGTCAATGTGAAGGCCAGGGGTCTGGGGAGTCTGCTCTAACCAGCCCTCTTTCCCACCCCAGCCCCGCCCTTAAAAGACCTCCCGTTGGTTCATTTGAGGCTGTCAAACCCCAGGCCTCCAACTTGTCACTTTGGCTTTGCTGGCATAAATATGATATTCAGCAAATTGCAGCAAAGGCTAGAGAAGCTGTGAAGGCAAAAGTTAAAAGCGGGTTTTTCTCCTTTGAAATCTTGATATGCTGAAATACAAAATTCATCATCAAAAAAGGAACACTTGTACAGGGTCCCTGCCATCCAACATCCTCAGCATAGTCCAGGAACAGGTAGTGTGAAAGCGACACCCACCAGCCAGCAGAAGCTGTGCATTCCAGCTCAGCATTCACAATCTCAACACCTTTGCCCCTTAGGAGAGGGCTACCTTGGGGTCCTGCTTGTTCAGAGCTAGGGACCACCTAACAAAACAATTACACGACATGTTGGCAGAGCATCTGGATAAGGGCTGGAGGAGCCTCCTGGATCAGTAAAATACCTTTCTCCCCTGAGCCACACATGGAAGGAAAGTCAGGCAAATGAAGGCTTTTCAGGTCATTCTTATTCTACCAAAGTGAGAGAAACCTGCCCAGCCCATTGTAAAGTCTGCACATGTGTCCATGAGTATCTGTGAGTGTCTGCATGTGCGTGTGTTTGTACAACTATGTCTGAATGTATTGTGTGTGTATATGTGTATGTGTGTGATGATAATGTGCACAGGTGTGGGTGAATGTGTGTAGGTATGTGTTGTGATGAATGTGTGCAAGTTTCTTTATGTTTGTGAGTGTGTGTATGTGTGATTGTGTGTCTGCATGTGTGAATATGTGTGTATTGCCCATGTGTGTTGAGATTTTTGTGTATGTGATTGTGTGTGCATGCACATAAGCGTACTACTGTGTGCCTGTGTGGTATTTGGGAGTGTCTGTATGTATATGAGTGTGTGTATACATGCATGAGGTGTGTGTGTGTACATGTGTGAATGTGCTGTGTATTGCACGTTTGTGTTGTGATTTGTATATAAGTGTGCATATGTATGTGACTGTGTATGTGTGTGTATGTGTTTAGTGTGTATGTAAGTGCATGTGAATAATAAGGAGCAATGATTCTGGGTAGGAGTGTGTGGAGAATGGCCTTTTGGATAAACCTCCCAAATGTGAAGGACCAGTACAATTGGTCAAGCAGAAGTTAACTGCTCCCTGGTCCTTTCACTTGAAAAAGATGACGAGGTAGAGGGGAGGCCAACCTTCATGAGCACTTACTCTGCTGTGCACTTTCTACTCCTCATTCCGTAGCATAGTGCCTAAGGCACTTGACTCCTAGTCAGAAGGCTGGCGGTTCAAACCCACCAGCCACTCCTCAGAAGGAAGATGGGGCAATCTACTTCCATAGTGATACTGCCTCAGAAACCCAAGGAGGGGTTGTCATGACTCAGGTCTGACTTGATGGCACATAACAACAACAACAACAACCACCCATGGGTTAGCCTTCTCCAGCCTCATTGAACAGGAGAGGCCTTGAAGTCCGATCACAAAGTTGGAAAATGATGAAATCAGGAATAGCACTTAATTGTAGCTTATAAATCAGTTGTACGTGACTCAAGGTGCTGAGCTCTGACCCTCATCCATTGGTGCCTCCTTTTAATCATCATCTCTGAGCTAGCAGGCTCACTAAGATCCCCTGGAGTTCCTTCCCAGTGTCCCCTGAGGGAAGTCTTTGGCCAGTCTGCAGTCCTCTCTGGATAGACACACCACTGGCGGCTTCATAGGAGAGCTGACTGCTCAGTCTCCTTATCCTGGACCAAACTCTGCCTCCCTGTTCTGTTATTCTGCATATGATGGTTAATTTTATGTGTCAACATGGCAAGGCTATGGTGCCCAGCTCTTGGTCACACACCAGTCTATGTGTCATTACAAAGGAGTCACACATGATTAAATCGGTTGGCTTTAAGTAAAACAGCTCATCCTCCGTGATGTGAATGGGCCTCACCCAATCAGTGGAAGATCTTAGAGCCAGAAGGGAGTTCCCCCTCAGGTGTGTTCTGCCTTCAGAGTGTCAATAGATATCTTGCCAGGACTCCTCCATTCTTCTCACTGCCTGACCTACGTATTTTTAGACAGAAGATTGAGGACTGTCCACCTGTCACTTGACCTGCTGATTGGACTCCCCAGGCCCTCTCAATCATGTGAAACAATTCCTTAAAGTAATTATTTATTTCTCCAGACAGACAGATAAACAGGTGGATGGGTATAGGTACATTCATACATATCTTAACTTTGTTTTGTTTCTCTAGAGAACTCTAAGACACCGAGTCACACAGGATATATCTATTAGTTACAAAAAAGACAGATCTTCCATTCTTTCATCAATTGAATATTTTTTGAGCCACTGCCATGTGTTGAATCCTGAGGGTGGCTCTAGGAATATAGTCATGAACAAAGCAGACATGGCCCCTGTCTTCCAAATTTTAATCACTTACTATTTCAAGATACAGCTTGGTAGCTGACCACAGCATGAATTAGGGCTTGCTGGACAAGATAGGGATCTTCTATCAGAGCAAGGTATCCAAATTAAGGGGAAATCTCAGTTGTTGGAATATTCAGTCAAAGTTGTCCAATAGCTGAGCTACGTTTCCTGAAATCTCACCAGCGAGATTAGGCTTGATTGTAGCCCTGGGAAGTGATTGGGGTTGAGCCCACCAGGAGACTGACATGAAGCCCAATTTATAGGGAGAGGAGGAGAACTCAAGGCTGGATATCAGGTCCACTTTGGCAAAGTTTTTTCTATTCATCGAGCTACTCCTTTTTTTTTTTTTTTTTGTGTCCACTCCATTTCCTCCAGTGCTTGGTTTGGCTATAACTTTCACTACTCTGAAGTACTATAGGAAGACTAAGGATAAATGGGATTGAACCTAGAATCTTACCTCTCACCATAGTGCAGTTCTTTACTCTTTATCCCACTGTTGTTGTTGTTGTTGTTTGCCGTCGAGTCAGCCCTGACTCATAGCGACCCCTCCTTGGGTTTCCGAGGCAGTATCACTACGGAAGTAGGATTGCCCAACCTTCCTTCCGAGGAGTGGCTGGTGGGTTTGAACCGCCAGCCTTCTGGTGAGCAGTCAAGTGCCTTAGGCACTATGCTACCAGAGCTCCTTTTATCCCACTAGACTTCTCTCATTGTGGGGGTCTGGGAAAGATTAAGGATTAGTGCGACTAGACTTGAGTTCTTGGCTCTCATCTTGACTTATTTTTTGACCCAATAGCTATGACTAATCTTCTCTCAAAGCTAGGCTAATCTAGAGACTCACCTCTCTCCAGAGGTTACAAATAGAAGACCAGAAGGCTGAGGTCCTGTCCAGATGTCGCTGCAGGAGACCTTCTCTGGTGGATGAAGAATCCACTGCTGACAACTCTTGAGGTAAGAAGGAATGAATCTAATTAAGCAATTAAGCTTAATTGAACAATAAAGCAAGTAAGAGCAGAAAGAAGCCCCTGCCAATGATGTATGAACAGACTTTCTGATATCGAGGAGACACATCAGAGGGAAAAGGTTTTCTCTGAGCCTAAAGAAGCACAAGAGTATTCCCTCAAATGGACACTGGGAAGAGGTAACTGTGGGGAGAAGGTGGGAGGGGAGCTGTTGCATTGTGGTAAACTGGGGTCAATGTCATGAGACAAAGTGTATGTGAACTGCTGTATGGAAAGTGAATTTGCTCTGTAAATCTTCACCCAAATCACAATTAAAAAAAAAAAAAAAAAGAGTATTCCCTCAGAATGAGTAAAATGAATAAATGCTGCCCTAGTGAGGCAAAAAATCAGATCAGCCACCTTACTCTTCCAAGTGCCCTTTCCCTAAAAGAATCAGGTTATGGTGGACCCTGACCCTCTGGTGTTGCCTCTCACTCTGCAATGTCTTCCACTTGGGCATCTTCTCTGCAGCCCCATGTCTCTGCATTTCCACCACTTTCATCATCTCTTTCATGGTCTGTGCCAACAGATCCTGAAGCAGACGTCTTCTTCCAAGCCCCATTACTCATTCCAGCATGTCCCACACCACTATCTGCACACAGTTGACCTTCAGCCAAGCCTTCTGCTAATCTCAATCCTGGCCCATAGCCCCCAGTCCCTCTAACTTAATTATGCATGGCTGACTTCATTAGGGAGTGTAATTTATTCTAGAATTTATTCTTACTACAGTTCATGTGGGTGGGAAGAGGGTGTTCAACATCAGCAAGGGGTAGGGGAACCACGGAGAACAACAGGTGGAAGCCTCCGTAAGAGATAGATGTTAGAACGAGGTGTGGAGTAGTGCTTGCCAGTCATCCTGCAGCCTTCTTTTGACTCATTCAATAAACATTTGTTAAGCACCTAGTATATGCCAAGCCATCTGTCAGCCATAGTTCCTATGCTTTCTGATTTAAAATTCCGGAAGATAAACTCTGAACCAAGCAACTAGTCACAAACTTAATCGATTGATTGATTACAAGTGAAATCAGGACCTGAAGTGTAAGGACTAGATGCTACTAGCGTGTGGTTGTCAAGAAAGGACTGCCCTGCAGAGAGAATGAAGGACTGGATGTTGCTGTTGTTTGGTACCACAGAATCAGTTCCAACTCACAGTGACCTTGTGTACAACTGGAGGAAACACTGCTAGGTCTTGTGCCATCCTCACAACTGTTGCTATGCTTTAGCCCATTGTTGCAGACACTGTATACCAACCCATCTCTTTGAGGGTCCTCCTCTTTTTTCAGTGACTCTCTATTTTACCAAGTCCTTCCCCAGGGACTGGGCCAACCTGATAACGTGTCCAAAGTATGTGAGACAGTCTTTCCATCATTGCTTCTAAGGAGCATTCTGGCTGTACTTCTTCCAGGACAGATTTGTTGGTTCTTTTGGTGGGCCATAGTGTATCCAATATTCTTTGCCAGCCCAATAATTCAAATGCATCAGTTCTTCCTCAGTCTTCCTTATTCTTTGTCCAGGTTTCACATGATGTGAGGAGATTGAAAATACCATCCTTTGGGTCAGGGGCACACTAGTCTTCAAAGTGATATCTTTGCTTTTTACCACTTTAAAGAGGTCTTTTGAGCAAATTTTCCCACCACAATATGTCATCTGCTTTCTTAACTGCTACTTCTGGGCATTAATAGTGGACCCAAGTAAAATGAAATCCTTGACAGCTTCAATATTTTCTCCCTTTGTTGTGATGTTGAGTGTTGATCAAGTTGTGAGGATTTTTGTTTTCTTATGTGGAGATGTAATCCATCCTGCAGACTGTAGTCTTTAATATTCATCAGTAAGTACTTCAAGTCATCTTCACTTTCAGCAAGCAAGGTTGTCTCATCTGCATATCTCAGGTTGTTAATGAATCTTCCTCTAATCCTAATGCTGTATTCTTCTTCATATAGATTAGCTTCTTGGATTATTTGCTCAGCATATAGGTTGAATAAGTATGGTGGAAGGGTACAATGTCAACACACACTTTAATTGATTTTGAACAATGTAGTATCCCCTAATTCTGTTTAAATGATTGCTTCTTGGTCTATGCACAGATTCTGCATGAGCACAAATACATATTCTGGAAGGACTGGATATGTAAACGGAAACCAACCAGGAAAGAGGTGAAAGTGAACTTGTGGGGAAATCAAAGATGGCATCAGAGACCATGTTGAGATTCCAGAAAGAGCCTACCCTTAACCTCAGGCAGAAGTGGGATAAGAACTGCAGCTGAAAAGAGATAGCCCAAGCTGTCCCAGTCCAGTCTGCTGGAGAAAAGTCCAGGGAAGAAGCATGAGAGGTCATGAGTCTGAAATGCTACCAGGAGCTAGCCCAAAGCTGCTTTGCTCCAGCCCAGCCCCATCTCCCAGGAGTGAGCCCAAAACAGCCAGGAGACTGAATTTTTAAGACAACACACTTGTGTTTGCATCCTAGTTCTTCCACATTTTAGCTGTGGGCCCCCAGTTAATTCATGTCAGCTCTGGTTCTCACTGTTATAGGATGATAACAATATGTCAAAACTCACTTTGTATTCTCCACTGAAAGGGCCTAGACATAATGGTATTTCAATAGAATGAGACTCGTAGAAGCCAGATCTTGGTTTCTAACTACAATTCTCCAATGAAAAGAATCAGTTTGGAGACATGGCTGACTTCTGGGCTGACACTAGGAAAGTGCAAGATGTGTTTGTGGGGCCATAAAGTAAGAACATGCCCAGGAAAAATGGAGGTTTGTTGAAAGGACCCAGGACCCAACATAAAGGATCTCCAAATTAGGGACAATTTAAATAAACAGTAAAAAAGTATATATAAATGATGAAACTATAACACACAGAATAAAATGAGAGTTAATGAATCCATAACGATGTAAGTAAATTTTTAGTATATCAATAAATGGAAAAGCTGAGAAAGGTATATATGTATATGATTGAATTACAATTTGAAAATGTATACAGACTGTCATAAGTTTGTTTTGTTTGATATTTTATCACCTGTTGGCAAACACCAAAGAAATTATTTCCTGAAGGAGTTGTAGATGTAGGCTGCTGATATTAGTAGGTGAAAGACAGATGAGAAGTAGGACATTTTCATAGCCTCAAAATTTGGTGCCATGAGACCCTGTTAATTATGAAGAACAAAATGGAAACTGTCATGGAGAAATCTAACCAACACGACTTGAATCCAGCAATCAATGTGCACATCACCAGCAACGGGACACTGTCACCATGTGCACCTGATCTGGAGACTGTCACCAAACTATGTCTGTGATGTTCTTGCCCAAAATGCACAGCTCAAGTTGTATCACAAAGAAACTCCAGATAAACCCAGATGGAGGGGTACTCTACACAAGGACAGAGCAGTCCTCCTCAGAAATTTCAAGGTCAAGAAAACCAAGGAAAGACAATGGAGCTGCTCTGGAGTAAGGAAGACAGAGGAGGAGTCATGACAACTAAGTGTAATGTGATCCTGAACTGGATCCTAGGCCAGAAGAAAGGATGATTGACGGAATCTGAGTGGGAATGCACATTAATGAATACTACTATAAGAATGTCAGTCCTGCCTTTGACCACTGCACTGGGGATGGTAACATTTAGGGAAGCTGGGTGACGAGTCGGGAGTCCTCAGATGGTGCAAACATTTAAGCACTCAACAGTGTGTTTACAACCCACCCAGAGGCCCCTTGGAAGACAGGCCTGGAAATCCTTGAAACACTATAGAACACAGTTCTGCTCTGTGCACATGCAGTCTCCATGAGTTGAAATCCACTGATGGCAACTGGATTGGTTCTGGGTCAGGGTCAAGAGTGCCTGAGAAGTTCTTTCTCTTTTTGCACTCATTTTTGGAAATCTTAAATTATTTCAAAGCATAAAGTTTTAACATTTTAAATTAAGACCGGAAAACAAATGGGTTTAGGATTTGGCATACAAAACGAACTTGGCACATGGTGTTTATCATTACTCTTAACTGAAAGAATTGATTTCTGGGGGAGTATTCAGCCCATTGTCCCCCCAAAAAAACAATATTGGCCTAAAAAAGAC
Organism: Orycteropus afer afer; assembly: GCF_000298275.1. NCBI lineage: Eukaryota > Metazoa > Chordata > Mammalia > Tubulidentata > Orycteropodidae > Orycteropus > Orycteropus afer. The sequence goes on along the minus strand of NW_006921715.1, from coordinate 3,089,675 downwards.
AGAGTAAGGAAATGAAGTGGTTTTCACCACCGCTTCAAACTTCAAGGTTGGTGAGTGACTCTGTGGAGGAGAAAAATGTGCGGGGCTCTAGGAAGAATGGGCTCTTTCTTTTCACAGCAAAGGAAAAGTGCGCACAAGCAAACACAGAGAGCAGGAAGTGTGAGCAGCCTGTTGCCTCCACTGAGCCATTGTCAAGCCCTGAGTTTTCAGGGTCACAGCTGAAAAGAGCCACAGCTTCCTTACTTCCCGGGCAATCTACTCAGAATCACATTGTCTCAGTGAAAAGAACAAGCTCTGAGCGGGGATTAGGCAGAGTGGAGTACACTCCTGTCTGGTTGCCCCCACTGAGGGTGGGCACAGGCACATGGGGAAGGGGACACCTTTGCCCAGGCACTGACATGGCACCCAGCACCAATGGAAACAAGACATACCTGAAACAATCTTCCTTTTGTTTAAAACCAAATGGTCCCTGAGGATGTCACCCTGATGCATTGGTAGCTTTGATCTTAGGATTTTGTACCAAGAAGGATGGAGGAGATATGGAGGGATAGAGTTCAAAGGCCACCTTGAATTTTGTTGTGTCTCTGTCCAGCGTCAAACAATTGAGTGTCTCTTCTGACCCTCAGAATATCTTCTGCAGCACTTAGCTCACAGAAACTTCTTGATCCCGCCTCACCTCCTATCTCCCCTTGTTAATGTTATACTCCAGGAACAAGGAGACTGCTGACAGTTTTATGAGCACAGCTTAACATGCCACACCCCTCCGGCATTTCAGGGTTGAAATAACTTCTTCCTAGAAGTCTTTCTCAATATCTAGTTTCAAATACTCTAAAGAGCATCAATCACCCCTGTGCTGAAGGAGTATGGCATCATTCCCTCCTACATGGCCTACTGTATTTTTACATAAATAACATGCACTTCATATGTATGTTTTTATAACCTGTGCAATCTGCTCACCTGTTAGTGTACTCTGCATGCTGTGCACGTCATCTGCACAAATATGTTATATGAGAAAAGTACAGCACATGGTGGAGCTTCCAGACTAAGACAGACTAGTAAGAGAGGTCCTATGATGACTTCTGACAATGATGCAAGCAAACCCTGTGAATCGTGGTGGTTTGGTCTGAAACAAACCATGGAGAAACACGGGACCTGCAGCACTTCATTCCATTGTGCACGGGGTCACCTTGAGCAGGGGGCTGACTCCAGGGTAGATGGCAAGAACAGCACTCCTCCAGCCCTACAGTGGGCCATTCCCATATCTGTCTTCACACAACTCACCCCAGTGCTGCCACTGACTGTCTGTGTATCTGTCTTCACACACAGCCTGTGAGGTCCTTGAAGGGAGGGATTCTGACCAGTTCCATGTACATGTCCAATACTGAGAAGAGTTGGAGAACCAGAAACATTTTCCAATTTGAATTGAGATTCCTTGACTATCAAGGGCACTGGAAGTTAACAAGCAGCATTTCTTGGCACATACAGGAGTATTTAAAATTTATACAGTGAAACCTGGAATTTGACGGGGCTACCTTGTTTTTCCAGAACTTGCAAGTTTTCTGCCTTTGAGAGGGTGCAGTCTTACCCCTTCTCTAGCACTCATTTTAGTGGAAAATCATTGAGTTTTCCTTCTCTGACAGGTTTCTGCCTTAGGTTCCAGCTCTCTCAGAATTGATAGCATATTGAAGAACTACAAGTTCATCCTTTCTCTTTTTCTCATATGATGAGAGTTTGATGGGACACGTTGATAAAATGTAATCAAAAGCAATACATAATAACGGGGTTGTTAGCGACATCACTTGCCCACAATCTGATTGGACCTTTGTGTCCCAGAGGATTTTCAAGGGCTGATTTTCGAAAGTGGATCACCAGGCCTTTCTTCCTAGTTCATCTTAGTTTGGAAATGCCGTTGAAAGCTGCTCAGCATCTTAGCAACACACAAGCCTCCACTTAAAGATGGCTGTGGTTGCTCTTGAGATGCACTGGCTGGGGCTTGAATCCATGTCTCCAGCATGGAGAGGGAGACTTCTATCCCTGAACCCCCACTGCCTGGCTTATAATAATAAAGAGGAAATACTTATCTTATTTAAAGACCTCAGTTCTTTCCATGAACACACATGTGCTCACATAGTTTCTTCCTCCCACCAAATGCTTGGCAGTGAGGACAGGCTACGCTTTGATGTCCTGCTCTTCCATCTTGGGGTGGATGGGTCTGACATCACCGACTGCAGACTCACATGTGCAGAAGGTATTTGTACATAGCTTGTATTATTTTAAATTGTAAATCTTAAACTTTGTTAATGTGGTTGACAAAATTGTACTTTTTCTTTTCCAAACTTAAGAGAAGATGGTCAGAGTGTCCAGTAAGAAAGTACTACAAACTGGGTAGCTTGAGACAGCAGACACAGCTTTATTCCTGAGGTTAGAAGTCTGAATTCAGGTGTCAGCAGGGCCATACTTCTTCACAATCTGTAGGGGAAGATCTTTCTCATCTCTCGGCTTCCGGTAGCCATAGGCCTTCCTTGGCTTGTGGCAGCATCACTTCAATCTCTGTCTCTGTTTTCACAGGCTGTGGCTGCCTTTCCTCTGAGTCTCTCT
>NW_006921715.1:3078831-3079572 GCF_000298275.1 Orycteropus afer afer | reverse complement strand
TGATGGAATGATGGATGAAAGTTCTGCACTTAGAACTGGGAGAAAGTTTGGGATTGTGTGATGAAGAATAAAGCTACAAGTTGTTTTGGCAGAAAGGCCAATTTATCTAAAAAAGGAAAATAAAACTCAGGTGGTTGTCAGATTTGCTTGCACATATAAATCAACAGGCAGTAGATCGGTACGTGCAGATTAAGGAACAGGGACCCAAGAGCTACGGATAAGTCAAGTGACAATCCCAGGCCAGGGCACCATACGCACATGTCCACTCTCAGTGTACTGCTCACATACCTTCTATTACAAAAAATAAAATAAAATTGCTCCAGCCTACTGATAATTTGTCAATAGGATTATGGAACTGAATGCACAATTCAATTTGGGGGAGTTGTTGTTATGTTCTTAGATGCCGTAGAATCACCTCCAACTCCGTTCTATATACAACAAACAAAATGCTGCCCAGTCCTGCACCAGCCTGGCAATCCTTGCTATACCTCCATCCATCTTTGCAGCCATTATGCCAATCCATCTCATGGAGGGCCTTCCCCTCTTTTGTTGACCCTCCACTTTACTAAGCATGATATCCTTCCCCAGGGAATGGTCATTTCTGACAACATGACCTAGGTGTCGTCATTGTTGTTAGGTGCTGTTGAGTCATCTCTGACTCACAACAACCCTACTCACAGCAGAACAAAACATGGCTCAGCCCCACACCAGCTCCATGATCCTAGCTATACCTGAACCCAT
>NW_006921715.1:3074870-3077966 GCF_000298275.1 Orycteropus afer afer | reverse complement strand
GATTCTTCCTCCAATTATGATGCCATGTTCTTCTTCATATAGTCCAGCTTCTTGGATTATTTGCTCAGCATACGGATTGAATAAGCATAGGGAGAGGATATAACCCTGATGGACTCCCTTCATGATTTTTAACCATGCAGTGTCCCCTTCTGTTTGAACAACAGCCTCCTGGTAAATGGACAGGTTCCTCATGAAGACAATCAAGTATTCTGAAATTCCCATTCTTCTCAATGTCATCCACAATTTGTTATGATCCACACAATCAAATGCCTTTGCATAGTCAATAAAACACATGTTAACATCTTTCTGGTATTCTTTGCTTTGAACCAAGATCCATCTGACAGCAACTATGATATCCCTTGTTCCATGTCCTCTTCTGAATCCAGCTTGCATTTCTGGAAGTTCTTTGTCAATATACTGCTGCAGTTGTTTTTGAATTATCTTCAGTAAGATCTTACTTGCATGCAATGTTAATGATATTGTTCGATAATTTCCATATTCTGTGAGATCACCTTTCTTCGGAATGAGTACAAATACGGATCTCTTCCAGTCAGTTGGCCAGATAGCTGTTTTCCAAAACTCTTGGGATAACCGAGTGCCTCCAGTGCAGCATCTGTTTGTTGAAACATCTCAGTGGGTATTCCATCAATTCCTGGAGCCTTGTTCTTTGCCAATTACTTCGGTGCAGCTTCAACTTCTTCCTTCAGTACCATTGGTTCTCGATCATATGGCACCTCCTGAAATGGATGAAGATCTACCAGGTTTTTTTTTTTTTTTTTTTGTACAATGACTCTGTGTATTCCTTCCATATTCTTTTGATGTTTCCTGCATTATTCAATATTTAGCCTATAGATTCTTTCAATATTTCAACTCGAGGCTTAAATGTTTTCCACATTTCTTTCAACTTGAGAAATGCCAAAAGTGTTCTTCCCGTTTGGTTTTCTAACTCCAAGTCTTTGCACATTTCGTGATAGTAATTGGTTTTGTCTGCTCGAGCTGCTCTTTGAAATCTTCTGTTCAGGTCTTTTACCTTGTCATTTCTTCCATTTGCTTTAGCTACTCTCCACTCAAGGGCAAGGTTCAGAGTCTCTTCTGTCACCCATTTTGCTCTTTTCTTCTTTTCTCCTCTTTTTAGTGATCTCTTGCTTTCTTTGTGGATGATGTTCTTAATGTCATTCCACTATTATTCTGGTTTTCATTCATTGGTACTCAATGCATCAAATCTTTTCTTTAGATCATCTCTACATTCAGGAGGGATATATTTAAGATATTTTTTCTCTTGTGGACTCATTTTAACTGCCTTTAACTTCATGTTGAACTTTCATAGGAGCAGTTGGTGGTCTGTTCCACAATCAGCTCCTGGCCTGGTTTTGGTTGAAGATATTGAGCTTTTCCATTGCTTTTGCCACAGATGTAGTCAGTCTGATTCCTGTGTGTTCCATCTGGCAAAGTCCACATGTATAGCTATCATTTGTGTTTTTGAAAAAGGTATTTGCAGTGAATAGGTCTTTGGTCTTGCAAACTTCTATCATGCAATTTCCAGCATTATTTCTGTCACCAAGGCCAAATTTTCCAACTACTAGCGATTCTTCTTTGTTCCAACTTTTGCATTCCAGTCACCAGTGATAATTAACACATCCTGATTGCTTGTTTGGTCAATTTCAGACGTAGAAGCTGATAAAAATCTTCAATTTCCTCATTTTGGGCTTTGGTAGTTGGTGCATAAATTTGAATAATAATAGTATTAACTGGTCTTCCTTATAGACGTATGGATATTATCCTATCACTGACAGCATTGTACTTCAGGACAGATCTTGAAACATCCTTTGTGATGATGAATGCCTTGTCATTCCTCTTCAAATTGTCATTCCCAGCATAGTAGACCACATGGTTTTCTGATTCAAAATGGCCAAAACCAGTCCATTTCAGCTCACCAATGCCTAGGATATCAATCTTTATGCGTTCAATTTCATTTTTGATGACCTTCAACTTTCCTAGATTCATACTTCATACATTCCACATTCCGATTATTAATGGATGTTTGCACAGTTTCTCCTCAATTTGAGTTGTGCCATGCCAGCAAATGGAGGTCTCAAAAGCTTTACCTTATCCATATCAGTAAGACTGGTTCTACTCTGATGATGCAGCATTTTCCCAGTCCTGTTCTGAGAGCCTTCCAACCTAAGTGGCTTATCCTCCTGCACTGTATTGGACAATGTTTCTGGGCTATTCATAACATTGCACAGTAATGTATCAGACAATGTTTCTCTGCTATTCATAAGGCTTTCCCTGGCCAATTCTTGAGAAGTTGATGACCTCCTCCTTCTTTCTAGTCTGTCTCAGTCTGTAAGCTGTTGGAACCTATGCACCATGTGCAAACCCACTGGGTTTGAGCCACTGGTGGCACAGTCTCAAGCCTCAAAGCAATATGCCACCAAGTAAGACAAACTGACAGACAAGTTTGTCTTCCTTAGCTGTTCAAAACCTCTCCACCCTCCTCACCCTCCCCTTACATGGATCCCTGCCTCTTTCCTGCCACTTGGGGATGTGGCCCGGGCCCCTGTCTTACCTGGATCCCTGTCACTCCTTCCATGATCCCTCCTGGTACCCCCTTGGTTTGACTAAAGTAGGTGAGACAAAGTCTGACCATTCTCTCTTCCAAGGAGAATTCCACCTGCACTTCTTCCAGCATACATTTGTTAATTCTTCTGGCAGCCCATGGTACTTTCAATATTCTTTCCCAACACCACAACTCGAAAGCATCAACTCTTCTTTGGTCTTCCTTATTCTTGTGCATCTGCTTTCACAGGCATAGGAGACGTCTGAAAATACCATGGCTTGGGTTAGGCACATCTCAGTCTTCAAAGAGACATCTTTACTCTTTAGCATTTTACAGAGGTCTTTTGCAGCAGATTTCCCCAATGCAATACGTTGTTTGATGTCTTGAAAGCTGTTTCCATTGGTGTTGATTGAGGATCCAAGTAATATGAAATCTTTGACAATTTCAATCCTTTGTCCATTTAACATTATACTATTTATTGGTCCATTTGTGAGAATTTTCTATTTATTTTGTTTGTTTGTTTGTTTTGTATAAAC
>NW_006921715.1:3073536-3074057 GCF_000298275.1 Orycteropus afer afer | reverse complement strand
CCAAGCAGTGACCACAACCTTGCCCCTTGTCAGCTCTACTATACACCTGGGAATTCTGATCATTCACATAAACTTATAGGACCATTGTCTACCAATCTTATATATGTTCTTGAATACACTCCCCATTTCATAGACATACCTAATCGTTTAGCCTGTCTACCTATCTATCCCTCCATATACCCATGTTTGCCTTCACTGACAACGCAGTACTGTATGTGCAAAAGGGTTCATATTTGTTGTCTGTACCTGCCATGTACCTCTCTATGTCTTTCTAATCCTTAATGCTGCCATATTGGTCACTTACATTTGGTACATTGCCCTTCTCTTCACCCAAATCAATACTTATCTCTATCTATCTAACAGCCTTCCCTCCTCTCCTCTCCCACCCCTGGTAACCAACAAAGAAAATTTCCTTCTATAGATAAACCTTTCCTTAACTTTAACAATAATGGACTAATACAATATTTGTCCTATTGTGATTGACTTATTTCACTCAGCATAATGTCCTCCAAGTTCATCCA
>NW_006921715.1:3067168-3072892 GCF_000298275.1 Orycteropus afer afer | reverse complement strand
AATCATCTGGTTTCTCTTCTGCTGTTTGTGCATTTTGAGTTATGCTTGATAGTCTATTTATGCCATTTATTAGGGCCCTTAAATTTTCCCCTAAATTTTCCTTGAGGAACTGTATAGTTTTAGGTTTCACATTTAAGTCTTTGATCCATCTGGAGTTCATTTTTTTGTATGGCATGAGGTACAGATCTTGTTTCATTTTTATGCAATTGGACCTCCAGTTTTGCCAGCACCATTTATTAAACAAACATTCTCTTCCCCATTTAATTGATTTTGGCTCTTTATCAAAGATCAGCTGACTATAGGTCGATAGATCTGTTTCTGGGTTCTCAATTCTATTCTATTGGTCTATGTATCCATTATTAAACCAATAGCAGGCAGTTTTGACTACTGTGGGTGTATAGTAGCCTTTGAGATCTGTCAGTGTGAGACCTCCTACTTTGTTTTTCTTCTTCTAGTGCCTATGGAATTGGTCTCTTTTCTTTCCATATAAAGTTTGTGATTGGTTTTTCCATATCCCTAAAGAATGTTGATGGGATCTGGATTAGGATTGCATTGAATATATAGATTGCTTTGGGTAGAATTGACATTTTCACAATGTTCAATCTTCCTATCCACGAGCATGGGATGTTCTTCTATTTATGTAGATCTCTTATAGTTTCTTGAAGTAGTGTTTTATAGTTTTCTTTGTAGAGGTCTTTTGTGTCCCTGGTAAGATTTATTCCCAAGTATTTTATTTTTTTGGTAGCTATTGAAAATGGTATTGATTTCCATATTTCTTTTTCAGCAGTCTCTTTGCTGGTGTAGAGGAATCCAACTGATTTTCGGATGTTGATCTTATATCCTGCCACGATGCTAAATCTCTCCATTAGTTCCAGTAGATTTTTGACTGAGTCTCTTGGGTTTTCTAGGTGTAGGATCATATCATCTGCAAATAGGGATAGTTTGACTTCTTCCTTACCAGTTTGGAAGTCTTTGATTTCCCTTCCTTGCCTTATAGCCCTGGCTAGGACTTCCAGTACAATGTTGAATAGAAGTGGTGATAGCAGGCATCCTTGTCTGGTTCCTGTTCACAAGAGGAATGATTTCAGTCTCTTTCCATTGAGAGTGATGTTGCTGTTAGTTTTGCATAAATGCCCTTTATTATGTTGAGGAATGTCCCTTCTATTCCTATTTTGCTGAGAGTTTTGATCAGGAATGGGTGTTGGATTTGATCAAATGCCTTTTCTGAAGATTGTCTTTTTATGTTGAGATGTAATCCATACTGCAGACTATAGTCTTTACTTTTCATCAGTAAGTGCTTCAAGTCATCTTCATTTTCAGCAAGCAAGGTGTGTCATCTGCATATCACAAGTTGTTAATAAGTCTTCATCCAATCCTGATGCCACATGCTTCTTCATATAGTCCAGCTTCTCAGATTATTTGCTCAGCATACAGATTAAATAAGTATGGTGAAAGGATACAACCCTGACACACTCCATTCCTGATTTTAAACCATGCAGTGTCCCCTTGTTCTGTTCCAACAATGGCCTCCTGGTCTATGTACAGGTTTGTCATAAGTATAATTAACTGTTCTGGAATTCCCATTCTTCTCAGTGTTATCCATAATTTGTTATGATCCATACAGTCAAATATTTTTGCATAGTCAAAATACAACTAAACATCTTTCTGGTATTTCTTGCTTTCAGCCAAGATCCATCTGACATCAGCAATGACATCCTTTGTTTCATGTCCTCTTCTGAATCTGGCTTGCATTTCTCAGAGTTCCTTGTCAAATTACTACTGCAACTGTTTTTGAATTATCTTCAACAAGATTTTACTTTGAATGTGATATAAATGGTACTGTTAGATAATTTCCACATTTTGTGGGATCACCTTTCTTTGAAATGGGTACAAATACAGATCTTTTCCAGTCAGTTTGGCCATGTAGCTGTCTTCCAAATCTCTTGGCATAGACAAGTAGGTGGTTACAGCGTGACATCCATTTATTGAAACATCTCAATGGGTATTCCATCAATTCCTGGGGCCTTGTTTTTTTGCCAATTCCTTCAGTGCAGCTTCAACTTCTTCCTTCAATACCATCAGTTCTTGATCATATGCCACCTCTTGAAATGGATGATCAGTGACCAATTCTTTTTAGTACAGTGACTCTGTGTATTCCTTCCATCTTTTTATGTTTCTTGCATCATTTAATATTTTGCCCAAAGAATCTTTCAATATTGAAATTATAGGCTTGAATTTTTCTTCAGTTCTTTCAACTTGAGAAACACTGAGCATGTTATTCCCTTTTGGTTTTCTAACTCTAGGTCTTTGCACATTTTATTATAATAATTGACTTTGTCTTCTTGAGCTGCTCTTTGAAATCTTCTTTTCAGCTTTTTTATCTTATAATTTCTTCCATTTACTTTAACTACTCTCCATTCAAGAGCAAGTTTCAGAGTCTCCTCTGACTTCCATTTTGGTCTTTTCTTCCTTTCTTGTCTTTTATATGACCTTTTGCTTTCTTCATGAATGATGTTCTTGATGTCATTCCACAATTCATCTAGTTTTCAGTCATTGGTCTCCAATGTGTCAAATCTATTCTTTAGATGGTCTCTAAATTCAGCTGGGATATACACAAGATCATATTTAGGGTCTCATGTACTTCTTTTAATTGTCTCTAGCTTTGACTTTAATTTGTATATGAGCAGTTGATGGTCTTTTCCATAGTCGGCTCCCTGCCTTGCTTTGGCTGAAGATATTGGGTGCTCCATCTGGTGAAGTCCACTGTAAATACTATTTTGGGGGGTATATAGACCAAAATTTACTAGTAGCTACTAGGGTAGGCGGAGAACAAATGAGGATAGTTGCTCATTGCCCATGGTGCACTGTGTTTCTATTCACTGTGATGGGAATTCATGTTGACCAAGGGTCATGGTTACGCAGCTCACTCTTGTAATCAATGTCAACAAGTTGAACACTTGCAAAAACTCGAATTGGCCAATGTTGTGTGGTACATATTTTCACAACCATCACCACCACCACAAGGAGCAGATGCTGAGGTTCCTGCCCGTGGGAATTGGGTTCTTGGTTTGGAGGCTTAGGGTCACATTTTCTTGAAAAAGTTGTTATTTAATTTACAATAATGTTCCCATCTCCTTAGGTGGAATATCTGTCTACCCACTTCTTCATGGCAGAGATTTGGAGATCACCCTCTCTACCTATATCCACATATTCACCATATCTTGCTTATTTTGAGATCTAAGGATCCCTGGTGGTGGCACAGTAGTTAAGCCTTCGGCTGCTCACTGAATGATCAGGATTTGAACCCACCAGCAGTTCTGTGGGACAAAAACCTAGCAGTCTGCTACCATAAAGATGACAGCATAGAAAACCCTATGGGGTGGTTATGCTGTGTCCTATGTAGTCAGTTATCCATGGTAATTGACTTGACAGCAACGTGTTTGCTTTTTGTTTTTAATTACCTTTTATATCCATTAGCTTCTTTCCTCCTCACTGTCACACCACCCCTTGGTCACCATGGTTTGCTTGGTAAACTGCTAAGAGCTAAGACTGCTTCCCTGAGGTTCTCTGATTCCAGTCCCCACCGACACCATCCCTATGGTCAGAGTGATCTTTACAAAATGAACCTGACCTAACACTCTCCATTACACCCATCAGTGGCTTCACTGCACTCTTGGGGGAAGCACATCTTTCTTTAGGATCATTCCCCTGCTTCCTAGCCCAACAATCATTCATTCATTCACTCATCCTTGATAAATATGCATCAGATACAACAAATAATGTCTCCAATACTGTCCATCTGTCAGAAAACATATGAGACAAGATGAAAACAAAGGCTCTGCCCTTGAGGAGTCTCATGAGGGGTCAGACATGAAGTGGCTGAGTTCCTAATAACTTAGAAAATGAAGTCATGTAGGTTTATGCATTTAGCCATTATATTTTGAAGAGAGAGTAGTTTGGGAATTTTCTCTGCAGAGATGGACTTTAGGAGGTGGAAATTTGGGGAGCAAGGTATCCTATGTGTTTGGAGAGTAAGGTGATGGCAGGCAGTGGAGAGGCAATTTGGTGCCAGATTAAGACACCAAATACTGTGTGGGGTGTTTATATGTCTTCCTCCTGGCAACAGTAACTCCACAGAAGTTTGGAGTCTGGGAACCACCCTAGTCAACTTACTTTTGGGCAATACATTATTTCAACATCCTTTTTGTCACCTGCTTGATAAATCGTCCTTGATGTGACTCAAATATGTCTCTTTTCCAAAATGCATGCTCCTGTGCTGTGGTTGTTAAAGCTGTTCCACGGGAGAAAGATGTGTCCTGCATCCATGAATAATTCAGCCTCTGGGGCAGTTCTACTCTGTCCTATAGGGTTGCTGAGTTGAAAGCACCTCGATGGCAGTGAGTTTGGGTGTTTTGGTTTATGTATTTAATCTTTAAACTGCTGACTTTCTATTGATTTTGAAGTTATCACCATCATATCTTTCTGACTCATGCTCTCCACATGTGTCGTGGTAGAACTAACTGTGCAACAAAGGTTCCCAGTGACGGGGCTCTTTCAGAAGCAGATCTCCAAGCTTTCCTCCCAAGGTGTTTCTCGGTGGATTTGAACCTTGTGCTCAGTAGCCAGGCTATTAGTTGTTTGCATCACCCAGAGACTTGAATTTGGGTCTTTCTTATCATACATAAGAAATGCTAAAATAATCCAGAGATGGTTAATAAGGATCTTGGAAGTGGTGTCCCAAAGTCACTTTGTCATGAGGCTCTGTTCAAGGTGACTCTGAGGGTGCAGTAGAAATGCATGCCCTGGAGTAGGTGTGAGGAGGGAGTGGAGTGCTTCTTTTTGCAGGGAATGTGGCTGTATGTCTTGGCTGACATACCATGTCACAGGTGAGTGTCACTTCTGCAGGGACAAGAAACCACAGCAGCAATGTTTGATAACTGGTCTAATAGTGAGTCAGACATCCTTCTGCTATCCCAAATTCATTATGGTCTATCACCTTAATAAACACCCCATCCTCTGCTTATTCAGCCATGGCCTGGCTCTCTGACTTGAATTGCCAGGGACAGCCGGGCCTCTTGTGAGCAACTTGTCGATTTCTATTATGGTACCTGACCTACTTGGTACAGGTCTCTGACTGCAGTGCCAGCGGCACAAGCCCCAGATGTGTCCCCAGGGCCTCTGGCTAGAGACAGTGTGGACTCAGGGACCTGGAAGGGACTTTCAGGATCACCTTTTCTAGTTCCGACCTTGTCCCCACCTTCCAAGCACATAGCTCAGCCACAATCTCAGTGACAAATGGCCAGCTGACTTGTTGCCATAAAGTCAATTCTGACTCATAGTGACCTCCTGTGTGCAGAGTAGAACAGTTCCATAGGGTTGCCTTGTTTGTAGTCCTCACAGAAACAGATGGCCAGATTGCTCTTCCATAGTGCCAGTGGGTTGGTTTGAACTGCCAACCTTCAGGTTAGTAGTCAAGCACAAATTGTTTGTGCCACCCAAGGACCAACATCTACACATCCTCAGGAAAGGGCAATATCTTTGTTCTGTCAGTCATCCAGTCAACAAATACTGAATGCTGTCTACCTGTCAGGCAAATATCAAGGACAAGATAGAAATTATCCTTACCAGGGCTGAGGAACACTGTAGGTAGTTAATTACAGGATTGCATATTCAAGCTATAAAGGAACAATATGGAGTGTGACGAGCTTGGGTAATTCTGTGATA
>NW_006921715.1:3065502-3066098 GCF_000298275.1 Orycteropus afer afer | reverse complement strand
AACCTGCTTACTCCTGGCTTCTTCACATAAAGGGGGCTCTTCCTATTCTTTTGATTTTCTGCCCCCAGTGAGCTGTGCAAGGAGAACAACCTGAAGGAAAGATGGTCACACCTAGCCCTTTTGTTGCACGATATTGTAAACAAAAATTAGGATAACACGCTTAGAAAAACACCTTACAGGGAGGAATGTAAAGATACAGTAAAGAGTCTGAAAACAAGTTATTCACTTAAAATTACAACATCATCAAAACCAACACTTTCAGACGACACACAGGAAACCATATACACATTCCCAAGTCTGGCTTTGCTGCACAAAACCCAAAGAAGACAACAGATTTACACAGTCACAGCCCCCAAGATGCCCCTCCTCATTCAATACCCTCTCAGGGCCATGACGTGGTGCCACAGCAGGTTTCTTCAGTTATGGACAGTTATGTGTGTCCTTGTCAGATGCCCGTGTGCACTGTAGGTGGTAACATTCCAGGACAGAAGAGACTAACAGTGGAATACTGTGCCATATATATCCACCAGCAGTCATGTCTCCAGGCAGGTGCAAGGGATGCAGTCCCCACCAGGTGACACTGGCAGAGAGGGTGA
>NW_006921715.1:3054959-3059179 GCF_000298275.1 Orycteropus afer afer | reverse complement strand
CACAGCTCAGCCTGTCTTCCTCTTTGCTCCTTCCCCTTTGATTCACCAGCCACCAGTGCAGTCCTCTGTGCAATCCCTGGCTAGGAGGGCCAATTTGTAGGTTAATTCTTAGGTCCTAACCCCACTCAGCAATATCCAAGCTGTCCATGCCTTTAGGATTGCTGACAGACCGCAGCTCTGTATGTCTCCTTTCTTGGTGTTTTCATGCAGGTTCTTCTACTAGTTGAAGTTTTAGTCCACTTCTGTATCCTTCCTTTCAAAGCTCAGGGCTCCAGGATTATCTTCTGTATCTGTGTTAATTTGTTTCCCCTTTTCTTTGTTGAAGAGGGTCTGTGCAGCTTGTCTGCTTATTCCACCATCTTACCAATCCCCCCGAATTTCTTAGTTTTTATAAGGATATCCTTATAGTTAATTATAACAACAAAAACATTTTTTATTAGCCCAGTTTACATGTATGAGTACATCCACAAGGCTGAAACTCTGTTAATTCCCCCTTCTGAACCTTCTAATGTGCTCTGGTTAGAACTGTCATTACTGCCCAATTACAGCGACCCTTGGAATCACATGGTTTTGCCTGTGTGAACCACAAACACAGTATTGTTTGTGTTGCTACTGATGTTTCTGTAGTCACAGATTTTGTCAGATTTTCTCCTGTGTTTGCTGCAATCTTGTGGTAAGTAGTATTTGTGATCTCATATTGATAACTTTTTTGAGAGTGAAATAGACATTAAAGGAAAAGCAGAAAACTCAAAAAAGGCTTCTGCTCAGTTACTAATAATGTCACTGGCAGTGTAATTCACTGTAGAAAGATTATACAAGATAATTTTTGTAAGTATTCATATAATCTAAGACACTTTACATTAAAGGTATTTGCAACCACACTTGTCACATATTATTCTATGATTAAAGTTGATAATAAACATGATCAGGGAGTCTGTATGGTCTGACCAAGGGGAGGAGGTCCATGGAGGGGGTGACACTTTGAGTTACTGTCCTGGGTGGCACCAACCCTAGAGACGACACTGGCCCCTGAGCCACAGAGGAGTTAAGTCCTGGCCTGGTCAGGGAAGGATTTGCAACTGAGAGAACATAAGTGTGAATTCAGAGCAAACAGGACAATCTGAAGAAATGTGAGTCAGGTGTGTTCAGATCAGAAGGCCAGCCTTCGGTCTGGTCCCCGAGGTATATCATCCTGGTCCTTACATTGAGAATAGTGAGAAGGGTTTTGAGTAAGAGGACATGTAAACCCATTGAAGAGAGAGAGAGAAAAAAAAAAAAAAAAAACTCACCTCTAATCTTCAGAATACGCACTTTGGGTTTCCCTGGGGTTTGGGGTCAGTCACTGCTCTGTCTGAGCCCTAACTCTGCTTCTTATTAGGGAAAGGGTCTGAGGCAAATTTTCTCAACTCCCAGAGCCTCACTTTTTTTTATTCACCAGGTTACAGTTCCCCTTCATCCCAGGAGCAAAGAGTAATCAAGGCAGAGCTCCAATTCCACAGTGGTGTTACCACGGTGTGCTGGGAAAGTTCACTCCGATTCAGCTGCAAGAAATGCTCCCCACCTGCTGTGCACCACACACCAGGGATGGGGAATGAGCACCTTGTTTATTTATCTATCTGCTTCCAGGAACCTCACAGACAGAGGTCACAAGTGATACCGTGACGGGCCACATATGCCAGCAGAGGTGCTGTGTTTGCCTGGCTCAGGGTTCAGGCAAAACCAAACAGTGAATTTGAATTCGTTCAGACAGGGTGTGTGCGGTCTAGATATTTCCAGCCTGATTGATAACACACCCGTGTCACTGTTCTGGCTGCAGCAGGTGCTGACTCTGTGACCTCAGCTTGGTGAGTGTTCACACAGAGAAGGAAGCAAGAACAAGAAGCTGATAAACATACTCCTAACATGCCAACGGTGTCCGGGTCTGCAAGGGCATGACTGTGGTCAACGCACTAAGAGTCAGAGCAGTGAGCCCCTCGGGCCTGGGTTAGGTCCTTTGGGAATCATCCAAGAGGGAGCAGGAACCTCTGGTTCCTGAAACAGCTGAAGAGTGCACTAATCGCAAAGCATGACCATGCCCAAGTGCAAACTGCCCGTGTGAACTTTTACACTCAGCCTTCCCTCTGCCCAGCTCACTTTGTCTTTTCCTTGTCTAGCCACCTCTTTAGGGCTCAGCTAGTGTCCGTCTGTCAAGGTAGCTTGCCACCGTGAGCTAAGCACCTGAGATCTCTGCTCTCCTAGAAGGTCCGACTTCACTTGTTCTATGAATTTCCCATTGCTAGTCCAAAGAGCTTTGGTGGAATAGTGGTTAAGGGCTTGGCTGCTAGCCAAAAGGTCGGTGGTTCAAACCCACCAGTGGCTCCATGGGATAAAGGTGTTACGATCTGCTTCCATGATACCATAGTACTGACTACACTATTCTTTGGACATGGAATTGCTTTGAGTCAGAATCAACAACTCAACACAGTGTGTTCATGCCCTTACTTCCTCAGTAGATGAAGCTCATTGAGGGCAGGGACGATGCTGCCTTAGTCCCCGCTGTATCCTTTCCAGAGCCGTGGTAGTGCAGTGCTTAAGCACTCTACTCCCAACCAAAAGGTCAGCAACTAGAACCCACCAGCCCACCAGCCCCTCCTTGGAAGGAAGACAGGGCAATCTACTTCCATAGAGATACCACCTCGGAAACCCAAGGAGGGGTTGCTATGAGTTGGAATTGACTCTATGACAGTGAGTTTTTTTTTTTTTTTTTTTGGTTTTAGCCACTCTGTGGAAGAAAAATGTGGCAATCAGCTTCTATAAAGATGACAGCCTTGGAAACCCTGCTGGCGAGTTCTACTCTGTCCTACAGGGTCACCTTGAGTGGGAATTCACTTGATGCCAGTAGGTTTGGTTAGGGTTTGGAATCCTTTCCGTTAAGCAAGGTGAGGATCATTTAATGAAGGGAGAGATGCTCGCTGCCTGGTGTCCGTTTTGGTGTATAGTTATCACTTTCTGGAATAAAAAACTGTAGAATTACTTTATAATGACATAATCTCAAAAGAACATAAGTGTGAATTTGTTAATTTGCTTGTTTAACAAACATTTACTGATCAAGGTTGCACAGGGAACTACAGGACATAAACTAGGTCATGCAGGGTAGGCCACTGGAGGCAGAGGAGGTGGAAACTGCTGGGGTGGGGGAGGGGCCATGTGAAGATGTCCCCTGAACAGTGACTGTCTTTGTGACATGGTGCTGCTATAACACCAGTGCCACAGGGGGGTGGCCTGAAAGAGCAGGGATGTGTTTTTTTCTCAGTTCTGGAGGCTGACACTTGCTCTGAAGTGTCAGTTCGGTCCTGGTTGGTGGCCCCACATGTTCCCTGGCCCTTATCTTGTACATGGTCCTCATATGGAGTCTGTCTCCCCAGTGTATGTCTCTACATCCACCCTGATCTGTTTATAACCCAGAAGTGATTAAATGACTGCCATGCCTTTCTTCCACAGAGCAGCTGGTGGATTCAAACCACCAACATTTCAGTGAGCAGCCAAGTGCTTTAACCACTATCCGACCAAGGCTTCTTATCCACAGATATAAGGGCCAGGAACTCAAAAATATTTTGGGGGACACATAGCGTAATCCATAATAGCTACTTATAAAACCAAAAAAAAAACTTCACTGCCGTAGAGTCGGATACAACTCAGAACAACTCCTCCTTGGGTTTCCGAGGCGGTATCAGTATGGAAGTAGATTGCCCAACCTTCCTTCTGAGGAGTGGATGGTAGGTTTGCTAACCTTCTGGTTAGCAGTGAAATGCCTTAGGCCCTATGTCACCAGAGTGACCTATAGCTGACTATTATCAGTAAGAGAAGACATTTATTAGTTACATTTTAAAGATTTACAAAACAGATTACAGTGTGAAGTAGTAAGCTAGCCTCACATCTACAAGCAATTCCTTTGCAAGATAACTGTCCTGCAGAACTATCACTCTGGAATGTTTCTGCAAGAAGGATCTTCAGGAAAGAGGTGCATGCAAACCAGACTTGTAAAAAGCCAGGTTTTTTATTAAAGCACCCATTCCAGGTCTGTACCCATATTATTCAGGATGTCGGAGGCAGGCCCAGCACTAGCATCCAGGAGGTTCTTGTAGCACACTTCTGGAAACACAGGCACACAGACTCTAATGCCAAACTTCCTCACTGTACAAAGAGGAAACCAAGGCTCAGGTGCTCCATGTGATTATAGA
>NW_006921715.1:3050751-3052154 GCF_000298275.1 Orycteropus afer afer | reverse complement strand
CAGAAGACCTCCTGAAAGTGTTAAAAAGCAAAGACATCACTTTAAAGACTAAGTGCACCTGTCCCAAGCAGTGGTATTTTCAATCTCCTCATATGCATGTGAAACTTGGACAATGAGTAAGGAAGACCAAAGAAGAATTGATGCCTTTGAATTGTGGTGCTGGCGAAGAATAATGAATACACCATGGACTCTCAGAAGAACAAACGGATTTGTCCTGGATGAAGTGCAGCCAGAATACTCCTTAGAAGCAAGGATGGAGACTTGCCTCACAGACTTTGGATGTGCGGTCAGTATGGACCAGTCGCTGGAAAAGGACATCATGCTTAGCAAAGCAGAGGGTCAGTGGAAAAGAGGAATACCATCGACAAAATGGAGCAGCATTGTGGCTGCAAGAAATGGAGTCCAATAGCCTGGCAGTGACTGTGGGGACGGCGCAGGAGAGGGTAGTGTTTCGTTCTGTCATACATAGGGTCACAGTGAGTCACAGCTGACTTGATGGCACTAAGCAAAAACAGTAGTAACTGAATTGGGCAGGCAGTTCATGCTATCCCTATACGCCTCACACTAAAAAAGAAGAGAACCTGCCCTGACTGTGTCCTAGCTTGGTTGCTGTAGACAGTATTCACACTCTGGATGGGACGTGGGCAGTGTGGGAGGGTGAGCTCGGCAGCTGGCCTTGCTCTTGGTGGTGGAGTCAGCTGGTCCACTGAGCTGGGAAACAGCTTGTCCACGTCTTTCTGTACATCTGCTGATGCCCAGCCCCACCGGTGTCTCCCAAAAGCCAGGAGAGGTCACTACATTTCACGTGTTTGTTTTCACTACTTTTTATTTAAGGCTTTTCATGTGCCAAGCTCTGTCCCGAGGATTTGGTGTGCATTATCTCACTGAATCCTAGAATTAACCTCTTAGACCTTGGCTCTCTCTTCCACATTTTGCCCAGAAGCTATCTAAGCTGCAAAGGAAAGCGCTCCTTTAAAATCGAAGACAGTCAGAATTCAAACACAGGTCTGTGGATTCGTACTTCACTGTTAGGTATTTCTGCTTATTTTCTCAGACTTTCATTGCTCTGAATACCCTGGTTTGACACCCATGACTGGGTGACCATTTTGGCTTTTGGCACTCGATGATCTTTTGAACCCTCCCGGCTGGTTCAGGAGCTCAGCACCCTCCTCACTGCAGGCCCAATAGGTCTGACCTCACACCTCCCACTTCCAGGTAAGACACTCTCCTCCTCTAGAGCCAGCCCTGGGCAAACCCTTGCTGCCTGGTGACCTGAAGCCTCCATCTCCTAGGGTGTCATTTGGGGAGCAGTGTCGTGAGAAAATGAGGAGCTGAGATGAGCCCATGGGTTTCCTCGCAACAGTAAATCCCTGGGACTTAAACATGTGTGAGCTGGGCAAGAA
>NW_006921715.1:3036849-3037362 GCF_000298275.1 Orycteropus afer afer | reverse complement strand
GCTGATATCTGTGCAACATGTGCACCCCATTGGGTTTGAAACACCAGTGGCACAGCCTCAAGACTCACAGCAACACGTCGCCACAGTAGGACAAATTGACAGACTAGTTTGTCTCCCTTAGCTGTTGGAAACCCCTCCAACCACCCTTACCTGGATGCCTGCAGCTAACTCCTCAATCTGTTCCAGTCCCCTTTGCCTTTTCTGTCCTCTCCCTGCTTCCTGCCTCGCTGCTTGTGGGGGGTGGCCTGGGTTCCCTCTCCTCACCTGGATCCCTGCAGTTGATGTTTGCCACTGTTTCTCCTCAATTTGAGTGGTGTCACTCAATCTGTTCCTATCCCCTTTGTCTTTTCTGTCCTGTCCCTGCTTCTCACCTTGCTGCCTGTTCTTAGGTCCCTGAAATGTGAATAAGAGTGCTATCACTTTAAAATCCAAAATGGTTGCCACTTGTAAACATTAAAAATGGCTGCACTCTTGGTCACTTTAAATATCCAAAATGGCCACTGCTTACAAACA
>NW_006921715.1:3030877-3036375 GCF_000298275.1 Orycteropus afer afer | reverse complement strand
TGGGATGGAGTTCCTGCAGGCTGAGAAGATGGGAGAGAATGGGGGATGGCCAATCCTCCGTTCACCAAGGAGGTGTGGGGTATAAGTGTAACAAGGGGAATTTCACACCTTTTCAGTTGTCAAGGTCCAGAGTGTCCTCGGAGTTACTCGGATATCTTCTGGAGGCTAGAATCTGAATTCCAGGCGCTGGCTCTCAGGGAGGTTTCTCTCTCCATGTGGGCTCTGTGGGAAGGTCCTGGACTCTTCTGGTACTTTTGGGGCCACCGACCTCCCAACTCCCTACTTATAGAAGCTGACAAGTCCAAAGTTCTTGGATCAAACGTCAAGCTGGAGGCTTTTCCTGACTCTTGCAGCTGCAGAGTCCTTGCAGGGACTGAGGAGCTCAAGGTTGGCAGGTAGTATACAGGTAGAATGGTTGGGCATAGGATAGTAATAACAGTAGTAATAAAGGTGGACGTGATGACTTGGTGGTGCCTACCAGCCCAGAATAGCACTGAAGTCTTAGAATGCCTCACTTCATGGAGCCCTCTAAGCCTCAAAGCCAGGCCAGAGCTTCGTGGGGAAACCTCCTCCTTTGTCCTTCAGGCACGCAGCTAAAGGACATTCTCCATACTCTCATCGGTCAGGTTGCACCACAAGATCTGCCAGTGGAATGTGGCTGGAAGTGCGTCCTCCCTCCCTGGCTTGTCCAGTGAAACCAATGTGTTATCCTCCATATTCTCTCTATCTGCATGCTGGCTGGCCAGATGGAGATGACCCTGTGGGTAACTCTGAGGGCCCATGGCAGGGAAGAGGCCCAGGAGGTTGGAGCCTGGATCACTAAACAAGTTCCTATGGAGAACACAGTACTTCCTTCCTGATCCGGGTACCTCACTGAACATTGCTATAACCCAGGGATCAGTATTAGCCACTGAGATTGGGGAAGTTGTCCAGCAACTGGTATTATTAGTTTGAATAAGACAGTATCCTTAACCTAGCAGGAAAATTGATTTGCTCAGACTTCACAGCTGAGAAAGGCAGACCCATGCTCCCTGGACTCCCCCACCCACGCTCATTACACCAGCAGAGCTGCACCATCACACACAGATCCTGCCAGCACGTTTCACGTGAAGTGATTGCCGTGAAGACAAACTTGGCTGTCCCACCTGGGCTCCTCCTAGAATCCTTCCCACAGTGGCACCAAGAGAGGGAACTCAGGCAAAGGTTGCTGGATTCCTGTTTGGCCAAGGATCATGCTGATCCACTCCAAGGCTGGCATCCCCTGGCTCCTGGGCCAGGATTGGATGTGTGAATCCCAGTGGGATGCTGGCTACAAGGCATTCCAGTGGCATTGGACAGGGCTCTGGGGGAGTCAGACGCCTGGCAGGGAGATGTCCCTGGGAACCACAAAGATTAGTTTCTTGGAAGGACACACTGTGTTGTGATTTCAGGGTCATACATGGATAGGTGTCTGTGCTATGTTAGTGAGTATGTCTGTGTGCATACGCACAGTCAGCTCAGCCCGTGTACATTGCCACACATTCATATATGAATGTGGATGCCTGGGTGTGTATGTGAATATTACGGAAATATGTGTATGGAATAAGGGGAAGACCCTCAACAAGATGAGTTGACATAGTGGCTGCAGCAACAGTGCAAACAGGGCAATGATTGTGAGGGTTGTGCATGACCAGCAATGTTTCATTCTATTGTTCATGGGGTCACTATGAGTTAGAACTGACTTGAAGGCACAACACTCAACAACATCGACATATGTATATTTACAGACACATCCATGCTCCTTAATATGTTGTGGTATGGTGTTGTCAAGTCGATTCTGACTCATAATGCCCTTACAGAACATGTCAGAGCTGCCCCATTGGGTTTCCAAGGCTGTGATGTTTATGGAAGTCGACTGCCTCATGTTTCTGCAGAGCCAGTGGGTGGGCATGAACCTCATCCCTTACAGTTAGCAGGAGAGCTGGTAGCAATTGCACCACTAGGGCTCCTTGCATTTCATACACACATATGCAAATACGTAAAACAGTGTCCACCCATGTCTCTTTCTATTGTGTGTGCTGTGTTCTTTAAGTTTACACGTCCAAGGACTGCAAAGCCCCATCTCACAAGTGGAAATGGAGCTAGTTTCTCTAACAGTTTTGAAAGCCACCAAAACTCCACACCAAAGTCTAGCTTGGGGACTTCAAATAAACAAAAATGGCTCACTAATGCAGCTGCTTGTGTGGGAATTATTGAAAACCCCATGACTCACCAGTGTGTTCTGATCCCCGCTTCATTTGGGGGTGAGTGAGGCGGGGGCTTTTGTGGCTGCCAGCAACAGCAGTCGGCTCCGGCCAGCCCACCTCAGGCCACCCAAGTCTGCTCTCAGCACAATTGATAGATCTGTTTTGACAAGTTCTATTAAGTACAAAGGCGGGCAGGGGGGCAACATGTGGAGTTGATAGAGGAGGAGGTGGGAAGGGAGGCTGCAGTGTGAGGCCTGCTGATGTTGACAGAACTTGCTCCGTCATCTTTACGGAATTTCAGGAAGAGTTCTGGCACCCATCATGTTCCCAAGGGCACGGCTCTCCCAGTTCCTGGCACTGTCTCCAATCGCCTGAGAGAGCAGGGGTTTTCTAACACTGTCATTGGCTGTCTTTATTTCTGCTGAGTCACCAGCAAGGCCAACTGAAAAAGGCATTGCTGGAGCCATCCCCGGCTGTGTGGATTTCAGTCCCTCTCCACCCACTCAAGCCCTCCTTGGACCTGTTTCCAGAATCTTTCCCAGGAGCAAAGTTGGCAAGCACACCTGAGCAGATGCCGCTCAGGTTCGCACCATCTTGAGCATGTCCTCGTCATCTCCAGAGCTCCTAAACAAGGTTCGGCAACAGCAAAAACAAACACCATTTTACAACCTCCTTGGATGCACTTCCAAAATGCAAAAGCAATTAATCAGTCACCTCCTCAAGATGCTGCTCCAAGTGGCTGCTGCCTTTGACATGGATCTCGGCTTTGATGGAGCCGAAGAAACAAGTGAGAGAGCCCGAAAGTGTAATGGGCTTCAATTATTTATTTGTTCAGGAGACGAGGGAGTAGAACTTGAGCTATAAGCACATAGATAATCCATCTAAGACCCTCCCAACAGTGATGTCTTTAACTCCCTGCCTGCACATTCTGCTAGGAATGCAATGGGCAGTTTCATCAGGTCTGGCATGGAGCCAAAGGTTCCATGTGCGCGCGTGCGTGTGTGTGTGTGTGTGCGTGCACGCTCACACATGCACATCCATGTTTGAGCCAGCCATATTTGGGGTAACTGAATATCTTTGCACCTTTCACAAAGACTACCGTTTCTAATTGCTTCCCATCAGGGCCATAGTGCCAGTAATCATCTTTGTGCCAATGTGCCAAGGTTATCATCTTCATAATTGATTGTAGGCAAGGAAGTCATGTGTAGCCTAAGTTATTCCCAGCCTTGAACTTTGTCCTCAGTACTTTATTAAGCACATGGAAATATCTTGATGGATCTTTCATCCCAGGAAATTTACAACAGCAGTTACCAGGCCCTTTATAATCCATGGGCTGACAATGTGAGTGGTGGCTGGACATATTTTCCTCCTGAAAATACTGATAAGTGAAGGGAAATCCAAATGCTTATTTACATGCAGGGTTTCTTTAAGAAATGAACTCTGTTGAGGTAAAATAGGGGGATACTTTTGTCAAAGTTTGCACAGACCTTTGTAACTGGAATTTCTTCCAAACTCTTCTTCATGTATACATATAGCTCAAGATTCTGTTCCAAAGCCACCTGTGACAGTCTAATCTAGTTTCTTTCTATGGACAAGGTCTCCTCCTACCCTGAATTCTCACCACACTTCATTTATGCCCATTTTCTTCAGAAGTCATTTTGTCTCATCTACATTTCCTAACCTTGTTCTGAAGTCTAATTTCTTCAAGAGAAGAGTCCATGTTCTGTTTACCTTGTGATAACACTGTGCTTAGCTGTTGCTTAGCCAACATTTGTTGCATGGATGGAAGGGTGGATGGGTGGATGGGTAGACAGGTGGGTGGATGGATGGATGGATGGGTAGGTCAGTCAGCAGGTGGGTGGATGAATGGCTGGGTGGGTAGATGGATGGATGGATACATGGATAAATGGATTAATACAATTTCTTATATTTTGTCACTTTACCTATACACCAATAACTCAGAACAGTAACTTACTTTGATGTGGACTTTGATATCTTTCTGAGAAACTACCTTTGAGAGAAGAAACTAAATATGCCCAGCTGAACATTAACTAAGTACTTAAAACAGGAGTGGGTCCCTCCTGGCTGGAAAGTCTCACATGCTATGAAACCAAAGGAGTCATGGAGCTTTGTAATAACTCAGAAGAGCCAATTCCCCAATGCTAGGAAGGAAGGCAAGGCAGACAAAAAGGGCAGTAATATAAAAGAAATATGGGAAGATATGGGTTTGGGGTCCAAATTCATGTCCCAAGTCACAGCATGAAGACTGCAGTGATGACAGAAGTCATGCTGGGCAGATTCCACGGGGCAGGAGATGAGCAGGAGGGAGCTCCCCGAGTACCTTGGAAATAGCCAACTTGCTTTGAATCTTGCTGTATGTATTGGCTGGACATAAGACATGGGTGGAGTAGCCTTGGTTAATGGGCCAAAGAAGAAGCAGAGAGAAGCCTAAAATTGTCTAATACTCAAATTCCACCTTGGCATTTTCCTTTCTAAGTATTTGGCCATCTCTTGTTTTTTCCCTGTATACTTCTTTCAAATAAAACCTCAATCAAGGCTATAATTTAAGTTCTTCCAAATAATCCTTAAGTGATGCACAATTTGGGAAAATGCCATCATGGAACTCACATTTCTTCAATTTGTAAGTTCTGGGCCACATGAATAAGACATTAAAGCAAGTGACCACCAAACCTCCCTAATTCAGACTGATTATCTGGAGGACCTTCTGGCTGAATGATGAGAAATTGGATCTAGAAAATATTTTTAAAGAAATTCATTTTTATTGCCTTCAAGGACAAGCGCTAACTCCAAGTAGGCTAGCATGCAGTTAAGTAGCGGCCCTCAGAGGATGAGGTTTAATGAAGAGATAAGAATGGTCTGTAATTAGTTTATCACTTATTTGTATGGCAAA
The DNA here is from genome assembly GCF_000298275.1 of Orycteropus afer afer. NCBI lineage: Eukaryota > Metazoa > Chordata > Mammalia > Tubulidentata > Orycteropodidae > Orycteropus > Orycteropus afer. The sequence goes on along the minus strand of NW_006921715.1, from coordinate 3,031,239 downwards.
GGGTGCTTTGGAGGTGCTTGAGAATGCTTGAAAACAGTGTGTACTCTTAAGTCATTTCAATACTTACCCAGAAATTTGTTTATACAACTAATTTGTTTAGTGAAGCCATTGCTTCAGCTCAGGCTCCAATCTACTCACCCCACTTTTGAAAGGGAGGATGGGCACAGCAATAAGGTCTCACTTGGCTTCTAAACCAACATGAGGAGATGAGGAGTGAGGGCACTTCCTGGGAGGGGTGTCAATCCCCATTGGCAAGGAAGCTGAAAAAGACACTGGCCTTCAGATGGGTATGTGCCACTCAGTAAGCTACCACGTGTGCCATGTCATCTTCAGATGGGTATGTGCCACTCAGTAAGCTACCA
>NW_006921715.1:3024371-3030747 GCF_000298275.1 Orycteropus afer afer | reverse complement strand
TGTGACATGTCAGTCAAGGACAATACTTACTAAACCTACATGATCCAGAAATTAACACTGTCTCCACAGGTTAATCTGCTTTCTCATTGTAGGCTATCATCTATGAGAAATGAGTTAGAGGCCAAAGCAAAGAGTTCGCACAATTGTTCAGTATTCAGCTGCTAACCAAAAAGTTGGTGGTTTGAATCCACTCTAAGATCCTCCCAACAGTGAGGTCAGCAGCTCCGTGGGAGAAAAACCTGGAGAACAGCTTCTTTAAGGATTACAGCCTTGAAAACCTGGTGGGAGAATTCTACTCTGTGCCATGGAGTCATTATGAGTAAAACATTGACTCCATGGCACCTAACAGCAATCATTAATCGGAATGTTGGCAGTTTGCACCCACCTGGATACACTGCAGAACAATATCCTGGCAATCCACTTATGTAAAGATTACAGCCAAGACAATCCTACAGAGCAGTTCCCCTTTGTAACACACGGGGTTGCCATGAGTTGGAATCGATCAGATGGCAGCACGTTTGTTGTTTCCTTTTTGACTTATTGGATGCTCGACTCTCAGCACATCATTTAAACCTTCTGTCCGTTTTCTCTCAAAAAAAAAACAAAAAAAAAAACAACAACTCACTGTCATCGAGTCAATTCTGACTCATAGTGATCCCTTTTGGGTTTCCAAGGTGGAAAATCTTTATGGAAGTAGATTGCCCAGTATTCCTTCTTCAGAATGGCTGGTGGGTTTGAACTGCCAAACTTCTGGTTAGCAGTCAAATGCTGAAGACACGATGATGAGTTAATATGTATGTTCTCTATAAACCATAAACTATGCACAAATTTAAGAGACAACCATTATCCAATCTTTCACATGCAGACCCACTGGGTATATATTTCAGTGACTTAAAATTTAAAGAATAGTTTAAAGTTCAAAAGTCAGAAGAGTAATATTTAAAGGTCTTATTGTGTAGGTTAGATAGCCCTAGTTTGAGTCTTTATTAGATTTCTTTTTCTTTTCTTTTTTTTTTTTTTTTTATTATTGTGCTTTAGGTGCAAGTTACAGAGCAGAATTTGTTTTACATTCAACATTTCATGTATATTTGGTTTCACTCCCCATTTACCATCCCCAACCCTAACCCTGTCTCCTCCCCTCCCCACCCAATAATCCTTCCCCCTTGCCCCTCATAGTTATGCACTCCTGTGTGTCCTGCATTTCCTCCATGCGAATGTTGGTCCTCTGGTGCCCCATGGTCAATTGTGCCAAGGGATTCATCTCCATAGAGTATGTGGTTGCATCACCCTGGGTTGAATGGTCTGCATGTACATCTTGTTTACTATCGGGCTGAGAGCCAGACCCTGGGAGTGAGTTTTATTCCAGGCCCAAACTCTATCCCAGGGCCATAGTATTGGGGGTCTCGCCAGACTCCATCTGACCAGTAATTCAGGTCGTTATTGTGTTTTTGGATATTCCACGTTTTTCTTCCCACTCTATCCAGAATCTCCAATTTTGATCCTTTCCTGAGTGGTTAGCATTGATAGCCAGGCACCATCTAGTTCTTCTGGTCTCAAGGTCCATCATGTCCTAGGCTGAGTGCTTCCAAATGCCCTTGGCTTTTTGCACTCTTCTTCACTTTTGACAATAGGAAGCCATTAGCTGCATCTTAGATGGCCACTTGAAAGCTTTTAAGACCCCATTACTACTCACCAATGTAGGATGAGGAACAAGACTTTTATGTATTCTGTTGTGCCTATTGAGTCTGGTGTCCCCCAGTACTATGGTCCTGAGTTGCTTGATCCATTGGATCTCTCTCCCACAGTGTCTGGCTGTCTGTGTGGGATTACTCTAGATTTCTTATTAAGGAATATTTCCTATGATGTTAAACCTCTCTCTATCTCAATTCTTTATCTGTCAGATGAAGACAGGAAAATAAGTGTTTTAAACAAGAGTAGCCACAAAAGAAAAAATAGATGAATTAGACTTCATTAAAAAAAAACAAAAACCTGTTGTTTATCAAAGGGCATTGCCAAGAAAGTGAAAAAGACAATCTGCCGAATAGGAGAAAATATTTAGAAATCATAAATCTGATAAGGGTTTAATATCCAGAATGTATGAGCAACCCTTACAGCTCAACAACAACAAAAAATTATAATCCAATCCAAAAACGAGCAAACAATTTGAACAAACATTTCTCCAGATGAGATATACAAATGACCACTTAGCACAGGAAAAGATGTTCAACACCATTCATCCTTTGTTGCTGTTGTCAGGTGCCCTTGAATCGGTTTTGACTCAAAGAGATCTCATGTACAAAAGAACTAAAGGATTATGAGGATGGCACCTAGGCCTGCTCCATCCTCACAAACATTGCTGGGCTTGAGACCACTGTTGTAGTCACTGTGTCAATCCATCTCCATGAGGGTCTCCCATTTCTTTACTGACCCTCTACTTTACCAAGCATGATGTCCTTCTTTAGAGAGTGGTCTCTCCCGAAAACATGTCCAAAGTATTAGAGGTGAAGTCTCGCCATCCTTGCTTCTAAGGAGCATTCTGGCTGTCTTTCCACCAAGACAGATTTATTCTTCTTCTAGCAGTCCATGGTACATTCAAATTCTTCACCAACATCATTCGAATTCATCCATTCTTCCACAGCTTCCATTATTCATTGTCCAGTTTTCATATGCATATGAGGCAATTGAAAATATCATGGCTTGGGTCAGGGGCACTTTAGTCTTCAAAGTGACATCTTAGCTCTTTCACACCTTAAACAAGGCTTTTGCAGCAGATTAGCCCAATGCAGTAGTGTCTGATTTCTTGACTGCTGCTAGTATAGATGTTGATTGTGGAGCCAAGTAAAATGAAATTGCTGACAAACTCAATCTTTTCTCCATTTGTCATGGTGTTGTTTGTTGGTCAAGTTATGAGGATTTTGTTTTCCTTATGTTGAAATGTAACCCATACTGAAAACTGTAATCTTTGGTCTCCATTAGTTAGTGTTTCAAGTCTTCTTCACTTTCAGAAAGCAAAGTTGTGTCATTTTCATATCACAGATTGTTGATGAATCTTCTAGTCTCAATGCCTCATCCTTCTTCATATAGTCCACCTTCTTGGATTATTTGCTCAGCATACAGATTGAATAAGTATCATGAAAGGATACAACCCTGATGCTCAGTCTTCCAAATTTTAAACCATGCAATACCCATTTTTTTTTCAAATGACTGCATATTGTTTTGTGTACAAGTTCCTCATGAGCATAATTAAGTGTTCTAGAATTCCAAATCTTCCCAATGTTATAAGAGTTTGTTATGATCCACAGAGTAGAATTCCTCTGCATAGCCAATAAAACACAGGTAAACATCTTTCTGGTTTTCTTTGCTTTCAGCCAAGATCCATCTGACATCAGCAGATGTCCTCTTCTGAATCCAGCTTACATTTCTGGAAGTTGTCTGTCAATATATTGCCACAATCATTTTTTTGAAATACCATCTGCAAAATTTTACTTGTGTGTGATATTAATGATATTGTTGGAAACTTTTCACATTATGTTGGATCATCTTTCTTTGGAATGGTCACAAATATGGATGTCTTCCAGTCAGTTGGCCAACTAGCCATTTTCCAAATCTCTTGGCATAAACGATTGAGTTTCCATCTTTGCGTCCATTTGTTGAAACATCTCAATAAGCATTCAATCAATTCCTGGAGCCTTGTTTTTTACCAAAATTTCTTCAGTGCAGCTTGAATTTATTCCTTCAATACCATATGTTCTAAATCATATGCTACTTTCCAAAATGGTTGAACATTGACCAACTCTTTTTTGTACAGTGAGTCTGTGTATTCCTTCTATCTTCTTTTTATGCTTCCTGGATCATCCAATATTTTGCACATAGAATTCTTCAATATTGCAACTCAAGACTGGATTTTTCCTCAGTTCTTTCAGCTTGAGAAACATCAAGCATGTCCTTCCTCTTTGGTTTTCTAACTTCGGGTCTTTGCACATTCATTATAATACTTTGTTTTATCTTCTCAAGTTGCCCTTTCTAAATCTTCTGTTCTAATTGTTTACATGATTTCTTCCATTAGTTTTAGCCACTGTCAAAAGCAAGTTTCAGAGTCTCTTCTGACCCCATTTTGGTCTTTTCCTTCTCTCCTATCTTTTTAATTACATTTTTATTTCTTCATGTATGATGTTCTTGATATCATCTACAACTCGAGTCTTCAGTCATTGGTGTCAAATGTACCAAAGCTGTTCTTCAGATGGGGTCTAAATTCAGGTAGGATTCACTCAAGGTCATATTTTGGATCTCTTGGACTTGTTCTGATTTCCCTGTTTCAATTTAAGCTTGCATGTGACCAACTGATGATTCGCTCCACAGTGAGCCCCTGGCCTTGTTCTGAATGATGCTATTGAGCTTCTCTGTTCTCTCTATCCACAGATGTAATTGATTTCATTTGTGTATATTCTATCTGGTGAAGTCTATGTGTATAGGCACTGTTTATATTGCATAAAAGAGGTATTTTCAATGAATAAATCTTAGGTCTTACAAAATTCTATCATACCATCTCCAGTGTCATTTCTCTCACCATAGTCATATTTTCTAACTACTGACACTTCTTTGTTTCCAACTTCCGTGTTCCAATCACAAATAATTATCAATATGCATTGATAGCATGTTCAATCAATTGTAGACTGAAGAAGTTGGTAAAAATCCTCAATTTCTTCATGTCTGGCTTTAATGATTGGTGTATAAATTTGAATGATAATAGTAGTCATACTTGTAGATATATGGATATTATCCTATCACTGATAGCATTGTATTTCAGGATAGAGCTGGAAATGTTCTTTCTGATGATGAGTGTGACACCATTCCTCTTCAATTTGTCATTCCCAGCATAGTAGACCATATGATTATCTGATTCAAAATGGCCAATATCAGTCCATTTCAGCTCACTAACATCTAGGATATTGAACTTCATGCATTCTATTTCATTTTTGGCAACTTCTAATTTTCCTATATTCATACTTCATATATTCCACATTCCAATTATGAATGGATGTTTGCAGCTATTTTATTCTCATTTCGAGTCATGCCAGAGCAGCAAATGAAGGCCTGAAAGCTTTACTTCATCCTTGTAACTAAGACAGCCTGTAGTTTGAGGAGGCAGCTCTTCCTCAGTCATGTTTTGAGTATCTTCCAACCTGACAGGTTCATCTTCTGACACTATATCTTAAAATGTTTCAGTGCTATTTGTAAGGATTTCAATAACTAATTTTTTTTTAGGAGTGGACTGCCTCTTCCTTTCTCCTAATCTGTTTTAGTCTGGAAGCTCCACTGAAACCTATCACTTTGGATGACCCTGCTGATGTGTGAAATACTGGTGGCAAAATACCCAGCATCACAGCAATACACAAGCCACCACAGTACAACAAACTGGCAGACAAGTAGTATCCTTCCTCATTAGGGAAATGGAAATCAAAATCAGTATGAGATACCACTTTGCACCGACTAAAACAAAAAACAAAACAAAACAAAACAAAACTCACTGCTGTCAAGTTGGATTCGACTCATAGCGACCCTTCCTTGAGTTTCTGAGGTGGTATCATTATGCAAGTAGATTGCCCAATTTTCCTTCCAAGAAGTGGTTGGTGCATTCGAACCACCAGCCTTCTGGTTAGCAGTCAAATGACTTGGGCACTATGTCACCAGAGTTCCTATCAAAAGGATGGAAAATAGTAAGTGCTGACTAGGATGTGGAGAAATTGGGACCTTTGTCCACTGCCGGTGGGAATGTAAAATGGTGCAGCTGTTGTTGAGAACAAGTTTCTGCTTCCTGAAAGTGCCAAACAGAATTACCATGTTGTTGTTGTTATGTGCCATTGAGTAGACCCCAACTCATAGCAACCCCTTCTTGGGTTTCTGAGGCAGTATCACTGTGGAAGTAGATTGCCCAACCTTCTTTCCAAGGAGTGGGTGGTGGGATGAACCACCAGCCTTCTGGTTAGCAGTCAAGTGCCTTAGACACTATGCTACCAGAGCTCCATAAGACCCAGCAATTCCACTCCTATATATATACCCCAAAGAATTGAAAGCAGGGATTGAAACAAACACTTGTACACTCATGTTCACAGTGGCATTTTTCAAAAGTGCCAAAAAGTGAAAACTGTTCAAGTATCCCAAAACAGATAAATGGATAGGAAAAGAAAAAAAAAGTGTGGTATGGGAGCTCTGGTGACGTAGTGTCTAAGACATTTGACTGCTAATCAGAAGGCTGGTGGTTCAAACCCCCACCCACTCCTTGGAAGGAAGGTTGAGCAATCTACTTCCATAGAGATACTGCCTCAGAAACTCAAGGAGAGTTTACAATGAGTCAAATCAACTCAATGACAGTGAG
>NW_006921715.1:3018608-3024271 GCF_000298275.1 Orycteropus afer afer | reverse complement strand
ATATTATTATTTTTTCTTTAAAAAGAATGAAGTTTTAATACGAATAAACCTTGAAAACATTATGCTGATTGAAATAAGTCAGAAAGAAAACGATAAATATAATATGACTCCATTTATATAGAATATCTGTTGTTGTTATGTGTCATCAAGTCATTTCTGACTCATAGAGACTCTATATACAACAGCACAAAACACTGGCTGGTTCTATGCCAGCCCCACAGTCCTTGCTATACCTGAGCCCATCATTGCAACCACTGTGTCAATCCATCTCTTTCAGGGCCTTCCTCTTTTACATTGACCCTTCATTTTACTGAGTATTGTATCCTTCTCCAGAGAATGGTCCATTCTGACAACACGACCAAAGTCAGTGAGACAAATCTGGCCATTCTCACTACCAAGGAGCATTCCAGCTGCACTTCGTCCAGGACAGATGTTAGTTCTTCTGGCAGTCCGAGGTACCTTCAGTATTGTTTGCCAACACCACAACTCAAAAACATCAACTCTTCTTCAGTCTTCCTTATTCATTGTCCAGTCTTCACAGGCATATGAGGTGACTGAAAATACCATGGTTTCAGTTAGGCACACCTTAATCTTCAAAGAGACATCTTTTGTCTTCAGCACTTGAAAGAGGTCTTTTGCAGCAGATTTCCCAAGTGCAATACATTGTCTGATTTCTTGACTGCTGCTTCCATTAGTAGGAGATCTGGCAGCATAGTGCCTAAGGCATTTGATTGCTAATCAGAAGCCTAGCAGTTCAAACCCACCAGCCATCCCTCGGAAGGAAGGTTAGGCAATCTACTTCCATAGTGATACCACCTTGGAAACCCAAGGACGTGTTGCTATGAGTCGACAGCCATGAGGTTTTTTTGGGGGAGGGGGTTTGCTTCCATTGGTGTTGATTGTAGAACTAAGAAATATGAAATCTTTGACAACTTCATACTGCAAACTGTAGTCTTTAATTTTCATCCGTAAGTGCTTCAAGTCATCCTCACTTTCAGCAAGCAAAGTCGTGTCATCTGCATATCACAGGTTGTTAATGAGACTTCCTCCAATGCTGATGCCACATTCTTCTTCATATAGTCAAGCTTCTCATATTATTTGCTCAGCATACAAATTGAATAAATATGGTGAAAGGTTAAAACCCTGACACACTCCCTTCCTGATTTTAAACCATGCAGTGTCCCCTTGTTCTGTTAAACCAACACACTCCTAGTCTATGTACAGGTTCCTCATGAGTACAATTAAGTGTTCTGGAATTCCCATTCTTCTCAATGTTATCCATAATTTGTTATGATCTACACAATCTAATGTTTTTGCATTTTCAATAAAATAGAAGTAAACATCTTTCTGGTATTCTTTGCTTTGAGCCAAGATCCATCTGACATCAGCAATGATATCCCTCATTCCATGCCCTTTTCTGAATCCAGCTTGCATTTCTGGAAGCTCACTGTCAATATACTGCTGCAACCGTTTTATAGTTATGTTCAGCAAGATTTTACTTATGAGTGATATCAATGATTTTTTTTTTTATAATTTCCACATTATTTGGGATCACATTTCTTTAGAATGGGCACAAATATGTATCTCTTGCAGTCAGTTGGCCAGGTAGCTGTCTTCCAAATTTCTTGGCATAGATGAGTGAGTGCCTCCAGGGCAGTGTCCATTTGTTGAAATGTCTCACTGGGTATTCTGTCAGTTCCTGGAATCTTTTTCTTTGTCAATTCCTTCAGTGCATCTTCGACTTCTTCTTTCAATACCATTGGTTCTTGATCATATGCTACCTCCTGAAATGGATGAACATCAACCAATTCTTTTTGGTACAGTGACTCTGTGTATTCCTTCCATCTTCATTTGATGGAATATCCAAGATAAATACATGGAGACAGAATGTACAGAAATAGTTATCATGGCCTTGGGAAGAGGGAAAACAACAGAAGGTTGTGTTAGGCATGATAACAAAGTTCTAGAAACAGTGGTGATGGTTGCACAGCATTGTGAATGTCGTTAGTATCACTGGATTTTATCTCCGAATGTGGTAAAAATAGTAAATTTTATGTTGTGTGTATTTTACCACATTTTTTTTAAATAAAGGGTTTTAAAAAGTCCCCATACCCCCCCCCAAAAAAAAAGGTAAGGGTAAAGAGCTTTTCACAGCACCTGGCACCTAAGAACTGTTTAACAAATGTTAGCCTCCCCAAACAAATTCTTTCAGTTCATAAGGAGACCAGTATATAGATGTTTACTGCATCATTATAGTGGCAGAGTAGTGGAGGCAACTGGGAGGGAAATCACTGCGAAAATAGACAGATGAGGTGGCCTTAGCCCACAGGGAAACACATGAACATGATGAAATGTACATGTGGAACGTGAAAAACAAATAAGTGGAAAAAGGAAAATACAGAATATGATGCAGAATGCAACAATATTTGTGTAAATTGAAACACATACAAAGAAAAAATTAATTCATTTTGTATGAACTCACTGGATTCATGTTAAACATGGACAAGGGAGATGGAGAATGTCGTCTGGTTATAAAAGAGAACGAATGAATGGAAGGAACAAAGGAAGGCAGACAGACAGACAATGGATGATAATGTGTCATGAACATATTATAGGATCGGATTAACTTCCAGCCTGAAGCATAATTGAACAACAAAATACTGTAAAATGCATTAAAAACATGGTAGTTCTTATTATTATAGTACTTAGTGAATCCAACTTTCCTATTTTTGGAATTAGAAAAATAAATTCCCTGTACTAGTTTCCTCAGGCTGTTGTAAAAATTACCACATACCAGGTGGCTTGGAAGAGAAAACGTGTTCTCTCACAGCTACGGAGGCCTGAAGTCTGAAGTCAAGGTATCAGCAGGACCGTGTTGCTTCTGACGCTCTGGGGAGCCTCTGCTTTTTGTCTCTTCCGGTTTCTGATGGCTGCAGGCATTCCTTGGCTTGTGGTCGCATCGCCCCAGTCTCTGCCTTTGTGCTCACACCGTGTCCTTCTTTTCTGTCTCAGAAGTCCCTGGCTGGTGCAAACGGTAACCGTGCTCAGCTGCCAGCTGAAAGGCTTGGGGTTGGAGTGCACCCAGAGGGCATCTCGGCAGAAAGGCCTGGTGAAAACGGCCCGGAAGTTCAGCCGCTGAGAATCCTATGGCGCCTGCTCTGCGGAGGACACTGTAGCTTTCAGACAATTCAATTCTCCTCCCGGAGCCCTCTCACCTAAGGAATGGCCGCCACAACAAGGTGAGCAGACCGGAATTGTCTCTGGGATCTGCTCTTTGGTGGTGAGACATTGCGTCTCTGACTCATGAGGCCCAACACTGGTTCCAGGTCATTAATTCCGGCTCTCCCCCACTCTTCCTACTAAGCTTCTGGTCATCCTGCTATATGGATTCAGGTACTTTGCTAGGAGCGGGGATAGGGAACACTGGGTCAGGACCCTGGTAGAATTGAAAGCCATGCCAAGAGTTACATACAGCATGTGGTGATAACAACAGGGACAGGGACAGGGTTGTGGTGACTGAAGGTGTAAGGTGGGGAGAGCAGTTTGTGCAAAATCTGAGGAGGTATGTTATGTTCAGGGAAATGTAAGTTCTGTCATCTGGCTGGAACCAAGAGTGGGAGAACTGCCTGAATCCATGGTGCGCCCTGTCTCCTCTCTTCGATGTCTGTGTACCACCAGCGGTGGTTGTGACTCCCCTGTGACAGCAGCTCCTACTGGAGGACCTGCACTCTGAGATCCCAGCTCCTTGGAGTTCTCACTGCTTGACTTCTAGCTTCTGCAAGAGGCCCCAACTTCTTTCTCCAAATTTCCAGCCAGCCCCAGTGGCTGCCTCCCCACCTGCCACTTGTCTTCTCTGCTCTTCCATCTCCTGTGGAACCAATTCCCCTTTATTTAATCTGCAGGGGCTGAAACCTATCGATTGTGTTCCAGATTGATGCACTGGGGATGATGGTACAGCAGAAACCAACACAAAGAGCTGTGTTTTCCGGAAGTGTACCCCCCAGTACTTAACACTTGCCAAGGGGCGTGCAAGTCCATAACAATGAAAAGCCTTCAATCTCGTGTTATAGTAACATGCAGATAGGTCCTGGCACGGAGAAGGGATCAGGAGATGAAGAAGGAAGAAGACAGGAAAGCGTTTCACAGGTGTAGAATGTGGCTGCGCTTCCAGATGAAACCATTGACTGTGTCAACGTTGTCCACCATGACAGTGCGCTCTTCATGTCTTACTGCATTACAGTGGAATGCAGTGTAGAATAAAGATCCGTGTTAGTCTCTAAAAAAGTCAGGGTTTGACACGTGTCTGCCTTCAACTACACTAAACCTTTCAACTGTTAAGCTTAACCCCGAACCTCTTAAGCTCTGGGAAAAAAGATACCTGCATATTAGGGATGCTATGAGATGAATGGGAGCTCTGGTGGCATGGTGCCTAAGGCACTTGACTGCTAACTAAAGGATGTTGGTTCAAACCCACCAGCCACTCCTCAGAAGGAAGATTGGGCAATCTACTTCCATAGAGATACCGCCTCAGAAACCCAAGGAGGGGTCACTATGAGTCAGATCCAACTCAATGGCAATTATTATTATTTTTTCTTAATGAGATGAATGTTAGTAAGACAGCACAATTAATTAGCATCCACAATAATAATCAACTCTAACCATTTACTATTTATTTCTCTTCATTTGCATAAAACCAAACTCACTGCCTTTGAGTCAATTTAGACTCAGACCAATGCTATAGGACAAAGGAGAACTGCTCCATAGGGCTTCTAAGGCTGCTCTTTATGGAAGCAGAACATCACATCTTTTTCCCTCAGAGTGACTGGTGGATTTGAACTAATGACCTTTTGGTTTGCAGCTGAACACTTTAAACACTGTGCCACCAAGGTGCGTCTGATGGTAAAAACGATTTTTACAAAAACACATGCATTGTTTTTTACAACTGAACTGCTCATCCATGGAAAAATGCATGGCATCTGGAAAAAATTCCTCAATCTCTCTGAGTCTTGGTTTCCTTATCTGCACAATGATTGTTGTTATAGTTGTTAGGTGCCATCGAGTGGTCTTTGACTCATAGTGACCCTAGGAGCAGCAGAACGAAACACCACCTGGTCCTGTGCCAGCTCTGCGATCCCTGCTGTACTTGAGCCCATCACCACAGCCATGGCCAATCCATCTCGTTGAGGGCCTTCCCCTCTTTCGTCAACCCCCCACCTTACCAAGCATGACATCCTTCTCCAGGGAATGGTCCCTTCTGATAACATGAGCAAAGTAGGTGACAAAGTCTGGCCATTTTTGCTTCCAAGGAGCATTCTGGTTCCAATTCATCCTGGACAGATTTGTTAGTATTTTAGCACTCCATGGTACTTTCAGTATTCTTTGTCAGCACTGCAACTCAAAAGCATCAATTCTTTGCCGGTCTTCCTTACTCATTGTCCAGCTCTCACATGCATACAAGGCAATTGAAAATACCATGGCTTGTGTCAGGTGCACCCTAGTCCTCAAGGAGACATCTTTGCTCTTCAGCACTTGCCCAGTGCTATACATCATCTGAAAGAGGAACAGTCAGCCACAGGGACCCAGGTGGGGGGGATACGAGAGGTCTCCAACAGCAGGACAAACTTGTCTGTCGGTTTGTCCTACTGTGGTGACATGTAGACGTG
>NW_006921715.1:2978414-3013423 GCF_000298275.1 Orycteropus afer afer | reverse complement strand
GTCCCTGAGTTGTCTCTCCTCACCTGTAACCCTGGGGCTGACTGCTCTACCCAGTGTGTTTTTGTTGTGGTCACTGTTGTTGTGTCATTCAGTCAGTTTTGACTCATATCTACAACAGAGCATAACACTGTCCTGAACCATGCTCACAATCATCACTATGCTTGGGTTCATTGTTGCAGCCAGCTTGTCAATCTGTCTCATTGAGGATCTTCACTTTTATCAGTTTGCCTCTGTTTTGTCTAGACTGATATCTTTCTCTAGAGACTGGTCCCTTCTGACAACATGACGAAAGTATGAGGGATAAAATCTAGCTATCCTCCTTCTACGGAGCATTCTGGCTGTACATCTTCCAAAACAGATTTGTTCCTGCATTGAGCAGTCCATGGTACATTCAGTATTCATTGCCAACAGCAAGACTAAAAATGCATCAATTCTTTCATGATCTTTATTCATTGTCCAGATCTCACATGCATATGAGGCTACTGAAAATACCATGGCTTGAGTCAGGTGAACCTTAGTCTTCAAAGTGATATCTTTATTCTTTAATACTTTAAAGAGATGTTTTGTAATAGATTTGCCTAGTGCAATATCTCATTTGATTTCTTGACTGCTGCTTCAATGGACATTGATTGTGGATCCAACTAAAATGAAATCTTTGACAACTTCAATCTTTTCCCCATTTATCATGTTGCTTATTGGTCAAATTTTCATGATTTTTTTTCTTTATATTGAGGTGTAATCTGCACTGAAGACTGTAGTCTTTGATCTTCATTAGTGAGTGCTTCAAGTCTTCTTCACGTTCAGCAAGATAAGTTATACCATCTGTATATCACAGGTCTATGACTCACTCACTGCCATCAAGTCAGATCCAATTCATAGCGAACCCTCCTTGGGTTTCCAAGGCTGTATCACTATGGAAGTAGATGGTCCAATCTCCTTTCCTAATATCACAGGTAGTTAATGAGAATTCCTCCAATCCTGATGTCACATTCCTCTTCATATAGTCCAGCTTCCTGAACAATTTGCTCAGCATACAGCCTACCTATAATAAAGTGTTAGTGTTAGCACAACATCCAAATTACACAATGTCCTATTTCACAGAACATATCCTAAGTGTTACATGACATCAGTAATAGCCCTGGTGGCATAGTGGTTAAGTGTTAGGCTATTAACTTAAAGGTCAGAGTTTCAAACTCACCAGTTACTCCATGAGGGAAAGATGAGGCAATCAACTTCTGTAAAGATTTGCAGCCTTGGAAACCCTATAGGGAAGTTCTACTTGTCTTATTGAGTCATTATGAGTCAGCACTGACTTAATGGTAGTGGGTTTGATTTTGGTTTTGATTTATATATGGCACTTATCTTGGATCCCTTTAACCTTCTCCAGTCTGAGCTGATTGCTTTCAAGATTTGTTGCACAATTCTCCACCTGAGATTTCTTATAACAATATTATGTGAAGTCTCTTTCCTTACATTCTGTTAGATTGCATTTTCTCAATCTTTCTTTGTTTACTTCTTTAATTGAGCAAATTCTTAAAAAGCCTCCTCTTAAAAAGCATCTATATTGATTCTGTGTGTTCATTTGTTTGATCATTTAGCTGGCTATAGAAATCTAAATTAGTAATCAATTTCTCAGAATTGTGAAAGGATTTCTTTATTTTCATTTAGCTCCTAATATTGCGATGGAGAATTCCAGTGACATTCCAATTCTCAAACTGTTGTATGTGATCTGAGATTTTCCTGTCAGAAGCCCTCTAGAATATTTTTTTTTTTTGTTTCTAGAGTTTTGGAACTGTGCCTTGGTTAGGTCTTTTCTAACTCATTGTACTGGATACTCAGTGAACCATTCCACAGCTCATGCTCTTACATGCTTCTTTTTGTTAGGTGCCCTTGAATTGGCTTTGACTCACAACAACCTTATACACAGCAGAACAAAACACTGCCTGGTCCTGCATCAGCACCACAATCCCTGCTAGGTAGTAGCCACTGTGTCAATCCATTTTGTTGAGGGTCATCTCATTTTGTGATCACCTTTTACTCTTCTATAGATGATATACTGAAATATTGTCTGATATAATGCCAGAAGATGCTCCTTCAGGTCAGAAGTCACTCAAAATATGACTGAGGAAGAGCTGCCTCTTCAAAGTAGAGTTGACCTTAATGACGTGGATGGAGTAAAGCTTTTGGGACCTTCATTTGCTTATGGGGCATGACTCAAAATGGGAAGAAACAGTTGCAAACATCCATTAATAATCAGAATGTGGAACATATGAAGTATGAATTTAGGAAAATTGGAAGTTGTCAAAAATGAAATGGAACACAGAAAAATCAATATCCTAGGCATTAGTGAGAAACTCTGGTGGTATGGTGTCTAAAGCACTTGACAGTTAACCAGAGAGTTGGTGGTTTAAACCCGCCAGCCACTCTGCAGATGGAAGATGGGGTAATCTACTTCCATAAAGATTTACCACCTAGAAAACTGAAAGGGGGTCACTATGAGTCAGAATTGACTCATTGGTGGTGAGTTTGAAATTTTTAAGGCATTAGTGAACTGACTGGACTGTTTTGAGCCATAATGAATCAGACAATCATAAAGTCTACTATGCCAAGAAAGACAAATGGAAGGGAAATGGCATCACATTCACCATCAAAAAGAACATTTCAAGATCTATACTGAAGGACAACACTTCAGTAGTGATAGTCAGTGAAAGGATAATATACATACGCATACAAGGAAGAACAGTTAGTATCACTATTATTCAAATTTATGCACCAATTGTTAATGCCAAAGATGAAGAAATTGAAGATTTCTACAAACTTCTGCAGTCTGAAATTGATCAAACATGTAATCAAGATGCATCAATAATTATTGGTAATTGAAATACAAAAGTTGGAAACAAAGAAGAATGATTGGTAGTTAGAAAATATGGTATTGGTGTTAAACATTATGCCAAAGATCACATGATAGAATTTTGCAATCTCAATGGCTTATTCATTGCAAATACCTTTTTGCAAAAACAGAAACAGAAACTATACACATAGTCCTTATCAAATGTTATACATAGGAATGAAATTGACTGCATCAGTGAAAAGACGACAGAGAAGTTCAGTGTAACAGTCAGAACAAGACCGGAGACTGGCTGAAGAACCGATCATCAATTGCTCACCTTTTACTCTACTTATATATAATTATAATTATATATACTACTCTAATAATATATAATTATATATATTTAATTGCTCATATGCAAGTTCAAGTCGAAGCTGGAGAAAATTAAAACAAGTTCAAGCCAAACCAAACTGAACTCACTACCATCAAGTTGATTCCAATTCATAAAGACCCCTTTGGGCTTCTGAGGCAAAATATAACCTTTAGGATATCTTATCTATATTTAGAGACCATTTCAATTGTAGACATGAAACATTGGACACTAATGACTAAAGATCAGATGAGTTGTGAGATGACATCAAGGACATCACACATGAAGAAACCAAAAGGTCATTAGAAAGACAATAAGGAAAGAAAATACCAAAATTGATGTCAGAAAAGACTGTGAAACATTTCTAAAACATAGAGAAGCTAAAGCAAGTGGAAGAAATGATGAAATGAAAGAGCTAAAGAGAAGATTTCAGAAGGCAGCTTAGAAAGACAAAGTAAAGCTTTACACTGAAATGTGCAAAGATCTGGAATTAGAAAAATAAAAGGGAAGAACACCCTTGGTCTTTCTCAAGTTGAAAGAACTGAAGAAAGAGCCTTGAGTTGCAACATTGAAAGATTCTATGGCCAAAATATTGAACAACACAGGAAGCATCAAAAGAAGATGGAAGGAATGCTTAGAGTCACTGTACCAAAAAGAATTGGTCAATGTTCAACAATTTCAGGAGGTAGCATATGATCAAGAACCAATAGTATCGAAGGAAGAAGTCCAAGTTGCACTGAAGGAATTGGCAAAAAACTGCAACTGGAAGAGATCAGAGATCAGTATCTGTGGCCATTCCAAAGAAAGGCATTTTTCCATGCCAGGAAACATTAGATTTTTTATTTATTTGCTTATTTAGTTATAGTTTTTCTCCTCTCAATTACCTTCATTTTCTCTTTTTTTGCAGAATGCACTAGTTGGATTTTTTACCTTCTGTTTTGATTCTCTAGTTTCTTCTCCTTTCTTCCAACTATTCATCTTTGTCCATCTGCTCTCCTTTCTGGAGAATTTTTTTTTTTTTTTTAATGACATATTTATGGAGATAAACTCATATGGCATACATTTGACCTTTTTAAAAATGTACAAAACAGTATTTCTTCCTTCTTCTTCTTCTTCTTCTTTTAAGAATATTTAGAGCTGGGCAACCATCACCACTTTCTAACCTTGGAGCATTTTCATCACCTCAAAAAACCCATCAGTACCAAATAGCCAGCACACTCCCCAACTCTCCATCCCCAGCTGTTGAACTGTAATGAATCTCCTTTCTGGTTTTCTAGCTTTGTCTATTCTGGACACTTCATACAAATAGAATTATACAAGGTGTTATTTTTTTATGACTGGCATTTTTCCCATAGCATGTATTGTCAAATTTCATTCATGTTATAGCGTGTATCAGTACTTTATGTTTTGTGTGTGTTCCTTGCATTCCTTTCCATTTTTAAAAATCTTTTGTAGGGAGAATGAACTTCTTCCTACTGTCACTACCTGCAGAAAGTGGGGATCTAGGTCTCTGTCTTACTAAGGCATCGGCCAATTGTTCATCTGCCCATCACCCTCCAAACTTTAGCATTTCTCATCTACTGTGGTCAACTTTTCATTCTCTCTATCTTTTGAATTTATAGTTAATATATTATTTTTACTCTCATTTTATTGGTTTGCAGGAAGGAAGCAGAGAAAAAGAAAAATGCCTGCATACAATCCACCGCATTTGAACAGAAGTCACCAAGAAAGGCTCCACATTCGTTAACATTAACGCAGTTCCTTTACCATGGAAAGAATGAAATTAGAGCCCCAACAAATGTGCTGCTCAGTATTTTCTTAAAACAATAGAGATTGTTTTTATTGTACAATACCAAGGACATACATGTGTCACTCTAGTGCTCCAAAGTATAGAGGTTTAGTGTAATAAATTAAGAATTGTGTTTTTTCTCTCAGATAATTTTGGGGCATTTTAGTTGATTATCATAACTCAACTTAACTAAACATGTACAGTTGGCTACCAAATGGGGATAAATATATATATATGTATGTATGTATGTACATACATGTGTATATATATGTGTATACATATATATACATATATATACACCTATGTATATCTATATTTATATGTATGCCTGTATATGTGTGGATGCATATATGTGTGAGTATATAGGGACATGTGTATTTTGTTTTTATTTATATTATACTTATATTTTCTCTGCTTCTTCCAGGAAAAGGAAATGTCAAGGACAGACAATTTTATAAAGACAGATGCTGTGTTTCCTAAAGTAAGTCCTAAGAGAGCAGAAGGTTTATAATCAACATGAAATGACTCAGTTATGCTCTGAATCTCCACCTTAGGTGTGCTGAGGTGTTTCACACTTGAACCCTGCCATTCAAGGTATTTTAGAATGGTGTTTGCTGGATCTCAAACAAGCTTACAGATACTCTTTTAGTTGCACTTAATTGAGTGGCTGATGATTGGACAACTGTTCTATCCTTGGTCACTTGATGATAGAGTCAGCTTCCAAGGGTTGACAGCGGAGCCATCTTTAACTGTCTTTCTTCTGCCATAGCCTCTTCTTGTCCTTTGGGACTCTCACAGAAGCAAGTACATTTCCAAATTCCATTTCAAGTAGCTGTTTCAATTCATTTTATGGAACTACTTGTCAATTGTCCCATTTTATTCATTTATCCTTTCTTGGCAATGCATGGAAGCTATGCTGTGCTAAGATATTTTTCTAATGAGAAACCAGTATTATTTTCTTTAAAAGGTAGTAAATTTAAAATTATACCTGATCAGAAATTAAGTACCTACAACAGCACCCAAATGCCAAACACATTAATTTGGCTTATGTTTTAGCCAACGCAGTATAGTTACCATACACTTTAGGTAAAGTATTTTCTTTCTCTCTTTCTGTGTGTGTGTGTGTGTGTGTGTGAGAGAGAGAGAGTGTTTGTATAGGTTTATGCATTTAAAGAGATAGATAAATAGTTATATGTGTATATATACTTTAATGAGTATAAATAAAAATTAACATATAATACATATTTCTATATAAATATATATGAATAACAATAATACAGGTTGTGTTTGAGCCAACGCTGACCTAAGTGTGTCACAGGAGAACTTTGATCCATAGAGCTCTGAGTTCCTGGTTTTCCAGAAATGGATGACCAGGCCTTACCTCTCAGGTGTCTCTACATGAACGCAAAGGGCAGTCAAACACATTACTGTTTGCACAACTTATTGAATCTCTGTGTGTCTTTGAATAGAAGTCAGTAATGAAGTCCAACTGACTGGAAAAAATCTGTATTTGTGCCAATTCCAAAGAAAGGTGATCCAAAAAATGAAGAAATCATTGAACAATATCATTAATATCTCCTGCAAGTAAAGTTTGGCCAAAGACAATTCAAAAATGGTTGCAGCAGTACATCAACCCAGAATTGTCAGAAACTCAAACAGGACTCATAAGAGGACATGGGGCGAGGGATATCATTGTTGACATCAGATGGATCTTGGATGAAAGCAGAGAATATGCAAAAGATATTTACCTGTGGTTTATTGACTATGCACAGGCTTTTGACTGTGTGGACCATAACAAATTGTGGATAACATTGCAAAGGACGAGAATTCCTGAACACTTAATTGTGCTCATGTGGAATCCTGTGCACAGACCAAGAGGTAGTCATTACAACAGGACATGGGGGTACTACATAGTTTAAAATCAGGAAAGGTGTGTGTCAGGGTTGGAACCTTTCACCATATTTACTCAATCTGTATGCTGGGAAAATAATCTGAGAAGCTGGACTCTATGAAGAAGAACATGACATTGGGATTGGAGGAAGACTCATAAATGATCTGTGGTGTGAAGATGACACAAGCTTCTTTGCTAAAATCAAAGAGGAATTAAAGTACTGTCTGATGAAGATCAAACCAAACCACTGCCATCAAGTTGGATCCGACTCATAGCAACCCCTCTTTGGGTTTCTGAGGCAGTATCACTACGGAAGTAGATTGCCCAACTTTCCTTCTGAGGAGTGGCTAGATCCAAGTAAGATGAAATCCCTGAAAATTTCAAACTTTTCTCCATTTATCAAAATATTGCTTATTGGTTTAGTTGTAAGAATTTTCATTTTCTTTATGGTGAGATGTAATCCATACTGAAGACTGTAGTCTTGATCTTTATCAGTAAGTGCTTCAAGTCATCTTCACTTTCAGCAAGCAAGGTTGTGTCATCTGCATATTACAAGTTATTAATAAGTTTTCCTCCAATCTTGACATCAAGTTCTTCTTCATATAGTCCAGATCCACAGATTATTTGCTCAGTATACAGATTGAATAAGCACAATGAAAGGATACAACCCTAGCATACTCCCTTCCCAATTTTAAACCATGCAGTATTCCTTTGTTTTGTTCTAATCATGGCCTCTTAGTCTATGCACAGGTTCTTATGAGCACAATTAAGTGTTCTGGAATTCTTATTCTTCTCAATGTTATCCATAATTTTTATGACCCACACAATCAAATACCCTTGCATAGTCATTAAAACACAAGTAACCATCTTTCCGGTATTCTTTGCTTTCAGCCAAGATCCACCTGACATCAGCAGTGATATCCCTCATTCCAGACCCACTTCTGAGTCCAGCTTGAATTTCTGAAAGTTCCCTGTTAATATGCTGCTACAACCATTTTTGAATTATCCTCAGAAAAATCTTACTTGTGTGTGATAGTAATGATATGATTCAATAATTTCCATGTTCTGTTTAAAAAATTTTCTTTGGAAAGGGCACAAATATAGATGTCTTCTAGTCACTTGCCCAGGTAGCTGTTTTCAAAATTTCTTGGAATAAATGAATAAACACCTCCAATGGTACACCCATTTGTTGAAACATCTCAGTGGATATTCTATGAATTTCTAGAGCCTTGTTTTTGGCCAATTCCTTCAGTGCAACTTGGACTTCTTCCTTCAACACAATTGGTTCTTGATCATTTGTTATTTCCTAAAATAGTTGAACATTGACCAATTCTTTTTGGTATAGTGACTCTGTGTATTTTTTCCATCATCTTTTGATGCCTCCTGCATCATTCAATATTTTCCCCATAGAATCCTTTAAAATTGCAACTCAAGAGTTGAATTTTTTCTTCAGTTCTTTCAGCCAGAGAAATGCTGAGCATGTTCTTCCCTTTTGGTTTTCTAACTTCAGGTCTTTACACATTTCATTATAACACGTTGTCTTCTTGAGCTGCCCTTTTAAAGTGTTGAAAAGTAAAAATAAATAAATAAATAAAAGTCATTTTTAGGACTAAAGTGTGCATTACCCAAATCATGTTATTTTCAATTGTCTCCTATGCATGTGAAAGCTGTACAATGAATAAGGAAAACCAAAGAAGAATTGATGCCTTTGAATTATGGTGTTGGCCAAGAATATTAAATACAATATGAGTTGCCCAAAGAACAAACACATCTGTCTTGGAAAAAGTATAGCCAGAATGCTCCTTAGAAGCAAAGATGGTTAGACTTCATCTCACTTCATTTGGACAAGTTACAGGAGGGACCAGTCCTTGGGAAGGACAATATAATTGGTATTGTAGAAGGTCAGGGAAAAAGAGGAACACCCTCAATGGATTGACACAGTGGCTACGGTGAAGGGCTCAAGTGTAGGACTGATTGTGAGGATTTCACAGGACCTGGCAGTGTTTCATTCTGCTGTACATAGGGTAGGTATGAGTCAGAACTAACTTGCTGGCGCCTAACAACATGTATGACAAACTGACAGATGAGTGGTAGAACAACAACATATATATTTAAATATATATATAGAGAGAGATTATATATTATATATACACACAGACACACACACACATATGTAGTATAAAATTCAAGTGGCTAGATTTACACATAGAGATAAAGTGAAAGTGATATATAGATGTAGAATATAAATATTAAGTGCATTCAAAATGAGAAATCTTTTTTTTTTTTTTTCCAGTTCTCTGTTGGGAAGAAAATGTAGCTGCCATGATTTCATACCTGATTTATTCTTTTATACCAGAGGTCTATAGGGGCACTGAATTCATCAGAAGATAGTGTTCCCAGGATCCTTTAATAAAAAGCTTTTGTCTAACGCACTAACCTCGCAGCATTTTATTTAAGTTGCAGGATGTGGTGTTTCTTTGTGTAAACAGCAATGACCACGTGCTCCTATGTGGAAGTTCATTTTGACAGCTCTTGTTGGGTATGCAGTATACTTGCCTCCTGTGGAACTGGATTTCATGCACCATCTTTGCTAAAGTGAAGGAAATCATTCACGCTCATAACTGCATCATGTGACAAGTGGTAGGCATTGGGACATGTCTGGGTGTGTGCCACTGATGTGAGAACAAAGCTGGTAGAGGCTTCAAGATGGAAGCAACCTTCATTTGCCCCATGGTGTCTCCAAGAATTTGCTCCTGCACCCATGGCAGGCCACTGGCTAGTCTGTAGGAAAACAAGGCCATGCCCCATCTAGACATAATCACCTGTTATCCTCCAAAGAGATGGTGGGAAAATCTTTTCTCTCCTCATTACTCCTAGCATTGCTACCAGGGCTCTTCATACCAATGATTTTCTCAAAAGGGGATCTACATGTACAAATGAGTTAATTGAGTCTATAAAGCATTTGTAAATACTCTGGGATTTGGTTTCTATAATTTTAATAAGGTTAAAAAAAACTCACTGCAATAGAGTCTATTCTGACTCATAGCAACCCTTCCTTGGGTTTCTGAGGTGGTATCTCTACAGAAGTAGATTGCCCACCTTCTGAGGAGTGGCTGGTGGGTTTGAACTGCCTGGTTAGCAGCCAAATGCCTTTAATAAGGTTAGTGCATAAAATTTATTGGAAGAGTTGGCTGAATAACCTGTGGTATATCTATTCAATGGATGAATAAATGGTCATTAAAAGAACAGATTTGTTTTACATTGATGGGGGAGATTTCAGAAACTCATGGATGAGGGATAAAGCAGATTATAGGATAACATTTTGACAATGTATCATGATTTCATTTATATTAACACACACACACACAACTCACTGCTATTGAATTGGATTCAAATCAGCACACAGAGAACAAAATTATTCTCTCTGAAAATGTGTCCACCTAAATGTTAACAGTGTACCTTTGGTTTGTACAATATAAGTGAATTCACTTTCTATTTTTCCATATATTTGACTTTTGACATAAGAGTTATTCACTTTTTAATCAGAAAGCAATAAAAGAAACAAAAAAGCTGTTTTTTTTTTTTTTTTTTTTTACAGAAATACATCATATGGCATTAATTTGAGTAACTTCTAACCCTATTCAAGTCCCAGAAACTATAATTTTATTACTCGATATCCAACCCAAAACACTTCTTCTGAGAAGCTGGATTTTACTCATCTACAAAGTGGAAATTACAAAAAAGCCTATTCTCCAAAAGTAAGGAAAACACAGAAATGCATCTGTGAAAATATATGAGATGCAAAAACTGTAGTGATGAAGGTATAACCTCTAGACCAGACTTTCTAGTTGTGTGACCTGAGGTAAGTTCTTTAACCTCTTTTAACCTTAGTCTCTTTGTCTGCAAATGACATTAGGTCTATGCAACGACCTCACGGTGGTTTTAAGAGTATCTGATCAGTAAATATTTATAAAGTACTCAAAACAGTGCCAGGTACATATTTGTGCTGTTGGTGGTTATCATCAAGTTGATTCAGATTCATGGTGACCCCGTATGTGCACAGTACAATTACTCTATAGAGTTTCTAAGGCTGTGACCTTGCAGAAGCAGATCAGTAGGCCAGTCTTCCATGGTGCCTCTAGATGAATTTGAACCACTGACCTTTTGGCTAGTAGTCGAGCACTTAACCATTTGTGCCATCCAGGGACCAAATACATGGTTAGCTCTAGGTGCTTGTTAAGTAAGTAAAATGGGTGGGACAGTCAGTCAGCTATGGAATTTACTTCTCTAATTATTCAGGTGGAGTCTTTAAAGTGTACCACTCTTGAGTGCTTTATATAGCCTTTTGGGTTCTGTTTCACATACATGCATGAGCAATACAGCAAAAGGTGATGATGAGGCTATCAAATAAACCAAACCCCTTGCCATCAAGCTGATTCCAACTCATTGAGATCCTATAGGACAGAGTAGAACTGTCACATATCATCTCCAAGGCTGTGGTCTTTACAGAAGCAGAATGTAACATCTTCCTCCTGCAGAGGATCTGGGGGGTTAGAATCACTGACTTTTCAGTTAGCAGCTGAGCACTTAACTACTTGCTTCCTTTTAAGTGCAGGAGTTCTTGAAATGCTTGAAGGACCTTCTTGTATTTCTTTGCATTTGAAGGACCCCCTGTGTTTCACCCCTTGTGTTTCTTCTCATTTCTGTCCTCAACATTTCCGTTTCTCCAACTATCCCCACATGCTTGGAACCTCCTCTCCTAGAATTTAAAGTTTGGTGCCCAAACTTCGTGTCCCAAATGAGTGGGCCCACAAAGAGGTACATCTGGTTTGTATAATTTTACAATAATTTATAGAAACAGACTGCCACATTTTCCTGCTGCAGAACGACTGGTAGGTTAGAACCTCTGACTTTTGGTTAGCAGCAGAGAACTTTAACCACTGTGCCACCAGGGCTTCAACTAAAAGAAAGTAGAAAATGAATCCATGGGGCTCTCTCTTGATGAGGCTAAGGAAGTATAAATCTTCATGGAAAAAATGGAGTAGAGACTGATAATGGAAGACAATTGCTTTGTTCTTTTTCTTTCTCAGACTTGCCTTAAGTAGTCCGGCTCAAATCAATACTATAGTTTGAATAATTTTCCTGAACTAGAACAGATTTATACGTGAGAGTATCTGACATGTTAATTGAAAGGTCTTTATTATTTGTTGTCCATTCCTGTTAGGGACCATCTTTTAAAGTAAGATGGCTGCCACTAAATCAAGAATCAATTAGAAGCATTAATAAAACAATGCTGTCAACTCCCATTAGACCCAAGCCAGACTTCTTCATCTCTATTAAGCAAGCAATTGCCAATCACTACTTTTTATCAATATCTAAGGAACATGATCTGTAATAATGCCTATTGGTTACTGACTCTCAGTTGAAAGGACTCTCCCAGGAGGAGAGAAGTCCATACCCTCTGTCATTTCCTATTTGTGAAGGGGAAGAAGTGTCAGTAACTTTGAAGAAAAGTAAAATGACTTCCCAAGGGATAGAATATGCTCTTAGGGATGAGAGAGACTATAATGGGAAGGACTTCAGAAGAGCAACATCTTGGTAAAATAAGGGAATGTGTTAGAAAAAGGAAGAGTCTTTTTGTACATTGTCACCTCAGTCAAGTTCAATCTCATTCAACAGGGTTTAGAAAGGAATAAATGGAGTGCTGCAGATAGAAGATGAGTCAGAGGCCTTTGCCATCTGGGATCTCGAGATCTAGTGTGAGGAACAGTCATGTAAAGAGATAATTATGTAAAGTATGATGAGGTGCTTTAATATAAGATGCACTGGCAGGGGGTGAGGCACTGGAAAGGAAGTAGTAAGCACCCCATGGAGCCTGGGGAGAGATAATAAGACAAGGATTCATTTTCTACTCTTCTTTAGTTGAAGACCTGGTGGCACAGTGGTTGAAGCTCTCTGCTGCTAACCAAAAGTCAGAGGTTCTAAGCTACCGGTCGTTCTGCAGCAGAAGAACGTGGCAGTCTGCTTCTGTAAAGATCACAGCCTTGGAAAGCCTGTGGGACAGTTCTACTATGTCCTTTAGAGTCATTGTGAATCAGAACTTGATGGCAGTGAGTTGGGTTGGCTGGCTTAGCTGGGGCTGGGGAAAAGCAAGGTTAAGTGGGTAAAATTTTTGGCTTTCTAATAGGTCATGGTTAGAACTGGTATTGTGGGCTATTTGGTCCAAACTTCTAATTTTTTCCTGAATCCCTTCTTTACCACTCTCTAAGAATATTCCTCTGGATTCTGATTAAAACCCTCCAGAAACACTGTTGCTGTTACCATAATTGTTTCTAGATGCCCTTGATTTGACTCCAATAGCAGTCTTACAAATGACAGAACAAAATGACAGACGAAATGTTGCCTGGTCCTGCATCATGCCAACAATCCTTGCTATGTCTGAATCCATCTTACAGTCACTGGGTCAATCCATCTCACTGAAGGTCTTCCTCTTTTTCACTGACACTCTACTTTACCAATCAGGATTTCCTTCTCCAGGGACTGGTCCCTCGTGATAACATGTCCAAAGTAAGTGAGGTGAAGTCTCACCATCCTTGCTCCTAAGAGACATTCTGGCTGTAGTTCTTCCAAGACAGTTTCTTTCATTGTACAACAGTTTGTGATATAGTCAATATTCTTCACCAGCACCAGGGACACAGAGCACTCCACTTTAAGACATGGTGGCTGCTCTCTTTGACAGTTCTGATTCTTGCAAGATTCTTCTCTCTGTTGATTAAAAAGGTATCTCTTTCACTATATTCTGTTGTTCTAATGTCAGCCATATGGGGTCACATCTGCTTGCTGATGTGGAGTAGTGAGTGGGACTTGGAGCCCAAAAACCAGAGTGAGTTTTGTTTCACTATATGTAAATGCTGTGTCCTGAGCTCTGTTACTTTCCTCTGTGGGGAAATCATCATTACGAAAGTAATAACTATTTTTCATTCTCCAGAAGAAATTTATAACATTCATATGAGATAAAGTCTGGAAAGCTATTACACACACACACATATACATGCATACATACATACACATATACATATACATATATGTATATATGTGTGTATGTATATGTATATCCTATATTTTGTTGTTGTTGTTATGTGCCATTGAGTCAGACCCGACTCATAGAGACCCCTCATTGGGTTTCCAAGGCAGTATCACTATGTAAGTAGATTGCCTCATCTTCCTTCCAAGGAGTTCAAACCCACCAGCCTTCTGGTTAGCAGTCAAAAGCCTTAGGCACTATGCCACCAGAGCTCCCGTATATCTATATATATATGTGTGTGTGTGTATACACACACACACACACACACATATGGGAGCTCTGGTAGCGTAGTGCCTAAGGCACTTGACTGCTAACCAGAGGCTGGCAATTCAAACTCACCAGCCACTCCTCGGAAGGAAGGTTGAGCAATCTACTTCCATAGGGACACCGCCTTGGAAACCCAAGGAGGGGTCACTATGAGTTGAGTCTGACTCTAGGGCACATAACAAAAACAACTATATATATATAGTTGCATATTATGCATATTTAATTTCAGGGGTACTGTTATCATTGCTTCCTTTCAAGTGCAGGAGTTCTTGAAATTCTTCAAGGACCTCCTTGTATTTCACCCTCTGATTTTAACCCTTGTGTTTCTGCTAATTCCTTCCCTTAACATTTCCATTTCTCTCAACTATCCCCACATGCTTAGAAACTCCTCACCTAGAGTTTAAAGTTTGGTGTCCAACTTTTGTGTTCCAAACGAGTGGGCCCACAAAGAGGCACATCTGGTTTGTATGATTATAATTGGGATTGTCTACCAGTTTCATCTGGGAACTACAACACAGGCAAATGGCTCTGATGGTCTGCTGCCAGGTCCATGGCCCCAGTGACCACAATCAATTGATTACTAAAAAATAAAAACAAACAAACATCAAAATTTGAACTTTTTTGTTAAAAAAAAATTCTTTATTGTGATTTTGGTGAAAGTTTGTAGAACAAACTAGTTTTCCATTCAACAATTCCTACACATTTTGTTTCATTAAATTGATTGCAGTTCCTACAATATAATGGCACTCTTCCCACTTTCTCCTGGTATTTATCATTCTTATACACACTTCTTTCTTATCTCCTCTTGTCTTCTGAACCTATTTATTTATTTATTTAAATTTTTATTGTGATTTGGGCGAGACTTCACAGAGCAAATTCATTTCTGATACAGCAGTAGTTCATACACATGTTGTCTCATGTCATTGACTGAAATTCCCCACAGTGTGACAGCTCTCTTCCCACTTCCTCCCTGTAGTTACCTCTTCCCTGTGTCCTTCCCTCCAATGCACTTCCATACCCTGAGCTGTCTCCCTGTGCAAACTGTGCCCTTTCATTCTGTCATGAGTGATCTCTCCAAGGACTGTATCACTCTGATGTAATTGCTCACCCTGTATTCCTGTCTATTGTTTGGCTGAAAGCCACAGGGGTGAGCTCAGTTCAAGACCTGAAGGTGGCTAGCAGCCATAGTCTCAGGGGTCTCACCAGGCTCTATCAGATCAGCAAACCTGGTCATCTTTTTATGATTTTGAGTTTTGTTCCACATTTTTCTCCCACTCTATCAAGGTTTCCTGTACTGATCCCCCTTGGAATAGTTGAGATTGGTAGCAGAGCACCATCTAATTTTTCTGGTCTCATGGTCATATAGGCTGAGGATCACATGGTCTACCAGTCCCTTGAACTCATTGTTTCCATGCATCTTTGGTATTCTTCACTCTTCTTTGTTCTAGATGAGGAGAGGCCCATCAGTGCATCTAGATGGCTGCTTGCAAGCTTTTAAGTTTCCAGTCTCTACTCACCAAAGTAGGATGTAAAACAATTCTTTTGTGTAGCCTGGTATGCCAATTCAGGTTGATATCCCCTGAAACTATGATCCTGAGCCCACAGGTCCTACTACTTGCTCCCTCTGGGTAGGTGGCTATGGCCAAGAAGCCACCACAACCTTGCCCCTTGTTAGCTCTTCTATATACCTGGGCATTCTTACAGTACATACAAATATGCATGTAGAAACATTATCTGCTAACCCTTTACACGGTCACTGGCACATTACTCTCTGCCTAGATGTACCTGATCATTCAGTCTGTCCACCCATCTATCCACCTGTGGATCAATGCCTTCCACCACTGACAATATATACTGTACATGCAAAAGGGTTCATCTTTGTGGTCTCTACCTCCCATATACCTCTCTATGTCTTCCTCTTCCTCAATGACACCACATTGATTCCTCACATTTGGTATAGCCCTTCCCTTCACCTAAATCAGTATTTGTCTGTCTGTCTTCTGAACTTTATCCCTGGGCAAATGCTGACCTTTTTGATCTCATATGGTTGCTTGTTTTAAGAAGTGCATACCTCCCTGGTTTTATTGTTCACTGTGGTGGTTATGTCTGTGTGCCAACTTGGCTGGGCCTGGTGGAGTGGCTGGGCAGCTGGTGGTAGTTATTCCCCATGATGAGACTGGCAAACAACTCCATGGTGGGATCTGCCACAAGCAGTTGAGTAGCTGCCTTTGGGTGTGTGGTCTGCTTCCTGTATTTAAGGAGAAGCCTTGGGAATGGTCTCTAGCCTTTGACATGCTTGGACCCTGCATGTACCCATGTCATTGCTCAGCAGCCTGCTATGCTCTGCCGACCTTGGGACTTACAATGGACTTATGTTAATGGCCTGCCATGTTGTTTGGTAACATTAGGGCTGTGCCTTTTTACTTGTCAACCTTGGGGCTTCTCAGCCTCAGCAAGTGTCTAAGTGAAGAAATTCCTCTAGCTCCAGTGAGCTGGGAGCAGGAGGCAGAGCTGGACCCCAAGCTTGAGGGCTTTCATCCAGCGCCTAGAGCTCAGCACTTTGAACTTGGACTTAAAGCCTCCAAATTGTAAAAATAAACTCCTGTTTGTTAAGGCTATCCCATTTGTGGTAGATTTCTGTCAGAGTGGCACTAGGTAACCAGAACATTCACCTTACAGGCCTGTCTATTGTTTGGTTGAAAGTTGAGCCATGAAGGTGAGTTTAGTTTCAGGTTTGGAGGCTATTTAAGGTATCGTCTCAGGGCCCCATCAGTATCTATCACACCAGCAAGCCTGGTCTTTTTAGTGATTTTAAGTTTTGTTTCACATTTTTCTACCACTCTATCCCTGACCTCTTACTACCTTTCAGAGAAGTTGGCAGTGATAGCTGGATACCATCTAGTTATTCTGGTATCAGGGTGCTGAAGGCTAAGGGGAAAGTGGTCCATTAGTCCTTTGAACTTATTGTTTCCTTGCATCTTTGGTTTGCTTTACTCTCCTTGACTCCACACAGGGAAAGACCACTAGTTGCACCTTAGATGGCCACTCACAAGCTTTTTAGACCCATTCACTACCCACTAAAGAAGACTGTAGAACATTGTCTTTGTGGAGTGTGTTGTGCCAATTGACCTTAGTGTCCTCTGAGATGATGTCGTGAGGCCCTAGCCCAGTGACTCATTCCTTCAAGGTGTTTGGTTATGGCTGAGTGGTTTTCATAACTTTGCCCCCACATGTTCTACTACATTCCTGGATAGATTGCAGTGTATGTAGATTCTTCTATAGAAATATCCTCTGTCAAACCTATATATACTCATGAGTATAGTCTCATTAACCTGCTACATCTGTGCAGCTTGCCTGTACCCACTCTTAGATTATTGTTGTTGATGTTATCGCAGGACTGTGAATGTGACAGTATTGACTTTTGTTGCCTTTAACTCTCGTGCTCCTCCCAGTGTCTTCTCAGGCCTTGATCCTTTTGTGCTGACCCCCGCCCCCCGACATGTCTCCCCTATATTTAGTGATTTGCCCTCCTCTCCCCTCCCAGCCCTGGTCACCTTCAGAGAATATTTGTTCCTATGTGTAAACCAGAAGGCTGGCGGTTCAAACCCACCAGCCACTCCTCAGAAGCAAGATGGGGCAATCTACTTCCGTAGTGATACTGCCTCAGAAACCCAAGGAGGGGTCGCTATGAGTCGGGTCTGACTCGAGGGCACATAACAACAACAACAACAACATGTGTAAATTGCCTCCTCTGTTTTTGTCTGACTTTTGTATTACTGTTCTCAAACATTTATCCTTTTGTGATTGCCTGAGTTCATTCAACATAATGTCCTCCAGGTACCTCCATGGTATGAGGTGCTTTGCAGAGTCATTGTCATTCTTTAAAGCTGTTTAGTATTCTATTGTGTGTATCCACCATAGTTTGCTCACCCATTCATCCATTGATGAACACTTAGGTTGTTTCTATCTATTTGCCATTGTGAATAATGCTGCAATGAACTTGGATATGTATACACCCACACATGTCACTGTCCTTACTTCTTTAGAATATACATCTAGTAGTGGGATTGCTAAGGATCCTGGTGGCATGGTGATTAAAGCATTGTCTACTAAACAAAGGGTCAGTGGTTCAATGCCACTAGCAGCCTCCTGAGAGAAAGGTGTGAAAGTCTGATTCCATAATGATTTACAGCCTTGGAAACTCTATGGGGCAGTTCTACTCTGTCCTAACAGGGTTGTTATGAGTCAGAATCAAGTCAGTTGCAATGGGTTAGTTTTTATTTTTGTTTTGTTTTTAGTGGAGTTGCTGGATTATATGGTATTTCTATTTCCAAAATTTTAGGGAAGTGCCAAACCATTTTCTACAGTGGTGGCACCATTTTACAGTCCTACCATCAGGGTATGAGAGTTCCAGGCTCTCTCCTTGCCAGCATTAGTTCTCTTCACCTTTTTTTTTTTTCAGAAATTTGCTGTTAATGCTGGCGTGAGATGATATCTCTTTCTTCTTTTGATTTACCTCTCTCTAAAGGTTAATGATAATGAGCATTTCTTCATGTGTTTGTTGTCCACTTGCATGTCTTCCTTAGTCAAGTGTCTGTTCATGTCACCTGCTTATGTTTTAATTGGATTATTTGTCTTTTTGTCATTAAGATGTTGAAATTTTCTACAAATTTTAGAGATTCACTCCTTGTCCCATATGTTGTCAAACATTTATTTCCCAGTCTTTAGTTTGTCTTTTTATCTTTTTAGTGATGCGTTTTGATGCATATACTGTTAAAATTTTAGAAAGTCCCAGTCATCTACTTGGTCTTTACTGTTTTATGTTTTAAAATATGTTTGATAGTATATGTCAAGTACTAGGGCCCCTAAGTTTGTTCCTATTTTTTATTTTTTTGATGATCTTTATAGTTTTAGATTTTACATTTAGATCTTTGACATATCTTGAGTTAATTTTTTTAAATGGTGAGAGGTATAGGTCTGTTTCATTTTTCTGCAAATGGATATTCAGTTTTGCCTGCACCATTTGTTAAGAAGACTGTCTCTTCCTCATTTAATGGGTTTCCACCTTTTACCAAATATTAGCTGTCTGTAGTGGATGGATTTGCTTCTGGGTTTTCAAATCTGTTCCATTGTTCTATGCATCTATCATTGTATCAAGACCATGCTGTTTTGAGTAATGTACATTTTGAGATCACGGATTGTGTAACCTTATATTTTGTTCTTCTTTAGCAGTGCTTATCCAATTTCCTTTTATTTTCTCTATAAAGTTCATGATTAGTTCTTCCATCTCTTTAAATAATGATGGAATCTGCATCTGGATTCCATTATATCTGTAGATAGCTTTCAGTAGTATAGACATTTTCACAATGTTAAGTCTTCTTATCCATAAGCATGGTATATTTTTCCATTTATGTAAGTCTCCTTTGGTTTCTTGTAGCAGTGTTTTATAGTTTTATTTGTATAGGTCTTTTGTGTCTCTGGTTAGATTTATTCCTGAGTACTTCATCATTTGAGTGGCTATGGTAAATGAAAACGTTCTCCTGATTTTGTTTTCAGAGTTCCTTTTGTTAGTGTAGAAGAATCCAAATTACTTTTTATGTGATCTTCACAACCACTTTGCTGTATCTTTCTCCTATTTCCAGTAGTTTCTTGTTGAGTTTCTACAATTTCCTATGTAGAGGATCATGCTGGTAGGTGTCGTCAAGTTGTCTCTGACTCATAGGGACCCTATGTATAGCAGACCAAAACACTGCCAAGTCCTATGCCAGCTCCATGATCCCTGCTATACCTGAGCCCTTGTTTGTAGTCACTGTGTCAATCCATCTTGTTGAGGGCCTTCCCCCCTTTCATTGACCTTCCACTTTATCAAGTATGATATCCTTCTCCAAGGTATCATCTCTTCTAACAAAACCAAAGTAGGTGAGGCAAAGTCTGGCCATTCTTGCTTCCAAGGAGTAATCCAACTGCACTTCTTCCAGGACAGATCTGTTAGTTCTTTTAACATTCTATGGTATTTTCAACACTCTTCACCAGCACCACAACCCAAAACCATCAATTCTTCTTCAGTCTTCCTTATTCATTGTCCAGCTTTCACATGCACATGAGGTGATTGAAAATATCTTAGCTTGTGTCAGGCACACCTTAGTCCTCAAGGAGACATCCTTGCTCTTCAGCACTTGAAAGAGGTCTTTTGAAACCAACTTGCCCAGGGCTATACACTATGTGTCATCTGATATCCTGACTGCCACTTACATTGGTGTTGATTGTAGAACAAGTAATATGAAGTCTTTGACAATTTCAATGTTTTCTCCATTTATGGTGATACTACATATTGATCCACTTGTGAAGATTTTTGTTTTCCTTATATTGAGGTGTAATCCATACTGCAGACTATATTCTTCAATATTCATCAGTAACTGCCTGAAGTCATCTTCACCCTCAGCAAGCAAAGTTGTGTTGTCAGCATATCACAGGTTGTTAATGATTCTTCCTCCAGTCCTGATGCCAAGTTCTTCTTCATATACTCAAGCTTCTCAGATCATTTGCTCAGCATATAGATTGAATAAGTATGGTGAAAAGATACAACCCTGATGCACTCCCTTCTTGATTTTAAATCATGCAGTGTCCCCTTGTTCTGTTTGAATGGCAGCCTCCCAGTCTGTGTACAGGTTCTTCATGAGTACAATTAAATGTTCTGGAATTCCCATTTTTCTCAATGTTATCCATAATTTGTTATGATCCACACAATTGAGTGCTTTTGCATAGTCAATAAAACACAAGTAAACATCTTTCTGGTATCCTTTGCTTTGAGCCAAGATCCATCTGACATCAGCAATGATATCCCTCATTCCACATCCTCCTCTGAATCCAGCTTGCATTTCTGGAAGTCCTCTGTCAATATACTGCTGCAACCATTTTTGAATTATCTTCAGTAAAATTTTATTTGCATGTGATATTAATGATATTGTTCAATAATTTCCATTTTCTGTGGGATCACCTTTCTTCAGAATGTGTATAAACATGGATCTCTTCCAGTCAGTTGACCAGGTAGGTCTCTTCCAAATCTCCCAGCATAGCTGAGTAAGTGCCTCCAGTGTGGCATCCATTTGTTGTAACATCTTAATGGGTATCCATCCCATCAATTCCTAGGGCTTTGTTTTTCACCACTTCCTTCAATGCAGCTTTGACTTCTTCCTTCAATATCATCAATTCTTGATCATATGCCACCTCCTAAAATGGATGAACATCAACCAATTCTTTTTGGTACAGTGACTCAGTGTATTGCTTCCATCTTCTTTTGAGGTTTCCTGCATCATTCAATAATTTGTCCATACTGCAACTCGAGGCTTAAATTTTTTCTTCAGTTCTTTCAGCTTGAGAAATACTGAGCATGTTCTCTTTTGGTTTTCTAACTCCAGCTCTTTTCACATTTCATAATAATTGACTTTGTCTGCTCAAGCTGCTCTTTGAAATCTTCTGTTCAGCTCTTTTATCTTGTGATTTCTTCCATTTGCTTTAGCCACTCTTTGTTCAAGGATAAGTTTCAGAGTTTCATCTGACATCCATTTTGGCCTTCTCTTCCTTTCCTGTCTTTTTAATGACTTCTTGCTTTCTTCATGGATGATGTTCTTGATGTCATCCCACAATTCTTCTGGTTTTTGGTCATTGGTATTCACTGCATCTAATCTATTCTTTAGATGGTCTCTAAATTCAGGAGGTATATATTCAAGATCATATTTCATGACTTGTGGACTTGTTTTAATTATCTTCAACTTCAAGTTGAACTTGCATATGAGCAGTTGATGGTCTGTTCTACAATCAGCTCCTGCCCTGTTCCTGGCCAAAGGTATTGAGCTTTTTCCATTGCCTCTTGCCACAGATGTAGTCATTCTGACTCCTGTGTACTCCATCTGGTGAAGTCCACATGGATAGCCACCTTATGAATACAGCTAGTTTTATTTCTTCTTTGTCAATTTGTATATCTTATTTTCCTTTTTTGCCATATTACTCTGGCTAGGACTTCCAATACAATATTGAACAAGAGTGGTGCTAAAGGATATCCTTGTCTGATTCCTGTTCACAGGGGAATGTTTTCAATGTCTCTCCTTTGAGAATAAAATATTTACCATCTATTATTTTTCTATATGCCTGAATTATGTTGAAGAAATTCCCTTTAATTCTTATCTTACTTTTTTTTTTTTTTGGCAAGGAAGGGTGATGGATTTTTTCAAATGCATTTTCTGCATCAATTGATAGGATCACATTTTTTTTTACCCCTTTGAGTTCTTCTGGCATACAGCCTAAGGCATTTGACTGCTAACCAGAAGGCTGGCAGTTCAAACCCACCAGCCACTTCTTGGAAAGAAGACTGGGCAATCTACTTTCATAGAGATATGGCCTTGGAAACCCAAGGAAGGGTCGCTATGAGTCGGACCCAACTCGACGGCTATGAGGTTTTTTTTTTTTTTTTTTAATGTGGTGGGTTATGTTATTCTCTCTCTAATATTAACCCATCCTTTCATACCTGATATGACTCTCACTTGGTTATATATATATATATATATATATATATATATATATTTGGTATGTTGTTGAAGTCTTTTAGTAAGGATTTTGTTGAGAATGTTGCATCTATATTCACATGATATTGATCGATATTTTTTTGTTTTTGTGATGTCTTTGCCTAGTTTTGGTATCAATGTTATGTTAGAATGAGTTTGAGAGTATTTAATTTACCTGTGTCAATTTTGTCAATTTATCCTTTTGTGGTGGATTAAAAAAAAAACAAAAAAACTTTCTAATTCAAAATGTGTTAGTTTGAATAGGTAATGTATTTCTAGAAATCTGTTCATATTTCTTCTAGGGTTTGAAATTTCTTGGAATATAGTTCTTCATCATATACTGTTATTATTCATTTTATTTCACTTGATTCTGTTATGACACCAACCATGTCATTTCTTATTGATATTATTTGCATCTTCTTCTTTTCCTTTGTTAAATTTGCCAGTGATTTATCAATTGTATTAATTCTTTCAATGAAACAACTTCTAGTTTAGTTGATTCTTTCTGTGTTTTTTTTTATTATTATTTATTTCTTTTTTATCTTTATTATTATTTATTTATTTATCCTAGACCCTTTTCTATTTCTTTTTTTCTGGTTGATGGGGCTTTCTTCTCTTTTCTGTTCTTTTTCTAATTGTTGGAGATGTTGTGTTAAGGTATCCATTCTGGTTATTCTTTTTTGACGTGTGGTTTTATTGCTATAAGTTGCCCTTTGAGCACTGCATAGGCTGTTTCCTAAAGATTTTAGTATGCTATGTTTTCATTCTCTGACCCAAGATTTTTTTTTCCCCCCCATATATTACTCAGTAGCTTTTAAGGAATGTTTTATTCTCTTTGACGATGAAAGAAACACCACACCTCTTGCTTGGGCTCGCACCATCCTCACAATTTTTGCCATATTTGAGTCCATTGTCTCAGTCACTGTGTCAATCCATCTTGTTGAGGGTCTTCCCCTTTTTTCTGACCCTCTACTTTATCCAGCTTGAAATCATTCCCCAGGGACTGGTCCTTTCTGATAATGTGACAAAAGTGCAAGAGACAGAGTCTGGCCAGTCTCACTTCTAAGGAACATTCTGGCCATGCTTCCTCCAAGACAGATTCCTTCATTCTTCTAGCTCTCCATGGCACATTAACTTTCTTCCATGTGTTTTCCTCCTGATCCAAACTTCTTCTGAGGTTTT
The DNA here is from genome assembly GCF_000298275.1 of Orycteropus afer afer. NCBI lineage: Eukaryota > Metazoa > Chordata > Mammalia > Tubulidentata > Orycteropodidae > Orycteropus > Orycteropus afer. Next base: position 2,989,449 of record NW_006921715.1, on the reverse strand, counting down.
AAAATATATTTTAGCATCTGTCCATTATGTCTATTTCTTAATTTCACACACACACACACATACACACCACAGAATTAGGGGAGTTTTATTATTTCTGTCCTACAAGCTTTTGTATATTGTTAAGCAGTGCTAAAAAGACATGGTGCAGAATCTTCTGACTTCCTCTAACTTCACAAGAGCATCCCAAGACTTATTCCTAAGATTCCAGACATGTCACCACACTCCAACCTTTTTACTAACTGTGACACCAGCCATCCCTCCCACAGCACTCACTACTTCTTTACTGGGTTCTATAGGTCTTTGTACTGGCCACACAGAACTCACAGACAATATTCACAATTATGGGCTTTATTAGGGAAGTAACAGGTAAAATTCAGGTTCAAGAATATGCTCAGAACACAAGTCTTTGATCAGGACAGTCTCCCCTCTGCTACACTCTCAGACTCACCTCTCTGGCCCTCAACCTCTCGGCCTGGCATCTGCCCAGCTTGGGCAATTGTTACAAAGTTCTTTTATCTCTGCTGATAGGGACACCTATATGCACCCCACTCTGCCAGCAAGCCTCCTGCCCAAGGACACTCAATTTTCTCGTTTTGTGAGCTGGCAAGGTTGCCACTCTGTCTCCTGCCTCCTGGTTCCACTGTTGCTGTCTCTCATCTGGGTGTCTCTCTCAGCCAGTGTCTCTCAGCTAAAGACATCCAGATTGGGGATCTCAAGTCCAAAGATGTGCTCCACTTCACCTCCAGCTCTTCTTCTTGATGGCAGTAAGATCCTCTGTCTGCCTCTAGGAGGGCTCATTTTAAGCCTGGCATAGGGTTAAAACTAACCAAACTCAACATCAGAGTTCTACATGCCTTACTTGCATGATGCTACCCAATAATCTGGTGGGAATTCCAAGACTATGGCAAGAAAAGCCATACCAAGTCATTCACTACACTACAGGCAGAAAATGGGAAAAAGAGTGAATTACACAGACATGTTCTTATTTTAAAACCTTGACATTTATAGTCTTTAAAACCTCCACAGGTAAGTCTGATGTTAAGTTAGGTTTGACAACAGCTGCAATGGTACAAATCCCCATGCTGCCTTAAAAGCCTTCACTTAAGGGAGTCCACATACTGTCCAGGGATACTCACTCTCAGAATCAGGTTAACTACCCAAATGATTAAGCAATTAAACAAGAAAACCAACAACAGAAATTCAGAGATGGATGTGATATTTATTAGGGCCTCTATGTTCTGTGGCAATCTACTTCTACTTCCTTAAAGATTTACCACCTTGGAAACCCATGGGGGTCACTATGAGTCATAATCAACTTGCTGGCAATGGGCTTGGTTTGGCTTCTTAATATGTTCTGAGTGCAGGGCCAACCATGTGAGTATATCTATGATCTCATGTACCACCCACAGCAACCCTGTGAGATGGACACTAATTCCTAATATGAAAGAAGAGAAAATGAAGCTTAGCAGGGTTGAGAATGTTGAAGGTCTGAATTTTTTATCCTACTATTAAGCTAACATATTATCCTGACACAATTTCATGGTGAAAGCTAACTACACAAGACACCCCTGGGTGAAAGTCAAAGGCTTTATTACTCACAACAATAGCAGCAGAAAGGCATCATTTCTGCCAAGTTCCCAGTTCTCACAGTGACCCAAAGAGTGCCAGGTTCCATCTAAACACACAGTGGGTACAAGAGTAAAGCTCTGAGTTTAGGGAACCACGTATTTTATAATGGTCAATAAGCATGCCTGACATTTGCATCAGGGAGAGAAAGTACCTTTATTATACTGGGCTATGGGCATACCTGCCCTTTGTTCTAAAGGAAGATACTCTATCTTCAAGGCTGCTTGCTCTTTAAATATATAAATGTGCTGAAAAGGGGGTTGTAACAAAGGCAGTCATTGCCTCTACTCAAACAATAAATGTACAAACAGGCTACCCACGGAGAACTGTCTCCCAGTGGAGGAAGGGACATTGAGAACAGTAAAGATAATGCCCCACCCCTATTCTAAGTATTACATTCATTAATCAATTTAATTCTCATGAAATCTGCAAAGAATATCTTACCATCAACTGGATAAAATAATGTTCAGAACTGTAGAGTAGTGTTCCAATGTCCCCAGTTAGTAAGTGATACAGCCAGAACTCAGGCACATAATTCACTCTGAAGCATGTCTTTTCTATTAAAATATGACAGTATGGAAATGCATACCATATCAGAACTGGTATGTCAATTGGACCAAGTCCCAGCATCAAATTGTTTAGGAAAAAGGATCAGACAATGATTTGGACCCAGAACAGGCAACTTTTAATGGTTACGTGATGTTCCATATTTTTTAATAAACTGGTGAATGCGTCCCCCCTTTCATGGGGGACTGTAGTAAAAGCCATACCATTTTCAGTTCGTAAGAACCAACAGACACAATCACAGAGATACTAAAAGTTCAGTACACTCACAATGACAGAGCTGTCTGAATGGTGCTGTGAAGTCAGCCATGCTGGCTTTCACTGGCCTGTGTTCGCTTTCTGTGTGCCTTCCTCATCTTGTCCTATTTAGAGGCAAGGTTGTCTCTTCTTACTTTCCGAAGAAGGACACTGATGCAGAGGAAACCGATTCACCCAAGTTCCCACCTCATTCATTGCTGAAGTTGGCACTAGACACCAGATCTCCTGGTATTGTCCAAAGTAGCCATGTTACGAGACTGAATAAAATATATCTGAAGAGTAAAATAGTGCTACAATCCCAAAGCTAATATAAACTTGGATTTGTAAGAAAGGGCACATTGAAAACCACATTCTGAAGTAACAGTCATAGAGTTACTGAATACTGAATAGGTCTTCAACTAATAAATTCATTGCACAAATATTTTCGAGCATCTATGAAATTCTGAGAATAGGTAGATATAGGGTGTGTTTGGTCAAACAGATATGATCTTTGCACTCAAAGGGCTATGGTCCAGCAGAGAAAACAAATAAAATAATAACAATAAGAACGAAAACATGTGCTGGGACTTGGGATGGAAGAAACGCTGGAGACTGGAGAGGCTCATAGTAGACTAGCATAGAGACTATGCTAGTCTCGGAGTGTGACATCTTGATGAGAAAAAACTTTCTAGGAGAGTGGTATTAAGTCAATATCTTAAATAGGAGGCAACAGAGAAAGGAAAGAGTCTTGGTGGCACAGTGGTTAAAGCAGTTGACCACTAACCAAAAGGTTGGTGGTTTGAACTCACCAGCTATTCTGTGGAAGAAAGATACTTCTATAAAGATGGACAGGTGTGGAAACCATATAGGGATACTATGAGTCAGAATCAACTGAACAGGGATAGGTTTTAACAGAGGAAAGAGTTGAAAGTAAGGGGAATGAGGGATTGAGTACATGAGGCAAAAGACATATGGGACTGTCTGGAGGCTGACTCTGTGTGTGTGTGTGTGTGTGTGTGTTTGAGTGTGTGGTCAGGGATGCACTAGAGAGGGAAGCAGAGCCATATTCTATGGTGTCTCTGGTAGTTAGGGTTGTGTGTCAACTTGGCTGGGCCATGATTCTAAGCAGCTTAGCAGGTATGATGTAGTTATTCCCCATGATGAGATTGGATGTCATGTAACTACCTCCATGAAGAAATCTGCTATGAACAGCCAATCCCTTTTGGGGGGATTTTAACAGAAAATAAATATCTAAAAGTCAAGAAAATGGGTATATGCCACATGTGGTATTTCCTCCTGGCCAGAAGAATTAGGTTCACATTCATATATTCATCATCATCCAATGATTTATTGAGCACCTACGTACACAAAGACCAAAAGGGATGTCAGAAGAGACTCTGAAACTTGCTCTTGAATGAAGAGTAGCTAAAGCAAATGGAGAAATGACCAGATAAAAGAGCTAAATAGAAGATTTCAAAGAGCAGCTCGAGCAGACAAAGTCAATTACTATAATGAAATGTGCAAAGACCTGGAGTCAGAAAACCATAATGGGACAACACACTCAGCATTTCACAAGCTGAAAGAACTGAAGAAAAAATTCAATCCTCAAGTTGCAATATTGAAAGATTCTATGAGCAAAATATTGAATGATGCAGGAAACATCAAAAGAAGATGGAGGGAATACACAGAGTTACTGTATCAAAAAGAATTGGTCGATGTTCATCTGCTTCAAGAAGTGGTATATGATCAAGAACCAATGTTACTAAAAGAAGTCGAAGCTGCACTGAAGGAATTGGTGGAAAATAAGGTTCCAGGAATTGATGGGATACCTATTGAGATGTTTCAACAAACAGATGCCATTCTGGAGGCACTTACTCTTCTGTGCCAAGAATTTTGGAAGACAGCCACCTGGCCAGCTGACTGGAAGAGATCCATATTTGTATCCATTCCAAAGAGAAGTGATCCCACAGAATATTGAAAATACCACTAATATCACATGCAAACAAAATCTTACTGAAGATAATTCAAAAACTGTTGCAGCAAGCTGGATTCAGAACTTCCTGAAATGCAAGCTGGATTCAGAAGAAGATATGGAACGAGGCATATCATTGCTAATTTCAGGTGGATCTTGGCTGAAAGCAAAAAATACCAGAAAGATGTTTACTTGTGTTTTATTAACTATGCAAAAACACTCAATAGTGTGGATCATAACAAATTATGGACAACATTGTGAAGAATGAGAATTCCAGAACACTTAACTTTCCTCATGAGAACTTGTATATAGATCAGGAGGCTGTCATTCAAACAGAACAAGGGGACACTGCATGGTTTAAAATCAAGATGGGAGTGTGTCAGGTTTGTATCCTTTCACCATACTTATTCAATCTGTATGCTAAGCTAATATTCCAAAAGGCTGGGCTATATGAAGAATGTGACATCAGGATTGGAGGAAGACTCATTAACAACCTGCAATATGCAGATGACACAACCTTGCTTGCTGAAAGTGAGGATGACTTGAAGCACTTACTGATGAAGATTGAAAACTACAGCCTGCAGTATGGATGACACCTTAACATAAAGAAAATAAAAATCCTTGCAACTGGGCCTATAAGCAGCATCATGATAAATGGTAAGTGGAGAAAAGATTGATGTTGTCAAAGGTTTCATATTACTTGGTTCCACAATCAACACCAGTGGAAGCAGCAGTCAAGACATCAGATGTTGCATTGCACTGGGCAAATCTGCTGTAAAGACCTCTTTAAAGTGCTGAAGAGCCAAGATATCAATTTGAAGACTAAAGTGTACCTTCCCAAGACCGTAGTATTTTCAATGGCCTCATATGCATGTGAGAAAGCTGGACAGTGAGTAAGGAAGATGAAAGAAGAGTTGATGCTTTTGAGTTGTGGTGTTGGCAAGGAATACTGAAAGTCCCATGAACATCCAGAAAACTAACAGATCTATCCTAGTAGAAGTGCAGCTGGAATGGTCTTTGGAAGTGAGAGTGGCAAGACTTCATCTCACCTACTTTAGTCGTGTTGTCAGAAGGAACCATTCCCTGGAGAAGGATATCACGTTTGGTAAAGTGGAGGGTCAGCAGAAAAGGGGAAGGCCCTCAATAAGTTGGAATGACACATTGGCTGCAATGATAGGCTCAGGTAGAGAAAGGATTGTCAGGCTGGTGCAGGACCAGGTGGTGTTTCGTTCTGTTGTGCACAGGGTTGCTATGAGTTGGAGTCAACTTATTGGTACCTAACAGCATCAACACTTACATATGGCAAGGACTGTGATAAGATAAGACACGGCCCATTGCAGTTAAAGAAAGTAAATTAAATGAGGGAAAAGCATCACTAATCCCCTCCCATCTTGTGAAACTACGGAATTTTCTTGTCTCTAATTATCATCAGAGGTGACGACAGAGCTGGATTATTGTACCTGGGGTGGGGGCATCTTACCATATTGGTCTTTCAAATCCTCTGATCCTCCTCATCTCCTACAACAAGACTGAAGTGGTATATAAATCAAAAACACACAATCCTTTCGGCTGACTAAATGCTGACTCATGGCAACCCCATGTGTTACAGAATAAAATGCTCCATCATGTTTTCTTGGCTGTAATCTTCGCAGAAGCCGATCACCAGGCCTTTCTTCTGTGGTGCCTCTGGTGGGCTCAAAAGGCCAAGCTTTAGGTTAGCAGTTGAGTGCAAACCATTTGTGGTACCCACACATAATACTGACGAACTGATACTAATTGGTTGCCTGTCACTTTGTTTCTTTGCAGTTAAGTGATGAGGCAAGTACTCTTCTTCCATAACCATTCATGGAGATGATACAGGACCAGTCACTATTTCACTCTGTTGTGCATGGGTTCGCCATGACCCACCCAATAGCAGCTAAGAACAACAAGACTGTTAATTACCCTCTCATTTTACACATGGGGAAACTAAGTTTCAGCAAGAGTAGGGTCATCAAGAACTGTGAGCACCTGAAGTGCTATATTGCCTACAGGCTGACAAGTTAGCAGCTAAGGTTCCATGGATGTTAGTGGAGGACACAAGATTCCTGGGTCGTAGATGAAGGATAGGGCATCTTACCTGGAGTGTGTTATCCCACAGGTCATAAGCAAGAGCAGTCCTTTTACCACAGTCATCAGTGCAGAGAAAAAGCTCAAAATGTACCCAAACATATAGAAAGTGCCAGAAGATGAACAAATAAACACTGAGGTGCAGGGAGATGATGCAGACCCCCAACAGGAAAGGGCTGGGTGGAAGTGATGCCGAGCTGAGCAAGTGCCCCAGAGGGAGTCCTTGTCCTGTGCTCTCCGGCCAGCATGACCTGTGGGAGGACCACTGTATTTCAGGGTCAGGTGTGAGATGGCCACTGCAAAACAAAAGGCTAAAAAAAAAAAGAAGTGTCCCATAGAAGAGCAGCAGGCTCGGGAATGGAGAGCCCAGCAGGCCCACTGGCTGCCCCTCCGGCTCTGGTGAGTGACCCTGGGTGCAGGCGCAGCTCAGGAGGTAGCTTCCTCGGCCAGCACTCGGTGTTTGACAAAGTTCTAATCTAGGTTAGGGCTCAATGCCGAGGGCTCTTTGGAGTAAAATCATCTCTTTATTAATGAGATTCAGCCCCATCTCCCTGATAGAAATGATGGGAAAAGGTGTCCCTTTGGGGCTATTCAAATGAGCAGGAGAGAACAGTGGGTGTTTTTAAAACCCTCTCCCCCATAGGAGGATGGAGCTCATTAGTGAGGGGAATGATTTTTTTCTGGGGAAAGGCTGTTACAATAAGAAAACATAACCTTCTCAAGATGAACCAGATCCAAGTCAATTAGGCCGTAAAAAAGCCAGAGAGCGAGCTTCAAAAATATACCACCTCTTTCCTTCCATTCATTTGAATAACAGCAAGGGGACATTTTAGTTTTTTAATCATTTTTTTTTTCTCACTTGAATCAGTCTGGATCTCATTAATACAGGAATGATCTCACTTAAAAGGCCTGGTGTTAAACTCCTGTTCAACTGAGATTAACCAAATCAAACATGATTTGACCAGAAAAGAAAAGGCTAAAGTGTTATATCTATTTCTAATACATTGCAATCTGACTTTAAAAATAAAAAAGAGTGCACAAGACATTTTTGTATTCAGCTTCTTTTGATGCGTCTGGAATATATTTTCCTAGGTAAACTGGTATCGCAACTGCAGTGCAATGTGGTTAGTCACCCAAAGTTACCGGAAAGATGGGACTGCCATCATTTACCTGAGTGTGAGAAGGAGGCAGGCAAGGTGCACGATGTAAACTCTTAAGGAGACAGGTCTTCCACGAGGGATACGTTGTCCTGGGGTCTGCCAGGGAGCCTCAGTGTATTAATTCTGCTGAGCTACGGTTGTTGTAAGTTGTCGGGTGACTATACTTCATTGGAAGGTTTCTCAACCTGAGCACCATGGTGGGGTGAGGGCTGTGCTGTGCATTATGGGATGTCTGGCAGCATCCTTGACCTCCACCCAGTAGATGCCAGGATACCCCATTCAGTTGTAGCCACCAAAAATGTCCCCAAGCATTGCCAAATGTCCCATGGGGCAACTTCCCCGCTTCCACCATGAAAGCAATCTTGGCATGAAGGCAAAGGGAGCAACCCATAGAGCAGTATCCTCACTTGAGTTCAACCCATCATCCTGGCCTTGTTCTGGGAGCTTCTCCTGAGGACCATCATCTCCTTCCGGGTCCAACTTCCACGCTGCTGTCTCCCCTCACCTCCTGGAAATTTAACTGAAGGACTCCTCTCACCATGTGGTTTCCTGGGGTCACTCTTACCAGGAAAGACGACCTGGTGTTGCAAAGAGCAGAGCTGTTAGAAACAGCTGCATCAGGATTTGACGCCTGGCCCCTCGCTTTCCTACCTGTCACATCTTTGGCTGATACTTAACCTCTCTGAGTGTAAACACCGCTGCTGCCAGAGACACCCTTACAGGGCTGAGAAAGGAGAACTATCCTGGCTTTTCCCTTTCACCCACCTCTTGTTCTCTCTCTCACCTGTGGCTCCCACTGGCCATGCCCAGCTGGGGGCTGGCTGACAGGTGAGTCTGGAAACACAGCCTGCAGGCTCAGCCTTCTAGGACAGAGGGCTGAATGGAGTCAGAGTGAGGGCTGGGTCTGAGGTTAAACTGAGTGAAGGCCTGGCTTAGACACTTTGCTCCTGGAACAAAGCCAGGGTGATGAGTTGAACTCAAACGCAAATGCTTCTGTTTGTGTTGTTCTTCCCCTTGACTGCATGGCAAGATTACCTGAAGGGAGGAAGAAGTTGCTCTCGTCCCCCACAGGGCATTAGCTGCTTCCTCTCATGGTGATTCTCCCAGCTTATCTGGGTCCCAGTGCTGTTGACCTTTGAGTAAGTCACGTCACCAGGAACCAGCCTCGGTAGCCGAGAGCATTATTTATAACTGGCTCATCATCCTGGCCTTGTTCCAGGACCCTCATCTCCCTCCTTGTCAGACAATCAGAACCAGACCCAGATTCAAGAGAGTCTTGGGCACATTTCCTCCCTTACATCTCCATGGGAAGAGCCACCTGTGATGGGGAAAAGGATTTGCTGATAGGCAGCTCAGAGCAGGTTTGACTAACACCCTCTGTAAAGGGCAGCTAGTAAAATGTTCAGGCTTGGCAGGTCACATACCACCTTAGTGGTAATTACTCAGTTCTGCTGTTGTAGTGTGAAAACACCCACAGACAGTAGGTCAACACATGGGGTTCCTGCGTGCCAATAAAACTTTATTTACAAAAGCAGTCGGCTGGAGTTGGCCCTCCTGGTGTGGTTTGCTCTATAGGGTTAAACACTGTCTCTGTCTTTCCAAGGACTGTATCTCTCGTGGATTGCCCGGTACTCACGAATTCATCAATCTGCATCTATTATTTAGGGAGGAGGGGCGTTTGAAGTTTATTAAGCACTTTTTTGGGGAGTCTAATGGTTAATGTTTAATGTAAGTGCTTAAGAGTTATATTATTCACACTTAAAAGTATAGCACTGATCAGGAGATTATTAAAAATGATTTAAATTGAGAGACAGACCTAATTGCACAGGAAGAAAATCATTTCCCACTGGGTATATGTTCCTTCCCTTGCAAAAAAGCATGTCAGTTTCCTTGGCAAATGCACAGCCTGGCATTCCTGCACTCTTAGTATTCATCCAAGGCGCTGCTAATGGGTTTACGACTGCAAATCAGCCCTGCACCGGAGCTGGTGATGTTTCAGAGGGCGGTGGTGTGCCTGCACACACGCGTCACGATCAGTTTCTTCTCCCATAACAATTAGCAACGGGCCGACCTCCCATTGTTCATATTAGTGTAGGAGCTCTGATGTGGAGAAGGAAATGCACTCACAGCTTGCTCTGGGCTCCCAGGACCCCTTGTCTTTCAGTGAGGAAGCAGCACTCTATGGGAACACACGGGGGTGGCTTTCATCCGGGCTGTCTGCACTCAGGACATTTAAGGAGATGCAGGCACAGAGCACAGCTAGTGTGGAGGGAACAAGTCCCCAGAAGTGTCCCAGGTCCACTTGGTTTATGCTTGCCCGGCTTCTCCTTCCACCCAGCACCCTGCCAGCTCCCAACTCTCACTAAGTTTATCTCCTCTTCCCTGGCCCTGGCCACTGGGGCCCATCTCAACTTCCCCTGGAGAACAATGGCCTCTCTGACTTTCCAGTATTCCAGCTGGGCAATACAGGCTGCTGGTCGGGGCTGTGGGCTTTGGCCTCAGACAGATCCATGTTTGAATCCCTGTTCTGTACTTACTCACTGTGTGACTCTAGGTGAATTGCTGGACCTCTCTATGCATCAGTTTCCTGGTGGGCCAGTGATGACACCCAACTTCCAGGCCTGACATGAAGGTCACAGTGTGTCACGCACACACAGTAGACATTGATTTTCCCCTTGGCTGCTTTTCGTTTGAAAGTCCTTTCCAAGCTGGGGGAACGGACTGTCGTTATGAGTCTTGGTAGAAGTTCACCTCCTCACCAAGTGGTCACGATCGTGTTTAAATGCCTGCAGAGACAGTATATTCACTTCTCGCAATGCAGCCTTCCAGAGATGAGCAGATTTTGGTGTTAGAGAGTTCCTAATTTGGCAAACAGCACCAACTGCTTTCTGCCCCCCCTTCAGCCCCGCTACTCTCATTTATCCTACCGGGAACTGTAAACAAGTGAGAGGTCAGCACAACGTATGTTGCCTGAGTTTGCCTTTAGGGGCTGAGCCTCCTATAGTGAGAACCACCTCTCTTCACCCCTGAAGGATACAGTTTTCTCTACCTAAACAATCAGGACAGGTAAACCAGTCAGCACAGTATGAATCCACTGACCGTCAGCAAGATACGTGTGGGCTTAACTGTGCTTACTTACAAATCTGTAGTGAGCCATTTCACCTGGTTTTACCCCATGAGAACTGGGTGAAATGTTCACTACAGAGTAGTCACTAAGCACAATTTAGCCTTGCCTACCTCGCTTTTAGGTAATCTGCCCTTGTTTTAACAATAATCCATGTCACGTAAGGCCAGCAACAAGGATCTCTCACCCACCATGTCAGGACGCCTAGGTTAGTTGTATTTTTGCACTGATGTGCTACACCTC
>NW_006921715.1:2973377-2977748 GCF_000298275.1 Orycteropus afer afer | reverse complement strand
TTATCCCATCTTCTTTCCATGGAGTGGCTGGTGGGTTTGAACCACCAACCTTCTGTTCATCAGGCAAATGCCTTAGGCAATGTGTTACCAGAGCTCCCTAGTCCACCCAGAGAGGCCTGGCGAAAATGGCAGAGTGACCTACTTCCCAAAGCTCTGCCGCTGCAAACCCTGTGGAACAGTTCTGCTCTGGCATGTGTGGGTCTCCAGCCACGATGGATTCCTCGGAAGACGTCTTCTCGTTCTTCACTCTCAAACGCTGGTGCACCCTTTATGTGTCTTAGCTCTGAACATCAAAACATGTCTCTAGGACAAAGGACAGTCTTGTCTGCTGTGAAGACTCTTCTGGAAGCAGGAAATAGCTCACACCCAGTAGGTCGATAGGGAAGGCTTTTAGCATATGGCACGCTGGTTGGGTTCATAGAGACCTTTTTCCTGTATGTTGGATTCCACCACCAACTAACAGCAGCTGAACCTGCAGCTCACCGGGCCAGAGACCACAGGCAGCTGGAGGAAGCAGGTCTGCATGCCTGCTGACCACCCCTACCCTGATCTTTCTCTTGGCTCCGTGTAGCCCCTGCTCTTTCCCAGAAGTAATTCTTTTGTGATTCTCCTTTACAATAAAGGGACTTTCTCCTTTATTGTAGCAGGTTTTCTTTTCTTTCTTAAACTTACAGTTTTTGTCACTTTTTTTTTTCTTTAACACGTCTTTCAACTAGGAGCTCTGGTGGTCACTCCTCAGAAGGAAGGTTGGGCAATCTACTTCCATAGAGATACTGCTTCAGAAACCCAAGGAGAGGTCACTATGAGTCAAATCCGACTGGACAGCAGTGGGTGAGATCTTTCAACTGTACTAGTGTTTTTATCCATAGGTTTAGGGGTCTGGTTGCAAAGTTCCATATCTTTTCAGTTGTTAACATTATTTCTGTCCCCAAACCCAAACCTACTCCTATTGAGTCGATTCTGGCTCACAGCACCCCTAGAGTACAGAGTAGAACTACCCCCAAGTATTGCCAAGACTGTCATCTTTAAGGGAACTGACTGCACATCTTTCTCCAGCGAAATGGCTAGTGAGTTATAACTGCTAACCTTTGGGTTAGCAACTGAACACTTAAGCACTGCACCACCAAGGCTCCTCATTGCTGCCGTCTGTCAGTTTGCAATACTGTGGGGCGTGCACGTTACTGTGACTGGGAGCTATGCCACTGGGGTTTCAAATACTAGCAGGGTCACCTAAGGTGGATGGGTTTCAGTGGAGCTTCCAGACTAAGACAGACTAGGGGGAAGGCCTGATGAGCACCTTTCAAACCTCAGCCAGTGTAAACCCTGTGGGTCACGACACAAGGTTGCTCACTGTAGGCTGGTAGATGAGCCTCCTGGTTGGAAGGCAACAACATACACAAGGGTCACCACAGTGGACTCGAGTAGACCCCTGACCGTGAAGATGGTGCCGGGCCAGGAACATTTCATTCTGTTGTTCAGAAGGTCACCATGTGCTAGAGCCATCTCAATGGCAACGAAAAACAACACCAACAACAATAAACTGAGAAAACTTGCAAAGATCTGGAAGTTAGTAGGGAGCAGCAGCCCCTTTTGTCTAGTCCTAACTGACCTTCCAAGGAGCTCTGGTGGTACAGTGCCTAAGGCATTTGACTGCTAATCAGAAGGTTGGTGGTTCAAACCCACCAGCTACTCCTTGGAAGGAAGACTGGGCAATCTCCTTCCGTAGAGATCTACCTCCTGAGATACCCAGTCGGGTCGCTGTGAGTTGGAATGGACTCAATTGCAGTGAGTTTGATTTGGTCTTTTTCAGCCAACCTTCCGTGTCTGTCTTATCCTCACCTCCAAGCACCTTCTGTCCAAGACAGACTGAGCTCTGGCACCTCCTGATTCTCTCTATGTGTTCCCTCCCTCTTGTTGTATCTTTCCCCAAGTGGTGTTTCCTCCTGAAATCGTCTCCTGTTTGCTTGTTTTGGTCCAGATTGTAGTAATTCTTCCAGCTGAACAGCTTCTTCTCTGTCGTGTGCCCCGACCCAACTCTACAGAGGCCCCTCCTATGCCACCCAGTTTCTTGCTGCCTTTTATAAAATTGTTGGTGTGAATCCTGTTGACTTTACTGACTGTGCAGTTTGAGGCCAGACACATAAGACTTAGTTCATCTCTTTCTCTCTGAACAGAGTCTGGCATAAACCTGCCTCAAACATACCCATTCAGTGGTTGATACATCTACTGCTATTTCCACACCTCTCTCTAGTTATAGTTACATGAAGTCTATGTATGTATATGTGTATGTACACATACACACATATAAATTGATGATGATGCCACTTAAGGAGAAAGGGGTCCAATGGAGAGGTACAGTATATAGCCCTTTGTAACCCAGTCTTCCTTAAATATGGATCCACCACTAAGTGGCTGAGATACCTTGTGAAAGTCAGTTAATTCCTTCAGGCTTGTTTTCTCATGTTCAGAGTGGATTGATGTGGGGGTGGTGATCCATGAGATAATGTATGTAGTACATGTTGCATTGTGGCCAAGACCTGTGATAAGAGCTTTCTGATTGTTAGATGTCATAATTGTTAATATTATTACTGTTACTACTGAATAACTCTGATATCTTTACAGAAACCCTGTGAACAAATGATGTTAACAGCATGGTGGCCTTAACCTCCATAGCTTTGAGCTCATCCGTATGAACAGGAGTGCATGTAGATGCACTCATGAAAGTATGCTCACACCAACGCCTGCATCAAAGACTCCTGGACTAGGGTTGGGAGCAAGGATCTCACCTTACCTCTAGTAGGTATGACAACTAACTGGTTGTCTGTAGCATTCAGAAGTCTCAGTTCCCTTGTTGCAGTAACCAGATTAGTGATAGGAACCCTGAGTTTCTCATAGATAGTAGTCATGACCCAAATGTATATATAATTTATAAATATTTATAATTATAGTGACCAGTATTTACTAAAGAAGCCCTGGTGGCACGAGAATTAAGCACTCAGCTGTTAACTGAAACATTGGAAGTTCTAACCCACCCAGCAGCTCCACTGGAAAAGACCTGGTGATCTGCTCCCCTAAAGATGACAGTGTAGGAAACCCTATGGGGCAGTTCTGTTCTGTCACATGGGGTCACTTTCAGTAGAAAAATCAACCCAACAGCACCTAACAACAACAAGAACAGTATTTCCTAAGTCCTTGCTCTATACTAGATTTTGTTCTAAGAGCTTAACTCTCACAAGAATCCTTGACATAGGATTGATTAGTTTCCTTTTTTTACCAATGAGCATAGTGATCTGATGACGTGATACTACCAGGGCTGCCTTGTAATGTGTGAAATGCTATATAAATAAATTAATTAATAAAATAAAATAATGATAAGTAGTTTTCAGTACCTGTAATTTGAATGGAAGGAGGCCAGTTGCACAGTGATTAAAGCACTTGGTTGCTAACTGAAAACTCAGAGGTTCAAACTCACTGGTGGTTTCATGGGAGAAAGATTTGGCAGTCTATTTCCATAAAGATACATAGTCTTGGAAACTCTATGGGGCAGTTCTACTTTTTCATATAGAGTCACTAACTACTACTACTGTTTATTGTCCAAGGGAGTTGTAGGGATGGGGAATTATAGGGGAGGCCTATGTGGTCCTAAATGACCTAAATGTTTCAGCATCTCAGCTGTTTTAAAGTCAAAGAAATCACGTTGAAAATTAAAGTATGCTGGGCCTTGGGCATTTTTCAGTTATCTGTTACTTTGCAACAAACCATATCAAGAGCTTAGAGGATTAATGATGTGTTATGTGTCCAGATTCTGTAGATTAGTGGGGGTCAGCTGGACAATTCCTCTGCTCTGTGTGCTGTTGGTGGAGGGCCTTGGGTTTCTTCCATGTGGCCTCTCTCCCCCACATAATCTTGCATCACTCAGGAATCTGAATTGATGGTCTTTATAAGGTAGCTGGGTTTCATGAGTGTGAAAGTGGAAGTTGCCAGCCCCCTACATTCTAGGCCTAGATTTGGCACACTATCATTTCTGCTATATGCTCCTGGTCACTGCAAGTGATACTTCCAACTCAGATTCAGGGGAGGGGGACTAGACCCCACCTCCTAGTGGGAGGAGCAGCATAGGCTTTGAGGAATTGGAAGGGCTGTTTAAGAGTGCCTCAGTATATATGCACACAACAAATGTTTCAGTGTGATGTCTTGGGATTTAAACACTTGAACATGGAAAGATTGTCAGTCATCTTTGCAGATTCTCTACCATAGGGGACTGCCACTGGGTTGGCTTCTTATGGGCTACACAGAAAATATGTTTTCATGGTTTAAAGGTACCAAAGAATGTTTCCAAGATCAAAGTGCCCCAGATTTTGTGTTGGCCTA
>NW_006921715.1:2966105-2972962 GCF_000298275.1 Orycteropus afer afer | reverse complement strand
TTGTAACATTACAGTTTAATCTTACCTCTTTTTGCATTTTACATAAATGGAACCTGTATTTCCACCTGTAGATTATGCCTTAAATCTACTTCATAAAGCTGGAAGTAAGTTTCTGTGTGGATGATCTGCTCCTTGAGATTATGTTCCAATGAGAGGCAGTTGTAGGGAATCATGCAAGGTGTACCGGTCAGCTGTTGGGAAGACTGGGACCAAATCATGGCTTCACAGTTGCCAGTTTTCTCATCTTGAGCACATTGTATCCCACCCACTTTCACAGCCTCAGTTCTCTTTTCTCTACACAGAGAGTCATTGTCTCTTCTCTGAGACATTTTTTTTTTTTTTTTTTTTTTGGTGTAAAATGAATAGAAGGTCGTGATTGTATTCTACAGGCTGCAAAGGCCTATGGGAAGATAAGGAACATCAATGACAAAAAACATGTACAATGATAGTAATGAATCAATATGTGGAGTGAACTGCCGGTAGCATGCAGGGGAGGGCTGTTATGTGATTTGCAGGCATCATCTCCTTCAATGAACCCCTTTCTTGGTCCCACTGTTTGATGGTACATGCTGCAACGCAGCGTCATCACCTGCTCTGCGTTTGATGTTAGGTACCGTGTTGTTCTTCCCAAGTGACATGGACACATGTCCATGCAAAGAAACTAATGTCCTCATCACAGCTGACTCCCCTGTCAGGAACAAGTGGTTCCCATGCCAGCAAGAACAAGGGTAGCAGTGGAGGGTGACCACAGTCAGCATCAGACTGTCTACAGGGATCTGAGTACATTTTGGCTCCACATTTCACATTAGAAGAAACACAGTATGTTGCTCTTCTTCAACAGTGGCCCATGGACGCAGGGGAAATCAGCTCTTAAATCCAGCTTGACACCATGACAAATGCCCGAAATCCAAGTATTTGCCAAAGATGTGCCCCTCCTCTAAAGATGCAGCTGGCCCCCTCTGAGGACTGTTTTTGTTTGTTTGTTTTTTAACTAAAAAGTGAGGTCAGGAAAGGCTTTTGCCATTATTGTATTTATCAGAATTCTGTGCCACTCATTAAGTTTTCACAAAAAGACAACCCATGGAAAAGTAAACAGGTCATAGTTGAGAAAACTGGTCTCCACAGCCAGACAGCACCACCCCTTTCCAAATATTAGGGCTTCCTTCTCTGAGTTCTGTTTTCCCACCAAAAGCCCTTATTCTCTCCATCAGGGCCCTCCCCAGTCTGACCTTCCTTAGGAATCTCAGGGTACACTGATCTTGGGCTGCTCATTCTTGCTCCCTCATAAGCATAGCTTACAAAGTCCAGCCCAGTGGGCATGTCATAACTACTAGTCTAGCTAATAAATATGACAACAGTAATCTGCATTGTGAGCCTACTGTGAGCCAATCTTTTACAAGTGATTCAACATGTAAATGGTTAATTCTCCCAGCAAGCCCCAGGACTGGAAGCATCCATTACAGAGGTGAGAAAACTTGAGACACAGAGACAAGTCAAAGTTATGGCTCAGATTGCAAAGTCATTCATCATTCATGTGTTTTAAATCTATTCATGAGATTTACTGTGTGCTGGCAACTGCTCTAGGTGCTGGGGATTCAGCTGTCCCTTCTTTGGTGGCACTAACATCCTAGTGGAGCAGTCCTTCCCCTAGACCTTGGAGTTCCCAGTTGACTGTAGGTTCTGGAGTTCACAGACTCTGTCTCTCACACGACGTATTTATTTCCATCAGGCGCCTTCTGGACATCAAGGAACTTTTCTCAGATGAGTGTGTGTTAGGCCAAGTTCTCTAGAGAAGCAAAACAAGTAAAGCTTATATATACATATATGTTGTTGTTGTTGTTGTTATGTGCTGTTGAGTCGGACCCGACCCATAGCGAGCCTTCCTTGGGTTTCTGAGGCAGTATCACTAAGGAAGTAGATTGCCCCATCTTCCTTCCGAGGAGTGGCTGGTGGGTTTGAACCACCAGCCTTCTGGTTAACAGTCAAGTGCCCTAGGCACTGTGCTACCAGAGCTCCTATATATACATATATAGAGAGAGGAATTTATCTTAGGAAAATGGCTCACACACTTATAGAAGTTGGCAAGTCCCAAGTTCTTGGATCAAACGTCAAGCTGGAGGCTTTTCCCGACTCAGGCAGCTGCAGGGGCTGAGGAGCTCAAGGTTGGCAGGTAGAACCAGCTGCTGACTCCAACGAATGATGAATCCAAGATCTCCAGGCTGAATGGTGGATTGTTCACTCATGGACAGTTGTAGGAAGCACAACAGAATCCCAATCCACAGAAGAGCGTCTCTTTTCCCAGGATGTCCATAAATATACTGGAAGCAAGCAACACTCCTAGGGAAACTCCCTTTCAACGAATTGGCTGCTCAAAATATATACATCTGATCGCATCATGGGAACAACCCACATCACAATTGCTTAAACCACACAGAATTGTGGCCTAGCCAAGTTGACACACAGCTCCAACTATCACACAGTGACTCTAAAAAGAAGAATAACAAGCCTTCAATTAAATCCATACGTTTATGGGAATGAATGTGGAAGAAGCCTTAGAAGCACTTTAATAAACTCTTGTGTTTTTGTTCTCCTATGCTATTGGACTCTCAACCATCAGGATTCTGGGAAGCCTTCAGGGATCCATAGGGTATAGATGGTGGTTGTGTGGCAAGGTGGGGGGGGCAGGCCAATAACCAACAGCCTCCCCTGAGACACACCCCCCCACACACCACACACACAAGCTCTCTTGTGAGAAGAGCTCTGCTTTTTTCTAGTTACCATGTGGACATCCATGATAACCTTCTTTTGAAACACATTCCTAGCTTACCAAACAATAAGAAAAGTCTGACTTCCCCATTTGTCCCACTCTTTGTTCTGCTGATGCTACACCTGAAACCCAAAGTACTTAAGTGACTTTCCCGAGGCAGCATAGTGAGTTAGATGCAGAGCTAGGGGCCTCAGCCCTCAGTCAGGGCGTCTCCAGTGCAGAGCATTGCCTCACGTCAGTGAACGTTTAAGCAGTAATTCCAGTCATCAGCCCCAGCCACAGAGTTCACACTGGCCTTCTTTGGACCCAGAGGGCTGGGGATTCTGCTGAGCTGTCTCATTCTATCAGTCACTTGTCCAGTCACAAGTTTTCTTTGGTAGAAGGAGCCAGAATGAACAACAGACTCCACTCAATTGATGAGGTGGAGAAGGGCTTCATGTGACATCTCTCTCCTACATGGAAAAGATGAAACACACCTAAAAAGTTTGGAGGAGACTCAAAGCTTCAATATAATCCCATTTCAGTGCCTGGCCCACTGCTTTCTGGGCCATGCACTTGATTCTGACTCATGATGGCCCCAACATCATTTTAGACACTGAATTAACTCAACAAGGTTTTTGTTCTCAAGGAGCTCAGGGTCAACAGAAGACAGTGGGGAGGGAGAGGTTAGCTCTTCGGGGGAAAGGCCCTGGGAGGGAGCATCTCAGCTGAATGCTGATGTTAGATTAAAGTAGAGTGCTAACCAGAAGGCTGGTGGTTCAAACCCACCAGCCACTCCTCGGAAGGAAGATGGGGCAATCTGCTTCTGTAGTGATACTGCCTCGGAAACCCAAGGAGGGGTCGCTATGAGTCGGGTGCGACTCGACGGCACATAACAACAACAACAACAACATAATGAAATACACACTAGCTCACACAAAAGGTAAGGTTTGTTGTTCTTTGTTATATGTCTTGAAACTATGATATGCCCTTGCAGTTGCATCTTGGTTTGGGAACTGCACAAACACAGATTAAGCAGGTCATCCTCAGTCAGCATATGGATCCATCCCACTTGCACATTCAGATGACTTGGCATTTACATTTTTAGTAGCAAAGGCCCAAAGCCCTTTAGTTGTATGTCTGGATGGGGCTTTTATGTGCCCAAAGAATCCTCATCTCTCATGGAGCCTACAAGATGCAAATGTCTTCTCTTAAACCCAGAGCATTCTGGGAGAGCTTGAAAGTCTGTCCCATGAAGCTGGAAGCAGCACAAAGACTCAGTTTATCACTCACCCCTCCCAAACTTGAGCTCTTGAGTCAACTTCATACATCCATGTGTTCTGTAAAGTTTGGTTATAGATTAGGACTCTGGCACTTAAAAAAATAAAGAAATTTTGAAATTTTACCTTTTTTTCTCCCTCAAAGTACTTGGCTTTACATGTAACAACATCTGAGTCAAGTACAAGTAACTGGAGCTTCTTTCCTTTTCTTAGCCTCGCACAGCCTCTGGGAAGCAAACAACACCCACTCCTTAACAGGGATGGTGACTAGAGGTCTGAAAAGTGATGGCCATCTTGAGGGTCTCATCAGCACAAGGGACAAACCTCAAACACCAGGTCTTTGTTTTGGAAGTTCATGGTTGTGCCACTCTGACATTAAAACAACCAGCCAACCGCCGGCATGTCAACAGGCAATACATGTGGAAAGAATCTGTAGCTTCCCAAATTGGCTGTGTTGAAGGGTGACAGATGTTTGGATGGACAAGTGTTGAAGTGCTCATTGAAAGTAAGCAGCAGCATGTTTCCTTCCAGGCCCAGGATATGATATTCCTTGGTGCAAGTTGTGGTACCAAGTGCAGAGAGGAGAAAGGATGGCACAACACTGTGGTACATACAAATAAGGGGAAATTCTGCACATTCTTTCTTCTCTCTCTAAGGAGAGCCCACCCTTGACTGTTGGCATTGTAGCAACTCTTTCTGGGGAGGTGTTGTCTGGCTCAGGTAAAGACAGAAGCCATGCTTTTCCAGAGAAATCTCTGTTAAAAAAGAGTGCCTTGAACAATACCACTGGCCCAATAGAGTCCGTGGAGTAAATGTGCCCTCAAAAGTATGTTTTGGCATCCTAACTCCTGTACCTGTAAATAAGAATCTGTTTGGAAATAAGAGTCTTCTTCTGTTATTTAGGTTATACCAGAGGAAGGTGAGTCCTAAACGTAAACATATCTGAGGTATAAAAATAGAACAGACCCAGAAACACCAACGGAGGGAAGAGAAAGGCAGATACAGGCACAAATGAACCTTGGGCTGCCAAAGACTTCTGGCAGCTACTAGAAGCTGAAATAGACCCGGAAGGCCCTGCCCCAAAAGCCACACTTTGAATTAGGACTCCTAGTCTCTTAGTGGCTAAAGCACTTGACTGCTAACAGAAGGCTGGTGGTTCAAACCCACCAGCCACTCCTCGGAAGGAAGGTTGGGCAATCCTACTTCCGTAGTGATACTGCCTCAGAAACCCAAGGAGGGGTCGCTATGAGTCGGGGCCGACTCGATGGCACATAACAACAACAACAACAACAACAGTCTCCTGAACTGTGAGAACATAAGTTTCTCTTCTTTAAAGCCACATGTGTGTGATGTTTCTGTTAGAGCAGCACTAGATGACTAAGACAGGGAGACACATGCCATTTGAGGAGAGAGAGTCCCTTGATGGTATAGTGGTTAAGCACTTGGCTGCTAACCTAAAGGTCAATTGTTTGAACTCACTAGACCCTCTATGGGAGAAAGATGTGGCAGTCTGACTCCATACAGATTATAGCCTTAGAACCCTGGGGGGGGGCAGTTCTACCCTGTCCTAGAGGGCTATTATGAGTTTGAATTGACCCAATGGCAATGGTGATACACAGATGATAGATGACGGATAGATAGACAGATAGATAGATAGATGATAGATCGATCAATAGTTGGTAGATGATAAATAGATAGATCAATAGAAAGGTACACAGATAGATATGGCTATAGATATAGATATGTGATAGTCCAGTTTATTAATATATTTTCCTTGTGTGTGTATATGTATGGATGTATGTCACAGAAGTCTTATTAATTGTTTGTTACTGGACCCAAGAGAGACAATCATCTATCTATTGACATAGATTATATCAGACATGGCCTCCTACCCCCTACCTTGTTTGACCACAACACATCCGATGAATCAAAGCTTAAACATCACTTCCACAGGGAAGTTTCACAGGCTCCTCAGGAACTTGTTCACAGGCCCTTTTGATTTCCCCGTGTCACTCTGTTCTTCCCCTATCATGGGACTTGTCACAATAGAATGAAAGTGCCTGGTTTCTCATATCTGTTGCTTCTGGACTCCACTACCAACTCTTCAATTGTAAGCTCAGTGAAGATCAAAATCTTCTACCACAGTACTGCATTCATGATGGCATCCAGAAATCATCGTGCTGCACGGGAGATTTGATCACCTTATTATGAAAAGTAGAAAAAGAAAAAGTGAATGCATAGTCATCAGGTATTCACAACAAAATTAACATTTTAGCATCCTTAGAAGCGCCCTGGGGAAAAAGGAAATGGTGAAGAATATAATGTTTTCATTAACCATGTATTGCAAGTCTGGATGAAGAATTCAGTTTGGCCTTTTGTCTAGGGTTTCTGAAAATAGCCCTTGGAATTCTCATACAATCAAGCTTTTGTTTTATAAAACTCCCAGGCAACACTTAAAAATGTGCAACTGAGTTGGCATCTTCCAACTCGTGATGTGCCATAGGCCTCAAAAAAGGGAGGGGTCATGAGATACTAGGCCTTGGAACAACTCCTGTCCCTCACACTCTGAAACCTGATGTTTCCTAGTAAGGCTAAGGAGATGCCATCTCAGGTTGGCACTAGAATATCTAACTGCCCCCTCCTCAGGTGGTCAGCGGGAGAAATGTATACAGTGCTCCCTGTAACAAGGCAGGTAGGCTT
Source organism: Orycteropus afer afer (assembly GCF_000298275.1). NCBI lineage: Eukaryota > Metazoa > Chordata > Mammalia > Tubulidentata > Orycteropodidae > Orycteropus > Orycteropus afer. The sequence goes on along the minus strand of NW_006921715.1, from coordinate 2,966,236 downwards.
CAGGATGTAAACATGGTTGCAGGAGGAGGCTCTGAGCCCCTCAACTAAGGTGCAGCTTGAAGCATGCACACAGAGTTTCTCAGCCCATCTAACTAGCCTTAGGTTGAAGGAGACCCTGAGTCCCTCACCTA
>NW_006921715.1:2952714-2959460 GCF_000298275.1 Orycteropus afer afer | reverse complement strand
CACGCACACATTTAAATCTCGTTTTAAAGATGGCAGCACTTCATCATGGTGATATCACATGCAGGAGTACGAGCCCACTTGGCTGTGGAGCTGTCCCTGTTGCACTTCTTAAACAATGTACCCACTGCACCTACACACACATTCTTGCCTGGAAAGAGACAATTCTAGTCTCATCCGTGAGAAGAAATACGTAAAGTCAGCTCCTCTCTGACTACTTCTAACTTGTCATCATTCACAATCTTCAGCCAAAAGGGGCTTTTGTAAATGATTAATTGGGAAAAGAAGTAGAAAATTTAAAAATTCGCAAGCCCGTCCCTTGAGGGCCGGGATCCCCTCCTTCTCTGCCCATGTAAATTGCACCCTGTGGCGATGTCTGTCCCTTCCATTTTAGACCCCAGATGTTAATTAGTGAAGCCATAGAATGGGTTGGGGAAGCTGATACAGGCATAGTCATTGGCAACCTGAGGAACCTCTTCCTGTGGACTTGGCTGCCTCCCCTACTAGGGCATTTGAATTCAAAGATGAATGACTTGTAGTGTCAATTTCTGCTGGTGATACTAAACAGAGGGGTTTCAACTCCAAAAATGCAGCTATGGAGGGCTCTTCCAAGAAGAGCTGCAGATTGGACAGAGATAATCCTCCCTCTTCGCAGCAGGCATATGCCCCCTGGACCACCTGCTCAAGTGTGAAACCAGATCTTTCCTCTGAGGGAGATGCCTACCACAGCAACACTCATCCTTTCTTTCTTAGGCCTGTCGTAGCATAAAGTGATATGACACACATTTATAAACAATCTGCTTTAACCTAGTCACCTATCTTCATGTGTTTAATCTTCAAAACATCCTGCCACTTTACAAGTGACCAACCTGAAAGTTTGAAAAGTTAACTAGATGGCTCGAGTTTACTCAATGACTAAGTCACTATGAAACATAATCCATCTCAAAGCGATTATTCTGAGTGGCTCCATGTACTCTGGGGTGACTTATTGAAATTTCCTTATTTTAGTTGTGCTTCATAAAAATTACTTAAAGAAGCCTCTACTATTGAGCAAACCACTCAACCCATTCTCAGGGGAAATAAAAATATCTGAGTTTGTCTTTTGTAAAATAGATAAATACAACATTTTATTGTGATTTGGGAAAGGTTTACAAAGCAAATCAGTTTTCCACTCAAGAATCCACACACATTTGTTTCACGTCAGTGACTGTAATCCCTCAAATGTGACATCTCTTATCCCACTTTCTCCCAGTGTTTCCATTTCCATTCCTCCTTTCCTAACTTTTCCTGCCTTCGGAATTTTGTCCTTGGGCGACCGCTGCCCTTTGGATTTCAGATGGTTGACTGTTCTAAGCAGTGCACACCTCCCCAGTGTTATGGTTCATCTCATAGACCTGTTTATTGTTTGCCTGGAAGTTGACCCATGGGAGTTAGTTCAGTTCCAGGTGATAAGGATGACTAAGGGAGATGGTCTTAGGGGTTCCACCAGTCTCTCCAACCAAATTATTTTTATGATCTTGAGTTTTGTTCCACACTTTCCTCCCACTCTATCCAGGAAGTCCTATTGTGATTGTCTTCAGAGAATTTGGCAGTGGTAGCTGGGAACCATGTAGTTCTTCTTGTGTGAGGGTCATGGAGGTTGAAGTGTGCATGGTCCTTTGGACTAATTGTTTCCATGCATCTTTGATCTTCTTCACTATTCTTGCCTCCAGACAGGGAGAGACCGGTTGTTGCACCTTAGGTGGCTGCTCACTTAAGCTTTTCAGACCCCAGTGCCTACTCACCAAAGTAGGATGTACAACATTGTCTTTGTGGACCATGTTGTGCCAGTTGACCTTGAAGACTCCTGAAATCATGGTCCTCAGCTCCCAGACCCAGCAACTCATTCCCTCAAAGTGTTTGTTATGGCTAAGAAGTTGTCAAACTGTTGCCCTGTATGCTTTAGAACATTGTGGACATATTTGTAGTATATGTAAATACATGTGTAGAATAGAATTAGCGTCTGTCAAACATGTATATTCATGACTATACAACATTCTTCTTTCCACACCTGTTCAGCTGTGTGTCTATGTATCCTCATGTAGATTACTGCTATTACTGCTGGTGTGAGGTTGTGTGTGTAATGGTATTCACCCCTGTTGACTTTCACTTCTGTGCTCCTCTCACTGTTTTCCTTCATTTGATCATTTTGTGCTAGCCTCCCCTTTTTGTGTATAGCCTTCCCCTTCACCCAAGTCAAAATGCATCTACCCTCTACTTAGTGGTTTATCCTCCTCTCCCCTCCCACCCTTGGTAAACATCAAAGAATGCTTCTTTTGTGTGAAACCCTTTTCTTGACTTTATGTAACAGTGGTCTCATACAATATTTATCCTTTTGTGGTTGACTAATTTCACTCAACATCATGTCCCCCAGGTTCATCTATGTTATGAGGTGTTTTTCCAATTCACTGTTGTCCTTTAACATTGCATAGCACTGCATGTGCATGTACCACAGTTTTTTTATCCATTCATCCCTTCAATGCCATTTAGGGCTTTTACATCTTTTTGCTACTGTGACTAGTGCTGTGATGAACATGGGTGGACATATATCTCTCTGTGTTATTGCTCTTACTTCTGTAGGATGTATACTTAGTAGTGGGATTGCTGGATCACATGGTAATTTTTTCCAACGTTTTAAGTAAGTGCCATACTATTTTTTTCACAGTGTTCATACCATTTAAAATCCCACCAGCAGTATATGAAGATTCCAGTCTCTACATTCTTGTCAGTTTTTGAACTTTGCTACTCATACTGGGGTCAGGTGATATCTCACTGTTGTTCTTATTTGCATCTCTAATGGCTAATGATCACAAGCATTTCTTCATGTGTTTTTGGCCACTTGAATGTCTTCTTTGATGAAGTGTCTGCTCATGTTCTCTGTCTGTCTATTTGTCAACTGGATTATTTAGATTATTTGTTTTTCTGTTCTTGGGGTGTTGAAGTTTTCTGTAAATTTTAGAGATTAATATCTTGTCCAACCTGTCATTGTTTATTTTATTTTTTCTTTTACTCTTTTAAGGAAATCTTTTGATGTACTAATTTGGGCTTTTTGTGAATTTTAAATTCTACTTTCTAGGGAGAGCTCATTTTACTCCAAGTTTATAAAGCCACCCAAATTCATTTCCACGCGCGCGCACACACACACCCACACACATGCCCACACAGAGATATGAGAGTTAATGGAGTAATTTTGTGACATCAAAGACAGAAAATTTGGTATGGCCATATTGTTGTTGTGGTCGTTAGGTGCTGTGGAGTTGTCTCCAACTCATAGCTGCCCTGTGTACAACAGAACAGAACACTGCCCAGCCTCCCGATCCCTGCTACACCTGAGCCCATTGTGGCAGCCACTGTGTCAATCCATCATGTTGACTGCCTTCCTCTTTTCTGCTGACCCTCCACTTTACCAAGAATGATATCCTTCTCCAGGGAATGGTCCCTTCTGATGACGTGACCAAAGTAAGTGAGATGAAGTCTGGCCATTCTTGTTTTCAAGGAACATTCCAGCTGCATGTCTTACAGGACAGATTTGTTCGTTCTTTTAGCAATCCATGGTACTTTTAGTATTCTTCACCAACACCACAACCCAAAAGCATCAACTAGTCTTCAGTCTTCCTTATTCATTGTCCACCTCTCATATGCATATGAGGCGATTGAAAATACCCTGGCTTGGGTTAGGCACATTTTAGTCTTTATGGAGACATCTTCACTCTTCAGCGCTGGAAAGAGGTCTTTTGCAGCAGATATGCCCAATTCAATACATCATATAATGTCTTGACTGTTGCTTCTATTGGTGTTGATTATAGAACCAAGTAATATGAAGTCTCTGACAACTTCAATCTTTTTTTCCATTTATTGTGATGCTGCTTATAGGTCCCATTGTAAGGATTTTTGTTTTCTTTATATTAAGGTATAATCCATACTGCAGACTGTATTCTTCATATTCTTCAGTCTTTATCTGTAAGTGCTTCAAGGCATCCTCACTTTCAGCAAGCAAAGTTGTGTTTTCTGCATATCACAGGCTGTTAATGAGCCTCCCTCCAATCCTGATGCCACATTCTTCTTCATATAATCCAGCTTCTTGGATTATTTGCTCAGCATACAGATTGGATAAGTATGGTGAAAGGATATAACCCTGATGCACTCCCTTCCTGATTTTAAATCATACAGTATTCCTTTGCTCTGTTTGAAAAAGAATCTCTTGGTCTATGTACAAGTTCCTCTGACTATAATTCAGTGTTCTGGAATTCCCATTCTTCTTATGGTTATCCATATTTTTTTTTTTTTTTTTAATGATCCACACAATTGGATGCTTTTGTGTAATCAATAATACACAAGTAAACATCTTTCTGGTATTCTTTACTTTCAGCCAAGATCCATCCGACATCAGTGATGATATCCCTCATTACATATCCTCTTCTGAATCTAGCTTGCATTTCTGGACATTTTCTGTCAATATACTGCTGCAACCATTTTTTGATTTATCTTCAGTAAGACTTTACTTGCATGTGATATTAATGATATTGTTTGATAATTTTCACATTCTGTGGGATAATCTTTCTTTGGAATGGGTCCAAATATGGATCTCTTCCACTCAGTTGGCCAGGTAGCTGCCAAATCTCTTGGCATAGCTGAGTGAGTGCCTTCAGCACAGCATCCATTTGTTGAAACATCTCAATGGGTATTCCTTCAATTCCTGGAGCCTTGTTTTTCACCTATTCCTCAGTGCAGCTTTGATTACTTTCTTCAGTACCATTGGTTCTTGATAGCATGCCACCTCCTGAAATAGATGAAGATCAACCAATTGTTTTTGATACAGCAACTCAGTGTATTATTTCCATCTTTTTTGATATTTCCTCCATCATTCAATATTTTGCCCATAGAATCTTTCAATATTGCGTCTTGAGGCTTAATTTTTATCTTCAGTTCTTTCAACTTGAGAAATGCCAAGGATGTTCTTCCCTTTTGGTTTTCTAACTCCAGTTTTTGCACATTTCATTATAATAATTGACTTTGTCTTCTTGAGCTGCTCTTTGAAATCTTCTGTTCAGCTCCTTTATCTTATTTCTTCCATTTGGTTTAGGTAATCTCCATTCAAGAGTAAATTTCCAAGTCTCTTCTGGCATCCATTTTGGTCTTCTCTTCCTTTCCTGTCTTTTTAATGACCTCTGGCTTTCTTCATGGATCATGTTGTTGATGTCATCCCACAATTCTCTGGTTTTCGGTCACTGGTGTTCAATTCATCAAATCTATTCTTTAGATGGCCTATAAATTCAGGAAAAATATATTCAAGGTCATATTTTGGTTCTCATGGACTTGTTATAATTGTGTTCAATTTCAACTTGAATTTGCATATGAGCAGTTGATGGTCTGTCTCACATCCGCCCCTGGCTTTGTTTTTGCTGAAGATTTTGAGCTTTTCCATTGCCTCTTGCCACAGATGTAGTCAATCTGATTCCTGTGTACTCCATCTGGTAAAGTCCACATGTATAGCTGCTGTTTGTGTTGTTGAAAAAGGGTATTTGCCATGAATAAGTTTTTGGTCTTGCAAAATTCTATCATGCAAATTCCAGCATTATTTCTGTCACCTAGGCCAAATTTTCCAACTACCAGTGATTCTTTTTTGTTTCCAACTTTTGCATGCCAGTCACCAGTGATAATTAACACATCTTGATTTTCTGTTTGGCCAATTTAAACTGCAGAAGTTGGCAAAAATCTTCAATTTCCTCATCTTTGGCTTTGGTGGCTGGTGCATAAGTTTGAATAATAGTAATATTAACTGGTCTTCCTTGTAAGCGTATGGGTATTATTCTGTCACTGACAGCATTGTTCTTCAGGATAGATCTTGAAACATCCTTTGTGATGAAGAATGGCACACCATTCCCCTTCAATTTATCATTCCGGCTTAGGAGATGATGTGGTTGTCTGATTCAAAATGGCCAGTACCAGTGCATTTCAGCTCACTAATGCCTAAGATATTGATTTTTCTGTTGTCCATTTCATTTTTGACAACTTCTAATTTTCCTACATTCATACTTCATACATCCCATGTTCCAATTATTAATGAATGTTTGTAGCTATTTCTTCTCATTTTGAGTCATGTGACATCAGCAAATGGAGGGCCAAAAACTTTACTTTATCTAGATCATTAAGGTCAGCTCTACTCTGAGGAGGAAACACTTCCCCAGGGTTCTCGGACCTGAGGAAATCATCTTCTGGCACTATATTGGAAAATGTTTTAGGGCTATTCATTAAGTTTTCCAGTAACACATCAGACAGTGTTTCACTGCTATTCATAAGGTTTTCACTAGGCAATTCTTTGAGAAGTGGATGACCTCTTCTTTCTCCTGAATCTGTCTTATTCTGGAAGATCTGCTGAAACCTGTCCACCATGGGTGACCCTGCTGGCATTTGAAACACCAGTGACATAGCCTCCAGCCTCATAGCAACAGACAAGTCACCATAGTATGACAAACTGATAGACAAGTCTATCTCTCTTAGTTGTTCCAAACTGCCCCATTCACTTCCTGGTCTCCTTTGTTGTTGCTGTTGTTAAGTGCCGTCGAGTTGTTTCCAACTCATAGCGACCCCATGCACAGCAGAACAAAACACTGCCCTGTCCCGCACCAGCCCCACAATCCCTGCTATACTTGAGCCCATCATTGCAGCCACCATGTTAATCCATCTCCTTGAAGGCCTCCCCCTCTTTC
>NW_006921715.1:2948316-2950714 GCF_000298275.1 Orycteropus afer afer | reverse complement strand
GCCTGCTACTCTGAACAGGTCTGAGTTGCCTCTCCTCACCTAATCCCTTCGGCTGACTGCTCTTCTCTCTGGCTTCCTGGCTTTTAATCCCCTGTCTCCTGCTCTTCCTGTCTGCTACTTCGGGTGTCCCTGAGTTGTCTCTCCTCATCTGTAACCCTGGGGCTGACTGCTCTTCTCTCTGGCTTCCTAGCTTTTTATCCCCTTTCTCTTGCTCTTCTGGTCTGCTACTCTGAACAGGTCTGAGTTGCCTCTCCTCACCTAATCCCTTCGGCTGACTGCTGTTCTCTCTGGCTTCCTGGCTTTTAATCCCCTGTCTCCTGCTCTTCCTGTCTGCTACTTCGGGTGTCCCTGGGTTGTCTCTTCCCACCTGTAACCCTGGGGTCTCCTTTAGCTCTTCCAAACCCCACTGACTTGCTCCCTGGTCTCCTTTTGCTGTTACAGATGACCGCCCACTTGTTCACTGGCTGCACTTTGCTGTTCCGGACCACTGCCAGCTCTCTTCCTGATCTCCCATAGCCCATATCAGGGATTGGAAATAGAAGTGAGACAGCTATTGAGAATCTAGCAGGTGTCCCTCCCTGAGCCATCCCTGCTCAGGAAATGGACTTTGTTCATTTCTCTTTTATCCCTAGTGCTGCTACTCAACCTTTGGGCAAGTGAATGGCACACAGGGCAGCTGGGAAGCATCCACGGTACATATTTGCTATCCAAGCAACCAGCCATAAGCAAATGCAATTTCTCAATCTCATTTATAAACGCTCCCCCTATAGACTGCAGTTTCTGATTTGGGGGCAAGATCTCTTATTTAACACATATTAATATCATTCCCTCTGTTCCAAACACATGGAACTGCTAGATTAAATGTATAAGTTATCAGACAAATACTTAGCTAACTTCCAAAATAAGAAAGAAAATGTTCAGGGTCCAAAATTGAAGAAGAATCCTACAGCCATCAGTAGAAGTTTAAATATGTGGCCCAAATTGGGAATCTGAATCACACCCTGGCTATTGAAGTTAGTTCAGTGAAAATCAACCATCCCTGGATTTGAGAGTGTAGGATATAAAACCTAGGGTACAGCTTGAAGTGGGGGATAAGTGTGAATTGAAGAGTTAGTCACACAATGCCCCTTCAGTGAACTGGGACGAGAACACACTAGCCTGAAGTTTGTTGCCTACCCCAAGTTATGGTGAAAGAGTGATTGATGAGAGATAAGCATCACAGCATGCACAGCAGTAGCTATAAAATTCGAATAGAGGAACACGGACACTCATGACATTCAAGAAATCCCAAACTAAGGCCCAAACGGTGATTCATAGTCAGTGAACACTGTCAGGTCTCAGCAGAAGTAATCAGAAAATGTCTCAGAAGGACACCTCCACACATCAGATCATCCAGGCGAGAGACTGTCCACTGAGAATAATGCCCATAATAAATGGCCTTGAATACAAGAATTACAAAACACGCAGCATCATAAATGACAGTACACAGGCCAAAAAAATGGGATAACTTAGACTCATGGGTCCAGAAAGGAGAGAAGTCAAGAAAGTACTTAAATTAAGAATATTTAAAATAATCCAAGAAAAAGAAAGGGATGTCATTCATAAAATGAGAAGGGAAACAAAAAGTAACCAATAAGAATGCCTAGATATGAAGCACAATCTTTAAAAATGTTTAAGTTCAATAATTGAGTATCACATGATGCTTGATGCAGACAAAGACACAGCAAATTGAAAACAGAAGCATACTCAAAGAATGCCTTCAGATACTCAATAGCTGAAAACTATAAAAGATCAACCAATAGATATAGAAGTTTAAGCATCTCAATTAGAAAACCTGGGTGGGGAAAACAGAATTTTGAAGAGCAGTTTCTGGAGTGTCAGTGCCTAAAGTATATAAAGGAACACACACACGTACACACTTGAGGTTGGGCAATCTACTTCCGTAGTGAGACTGCCTCGGCAACCCAAGAAGGGGTCGCTATGAGTCGTGTCCAACTCGAGGGCAACAAACAACAACAACAACATATTATATATGCATATATGTATATATATGTGTGTATGTATACGTATATTATATATACATAGGTGTCCTGGTTACCTAGTGCCACTCTAACAAGAATATACCACAAATGGGATGACTTGAACAAACAGACATTTATTCTCTTACAGTTTGGAGGCTTTAAGCCTGAGTTCAAAGTGCCAGGCTCTAGGGGTTGGGTGAAAGTCCCTTAACCTTGGGGTCCAGCTCTGCTTCCTGCTCCCAGCCCACTGGAGTTAGAGGCATTTCTTTACTCAGAGACCTACTGGCTGCAGAGGCTGCCAAGCCCAAGGTTGACAAATTAAAAAGGCCCAGTCCCAATGTTACCAAACCACACAGCAGGCCATGAATTCAAGTTCA
>NW_006921715.1:2940258-2947996 GCF_000298275.1 Orycteropus afer afer | reverse complement strand
TGTGTGTGTGTGTGTGCATTCCAGTTGTTGTCAAGTAGATTGTGACTCATGGTGATCCCATGTGGTCAGAGTGCACATGTGCTCCACAAGGTAGTTACCGACTGGGCTTTTGGAAGCAGATCAGCAGGACTTTCTTCTGAGATACTTTTCGTTGGACTCAAACCTCCAATCATTTGGTAACAGCTAAGCATGGTAACCTGTGTACCGCCGGGGACTCCTCTGTGTACAAATATGTGAATAAAAGAATGGATGAAGTCTGTTACTAAGGGAGAGAAGCTAGCAGAGCTGGGCAGTGATACACTCAGGTGTGCGTACCTGCTGTATACAGCAACGGCAAGAGAGCAGGGTAGAGTGAAACCATGGTAACCCTGGTCCCTCCCTGGCAAAGTCTTGGGTGGAAACCTATGGAGGAGATGGGGATGGGTGCAGAAAGCTCCCCTAAAGACAGGCAAGCATTTCACCATCTCTGAAAAGTTGTGTGACCAGAGAACCCCTCTCCATCATGCAGTGAGGTTAATTAACAGCCATTGCCATTCTGTTGTTGTTCAAGGAGGTAATGGGTGTGAGTACACTTTATAAAGAAGTGCTATGGCATTTGACTGCTAAGCAGAAGGCTGGTGGTTCAAATCCACCAGCCACTCCTCAGAAGGAAGATTGCACAATCTACTTCCATAATGATATCATCTGGGAAACCCAAGGACAGGTAGCTATGAGTTGCATCCAACTTGACAGCAGTGAGTTTGTTTTGTTTTTGGATACTATCTTGACTTGTATTTGTTTTATTTTATATTCTGATGCTTTTTGAGAATCTTTCCCATCCTACACACCAGACTTCCATCCAGAAAGATAACACAAATCTGCCATTAGACAGATGTCTCCCCTTTCCTCTTGAGTACTGGATCAAGGGTCAAGTTCACTGCATCAGGGGTCAAGTTGGTTCTCAATGACCTTGGGTTGATCACCCCCATTTGTGATGATGGACAAAATGGCTGGGATGGAGTCACTGGCTTCCTCCAAAGGAGGAAGGAAGCTAAAGGACTCCTGAAGCAGATCCTCATCTACGGAGGGAGTGTGACCGGCAGGGCGTGGATCTCAGAAAAATGCAGGAAGCTCACTAATGGCCTCCAGTGCTGGGCGTGGCTGCGTTCAGCTCCTTGACTGGCCTGGTCTCACTGTCCTGCCAGAAACACTGAACATTTTTCTTCTCCCCGTCTCCCCCACCACTGGCTTATCCCTGATTTAAGGTGATACAGACTCATGTACTGTCTTTGGGAATTATTACCTAAAAAAAAAAAAAAAAAAAGAAGAGGAAAGAATGTAAATCCAGCTTGTTTTTCTCTTTGTGTTTAAAACCCTCCTAAGCCTCAGAGTGAAGTCGACTCAACAGCAGCTTTCTTTTAATCCATTCTCTCTTGGCTTGCAGGGCCTTCCTGGACAGAAAAATGCCAGGCACTGGCTCCTGCCCGTCTCCACCAGCCACATGCCAATCTCAACTCTCAGTCTTGCTTCTGCGGGAGGCAACACCCACCCTCTGAGCCTGTCAGAACTTTCTGGAAGGGGTTCCATCCTGTGTTGGTGTGTTCTGATGGCAGCAGCCTTAGTCACCTCCTTGAACTCCTGGCTTCAGCCTTTTGAGTTTCTCAGAACAAGAGCACTACCGTCCTTCCTCCATGACCCTGTGTGGGCTTGGCAAGCCCCCTGCTGTTTTTCCTGTCCCTGTTTAGCCCCATACAGGATGCTGACAAGGTTCTGTCATCTGTCTTGACCTGGCTGAACCTCTCACTTGTCCCATGGAGCCCTAGTTCTTACCTGGTTGTCTCTCTGAGAAAAACGCCTGTCATTGCCAGTAAACTATTTAATCTTTGAATATTATTCACTGATATTATTATGTTTACACCTTCTGACAACCCTCTCACATAGGTCCCTCATCTCTGTTTCAGAGGTGGTGGTGATGAAGATGGGAGAAGTGAAGGGGGTTGTCTGATACCCTACATCTTTAAATGACAAGGTCAGGTTCAACCAAATGTCTGACCCTGAAGCATACAGTTGATTGATTAATTGATTGATTTCCTCACTTATCTCTTTGCACAGATTTTCTCTCTTTATCAAATAAGAGCTACCTCTAGCCAAGGGCTCTTTGTTTCTACATACTCCACGCGCTAACTCCTTTTATCCTTGCCACACTCCTGGAAGGGGGCAGCAATGGCTTAGTGGTAGAATTCTTGCCTTGTATAGGGAGATCCAGGTTCGACTCCCGGCTGGTGACACCACTCATCTGTCAGTGGAGGCTTTCATGGTCCTGTGATGCTGATCAGACAAAGACAGACTAGGAAGAATGGCTCGTCAATCTACTTCTGAAAGTCAGCCAATGAAAACACTGTGGTTCCTAGTGGTTCTACTGCAACTGACCATGGGGCTGGGTCAGGACCAGCATTGTCTTCCATTGTGTATAGTCAACATGATTGACGACAGTTCACAACAACAGCAAACAATCCTGGAAGATTAGTACTGCTGTTATCCCTGTCAAAATGGGAAAATTTAGGCTCAGGGAGGTTGGTTCTGGGGTCTTCTGAATTAGAAGGGTGGAGCCCATGCAGAGCCCCATCACGTCCCCCACTCAAGCCAGCTCCTCCGTCCGCAGAGGATGATGTTTGGACCTGTGCCCTCAGCCCCTCACACTGTTGGACTCAGAGCCCATCTCTTGTGTGCTTTCATTAACTTGTGCCTATGAAGAGAGGTGGGGTGAGATGAGAGGAAGCCCACACTGAAGAGTGGCCCAGGACACTGTTTGCCTAAAGCTGCTAATCCTGGAGGCCCATCAGGACTGAGTCAATGCCTGCTAAATACCTTTAAAAATAACTATCGGAAATCTAAAAATGTCTACTATGGAAACGTGGACAGTATACAAGCACAGACAATATAATTATCTTTGCTGACTAATAAAATGAATGCACATTTTCCTCTCGTGTGAGCTGTGATGGGGAAAAGCAACACATGTTAAATGAAGCTAAGTGGATGTTCCTTCTCATACAAGGTTTGTCCCTGCCTGTACCGTACTCAGCATCCCTTTGTGCTGGAACTCTGCTGACTACTTTCCTCGTCTCCTACATCCCATTTAATTTGCAAGCTCTTCCAGAACCTGGAAATGCCGGGAGGCAGAGTAGAAAGGACACAACATACAAATAAACAGAGGTGATTTATAACCTCATCCAACTGCTTGAGACCACTTAGCTCTTGAGCAAATAATTGACCTTCTGAAGATCTCAGTTTCCCAACAGATAAGTAGGATCACTGACAACCAGCTTAGAGGTGGGTGTCAAGGAGATAATGCAGAAGAAAGGCCAGAAGCATTTTGACTTTGACTGTTCATGGAAACAAAGATTCACATGATTTTAAAATGATGAAAAGAATCAAATTCAATAGCTCATTGACTGTAACTAGTTTCATCAACTCTAAGGATCCTTGTGTGGGTTTTGGAACATCCACAGACAGTTTGGAATGTTTGGTAACATATTTGTCAGTGGGCATGCGTGCATTTCTCTTCTGGGGAGAGGGATCATTGGTTTACCGTTCTCAAAGTTGTTTATGACCACTCATTGCAAAGGGACATGTGAAGAGAAATGTGGTAGATACAAGGCCATGCCACTCAGAACCCCTTGAGAGCCTAAATTGCTCCCCAGCTTCAGGGAACATGATCTAAAAGAGTAACCCACTGTCAACTCCTCCAGGGTCTTCCCTGCTGCGGAGCACGATCCTGCTGAGGTCCTGACTTCACTTTATGATACACAAGATGGGGATAAAGGCCTACCAAGTCCACCGGGATGCAGGCCACTCTAAGAGGCAGTACTCACTCCAGAGACCCCAGGCTTATTGTACCTGCATCAAAGTTCACCTGTCCCTCTGCCTCTGCCCGCCTTCCATTCACAGACGTTGACTTCTAATCAGTATCTTGCACCTCTAACTCCATCTCAGCATGTGCTCCTGGAGAGCACAGTCTATGAATAAATTGAAATAGAAGAACAATTAGGTGAAAACAGAAGCTGATTAAAGTGATCCAAGAAGATGGATGTGCTTACCAGGGTCAAATACAGCCAAAGGGTCAAGATCAGGGCAGAAGTAGTTCAGTGGGGCCAGCCACTAGCTCATGGGGACCATGGGAACCACATTTTTTTTGGTAGATATTCAATAAGTCTTTGGGGTATAACAAAGAGGAGACATTTAGTTGGACCCTTCTTTTGAGGCAGGAATGCTGGGTCACAGGGTCAAGGAGCGATTTGAGCATGTTGATCAACAACTGAGATAATTTTCAAAAATCCTTTCTTACAAACCACATCTTTCCCATCAGACAAATGTCAGAAAAGCCCTGGCAAGAACAGCCTGCATATCTCCCCCAGATTATTAAGTCAAGGAATGGGCTTTCAGAATACCGGAAGTTCAAAAGGCTGTCATGTTGGAGCCAGACATCTGAGGAATGCCAGTGCCCCTAAAAGGAGGTGTGCATCCATTAAGACATATCAGGTGGCCTTATCAGAGAGCCCCATCGGCCAGCAAAGGACAGGTTATTGTGTGTGCCAGGTGGCTCAGAAATGGCTCCTCTGAAGTTAACTGACAGCAGCGGGCCCTCCTCTCTAGCCCATGTGCAAACAAAGCACAGAACTGCAGTGTGAGCACAAAAAAATCCTGGAAGAAGACTCTTCATCATAGCAAGAAAACTGGCTCAAGGATTGTCAAAGAGTCACAATTCTGTCCCCATAATTTCTATACCACCTTGACTATAATCTTTGAGGGAAAAGATACTGCTCTGCCAGGAAGAATCCTCATTTTAGTAGATGCACCCTCCTGCCTTGGTTTCTTTGAAATGCATCTGAGATATGTCAGCATTTTCTAAATAATTCTAGGTCAAGGATTTTCAGTCAAATATAAAGAAACAAATAATATATATACGACATCATATGAAAATACTTGAGCAGACTATTGGCTGGGCCCTTACTGTTGAAAAGACTCTATTCAGTTACAAAGGGATGATATCATGGACACTGTTTTTGTATCTTCTTCACTATCTCCCTTGCCTCAACCCATATCTCATGGCTTCCAGCTGCCATTTTGTTTTCCTGGTTTCACAAATGGTAGTCTAATGGAATTTAATGTTCTAGTTCAGGAAAAAAACAATAAAACAACTAAAACTAAAATGCATTCATTAAGACTCAAACTTTTTTATCCTATCTTTCAAAGCCTCCTCTATCCTCCCACTCACTTACCCTGAAAACAATAAGCTTTGACATTGGGCCAGTCCTGTGTCAGCTTCCAAGCAAATAGGGTAAATTAAATTATCTTAAGATCTAGGGCTTGATAGTAGGAGCTCTGGTAGCATAGTGCCTAAAGCACTTGACTGTTAACCAGAAGGCTAGTGGTTCAAACCCACCAGCCACTCCTTAGAAGGAAGATGGGGCGATCTACTTCCATAGTGATACTGCCTCGGAAAGCCAAGGAGGGGTCACTATGAGTCAGGGCTGACTCGATGTCAAATAATAACAACAACAACAATAATGACAAGTTTCATCACACCAAGATGAATATTTGTCAGAACATTCTTAAGAGAATGATCAGTAGGTTCCCATTTCATAACTTTTAGTGATAACGTTCCTTGTAGTAATCATAGAGATAATGGTCTTTCAGAATTTACGAAGCTTTTATCCTATTTGGCATGACTTCATTGGAGTTTCTGGGTGGTGTCAATGCTTAATGCCCTTGGCTGCTTACCCAAGGTTGGGGATTTGAGTCCACCAGATGTGTCTCAGATGATCTGCTTCCCAAAATCTGCCCTTGAAACTCTACAGAGCACAGCTCCACTCTGATACACGTGGAGTCATCCTGAGGCCAGCGGCTCCCTGCCAACTGGGTTACTGCCTTTTTTTTTGGTCTCATATGACCCTCAAAATAAGACAGATATCACTTATACCTCCTTTATAGGATAGAAAATTAAGACTCCTAAAAAGTGATACAAAATACCCTGCTCAAAACAGCTATTCCCCAACTCCCAGTCCTGGGCTTCTGGAAGAATATCCACTTCTTCAACACATCCCATGTGATAATTGCTTAAGCCACCACTGAGAACTGCTGTGAAGAATTCCCATCGATGTGAATGTTTTCCATGAGGGACTTCCAGTTCCAAATTCTTCCAGAACTGCTGAACTTCCAGAGAATGGAATAGAACCAAAGAGAATATAAAACCCCTTGAAAGGCTGTTTTATAAATAACCTCATTAGTAAGCCAGGGACTTCAGATCCTGGCAACATGGCTGCTTGGGATGGTTTTTGCCAAAGGTGCCCTGGCAATAGTGAGGTCTGCATAGAGGCAGCCGCACAGCCCAGGGCACCCATTCAGATTCAGCAGTACCACAATGGTTGGGTTTGTGATTTATAACTTGAGGCCAACCAACAAATTCTATTATTCACACATTTCAAGCAAACCCAAGGAGAAGAGTAGTTTAAACTAATCTTTTGCTCAGAAGCGACATTTGCAGCTCTTTTCACTTACTTTTCATTATTTCTCCACAGGGGAACCGTTTCCAGGAATTATTATGTTAAACAGTGTATTAAAAAATGAGTCTTCATATTTTTTGCAATAAATAACAGCTCACATTTATTCTGAGAACAGAAATGCTCACCAGAACTTACTTATATTGTCAGCTCTAAGAAGTACAAAGCTATTAGAAATGGTTAGAATCATATCCTAGGAGCTTTAGTGATAATCAAAGCCTTTGACTATTTGATGTGCACTTATCATAAACCATTCCCCACACAGGTCACTGGGCATTCAAAAATGAATAAGAGGCAGGCCTGGCCTTCAACAAGCACTAAATAGTGCTTGAAGGGGTATCCCTGAAGACCAGAAAGAGTGCTAGCTTTGGAATCAGAGATAGGTGGGTTCCCATGCTTAGTCAAT
This sequence comes from Orycteropus afer afer, assembly GCF_000298275.1. Lineage (NCBI taxonomy): Eukaryota > Metazoa > Chordata > Mammalia > Tubulidentata > Orycteropodidae > Orycteropus > Orycteropus afer. Next base: position 2,941,051 of record NW_006921715.1, on the reverse strand, counting down.
GCCCACTGTGTGAACTTGGCCAGCTGTCAAAACAATTCGGAGCCTTGGTTTTCTCATGCATGATAGGAGAATAGCAAACCTGACCTTCAGGGTTTTGGGAATATGGAAATAAACAAAAACACTCCAGTAAGAACATACAGCAGTTGTGTATCCAATGCTTGCTATGACAAGGGTGCCAACCATCATCACTTGAGGCAGACACTCAAAGTCTGGCAAGAGATGGGAAAAGGTGTGTCCCAGTTGGAAGTGGCTGACACAGGAAGCTACAAGCTGGCCAACCAAGACTGGGCACCATATGTTTATGTGGGGAAGATATTTGGCCTCTCTGGTTAGTTCTGCAGGGGAAACTGAGGCAAATAGGGAAGCTGGACATCCTGGACCAAGTCCTGGCCATTCTGGGCCAATTCATGCTGAGGCTGTGGCTTTGCTTCTCATGGTGCTGCTACAGAGTATGGGGGTCAGAGTTCTGCCGTATATGGCCTCATCATGGTTCATACGTCCCATTTCTCAGGAGATACAAACACACAGAGACACAGAGCGCTACTTCCGAGTTTGGAGGACTTCACATTTTTGTCAAGGCTGTGCATTATGAAAGGATCCTGGGTCACAGTCATTTCCTAACCTAAGGTTGGAAGTTCCAACCCACCCAGCAGCTTCGTGGAACGAAGGCCGAGTTAACTTTTCTGTAAAGATTGCAACCTAGAAAATTCTGTGGAGTGGTTCTACTCTGTTACATGCAGAGTTAACATGAGTCAGGGCTGACCCAATGGCAATTCTTCTTCTTCTTCTTCTT
>NW_006921715.1:2924610-2939628 GCF_000298275.1 Orycteropus afer afer | reverse complement strand
AGGATCCCCTCAGGCTGTGTCCCAAAACTTTGAATCTCAGGCTGGCTAGCTGCAGGAGGTGATGGCTGCCCCACCCCTTTGCCCTACCAGAGGCCCATGGTGTGAAGGACTCTATCATTTTCCTCCCAATGAGTTTTGATAAGAGCTGCAGAATTAGATCTTTAAGTTCAAATCATGTTGATCTCCTGCCCAAGGAGGGGAAAAGTAGTTACAAAGAAAAGAATACTCCCAAGTTTGCTTCCATAAAGGGGTCTTAATTACAAAGCTGGACATCTTGTGGAATCCAAAGAAAAAATACACCTGTATCTACAAGCAAGGTAGACATCCACTGTGGAGTTGGCACATCATGGCTGCTCTAAGCACTCAGGTTTCAAGTAGCTCGTGCAAATGGCTCCATGTGAGAGGGGCCTCCTGAGCCCTTATGCAGTACCTGATCTTGGTCCTGAGCCATTTACCTTGACCCATTTGCACTCTACCCACCAACCAACTGGGGATGTCCAGCTTGACTTGATGATTCCATTAAAGCTGTAAACTATCAAATCATGAACTTCAAATATCTGACTCCAAGTTCACTAAGTAACTTTCTGAGAATACAGTAGCTTCCAAGGATCTTACCTGGAGGCGGAAAATGTGCTGGTCAAGGATCCTGCTCCCTAATCTCATTATCTAAGTCAGCAGCAACATTTCCCATTTAAAATCGATACACTTTTACCCAGATTGATACATCAAGATCATGAGCAAGTTTATTCCTGAAAAGCTCATATTCCAAATCTATGAATCAATTTCTGAACCTGTATGGCTGAGGGCAAGATAGGAGAACACCTTAACTAGGCAATACCACATTGTGGGGACCTACCTGCCTGACAGTGGGTCTTCCCCAATGGTAGTGTGACTGTGCATCCCTATACCTCTCTTGGACCTCTGCTATTGAAGCATTTTGGATTCATGGCTTCCTCTCCATTGGCCTGTGCACACCTTGAAGACATTCATCTATTCCTTTTCCTGCTGCACACCTCTGAGAGGACTGGGACTATTCTATCAGTAAAAGCCAGTTGCTGTTCAGTCAACTTCAATTCCTAGGAACTCCACATACCTCATAGTAGAGCTGTCTTCCATAGGGTATTCAGTGACTGATTATGTGGAACTCAATCGGTAGGCCCTTCTTCCAAGGCATCTCTGAGTGGACTTGAACTTCCTATGTTTCAGTTAGCAGCTGAGTGCATTAAACCTTGGCACCAGCCAGAGAGCCCTGGCTCTCTTCTAGGTACTGGGAATGCTGGCATACATGTCAGACAGTCCAAGGTCCATGGGGCTTATATATAGTGGGATGAAGGGAGAGGAGCAAAGGCATATCTAAGGTATGGAAGATATGACACATGTCCTGGACACCACTTGAAGGGGGTCACCACTGAGCAGTTTCTATTAGCCCAGTTGAGCCCAACATCCTTCCCCAAATGTGGTAGACATCCAGAGGCATAGTGGGGGTGGAGGTGCCTAGAGGGACACTTGCTCACAGGCACAAGCCCAAGAGGGCACCAGACAAGGCAGAAAATGACATTCCAAGATGCCACACATATGAAAGGTGCCTGACGAGGCAGCCAGACAAGTAGGAAGAGGTTTCTGCTGATGCATGGCAGGTATGAACATCAATTCATCTGGAAATTGGGGAAGGGAATGCAACTTAGAGATTGCCCTAGGCACTTGTTGCACTTGCTATACCTTGGAGAGAAGGCAGTCAACAAATAATAAATAAGCACGGACAATATCAGAGTGGCCAGTGCTATTACAGGAAGATGAGTGAGAGTGAAGCTACTCCGGATAAGTGTGCGTGGAAGATCTCTGAGGAGGTAGCTTTTAATGATAAGAGAGGAAAGACCCTGTGACTGGAGATCAGCCTGAGGACAATTCCAGCCAAGGAGACAGTGAGTAGAGAGGTGCCAAAGTATGAAGTACATCACAGGCAACAAAAAGTCTAGGGGCTAAAGATTAGGGCCAAGTGGTGGCCTGGTTTGTAAGGGATTCAGAGAGGTAGAAGGAGCTCTGGTGGTGCAATGGTTAAGTGCTTGGCTAGTGATTGAAACAGCACTTTGAGCCCCCTAGCTGCTCCATGGGAGAAAGAAGTGTCAGTCTACTTTCGTAAAGAGTACAGCCTTGGAAACCCTATGGGATAATTCTCCTCTGTTCTCTAGTTGTGCAATGAGTCTGAATAAGTCAACAGCAGTGGGTTTTGGTCTGGTTGAGAGGTGGAGTGGAGGAAGAGAATAGAGGTCACAAACCAGTCTAAGGAACTTGGATGCTGGTCTGGTTCGCTAGTGCCACTCTGACAGGAATATACCACCAATGGGATGGCCCTAACAAACAGGAGTTCATTCTTACCATTTGAAGGCTTTAAGTCCAATTTCAAAGTGCCAGGCTCTAGGGGCTGTGTGAAAGCCCCTCGACCTTGGGCTTCAGCTCTCCCTCCTGCTCCTGGCCCACTGAAGCTAGAGGCTTTTCTTCACTCAGACAGCTGCTGGTTGCTGAGACTGACAAACCCAAGGCTGACAAGTAAAAAGGCACAGTCCCAATGTTACTAACCACACAGCAGGCCATTGATTCAAGTCCATTGAAAGTACCAAGGTCGGCAGAGCATGGCAAGCTGTCAAACAACAACATGGCTACATGCAGGGTTCAAGTGTCACATAAGCTAGAGACCGTTCCCCAAGGCTTCTCCTTATATACAGGAAGCAGACTACATCCTAAAGGCAGCTACTCAGCTGCTCACAGTAGGTTCCACTAGGGGTCTGATTACCAGTCTCATCATGGGGAATACTACATCCAGCTGCCCAGACACTCAACCAGGCGCAGCCAAGTTGACACACAAACTGAACTACCACATATGCCATTCTAAATGTGGTAGAAGGGACCTGAGATTTTTAATGAAGGGAATATTGTGACCTGAGTTATCTTTCAAAATGATCACTTAGTTTGTTGGGTAGAATATGGACAGGGCCACCCAATGCAAAGAGACTCTGAATGGTTGTGTGTTAGGCTGGGTTCTCTAGAGAAGCCAAATCAGTGACTCTTATGTGTATAAATATGTATGAGAGAGATTTTTCCTAAGGAAATGGCTCATATGGGTGTAGGGGTTGAGCTTGACTTCAGGTTGGAGGCTTCTCCTGGCTCAAGTAGCTGCAGGGGCTGATGAACCCAAGGTTAGCAAGTCAGACAGCAAGCTGCTGGTTCACAGGCTACTGAAACCAGTGAATCCCAAAAGCAGCAGGCAATATGGGAGACTGCTGACTCAAGTCCAAAGAACTGAGGTCAGAAAATGCCAAGCCAGATGCAGGATCCAGGTGGAGCAAAAGATCCCAGGACTTTGCCAGAACATCCTTATGTATGGCAAGCAGGTCACACACCTTCCTTTCAACTGATTGACTGCTCAGAGCAGATTTCATCATGGAGGTGACGACATTAGGGCAGATCTCATCATTGTGGGTGACTACATCATAACTGCTAAACCTCTGAGAATCATGGCCCAGGTGAGCTGACCCATAATCTTAACTGTCACAGGTTAAATCTGCAGTTTAGGTAATGACTGGGGCTAAAGAGAGAAGTGGACAGTTCAGGTCACTTTTAGAAAACACATAACTAGTAAGTCTTATTTCTGTGCATCCAGGGCCTTGCTCTTAATATATATCAGAAAGGGTGAATTTATTTGGCGCTTGGGTAAGTTAAATTGAAGAAAGATGCCTTGATTTTGTGAGTCACGAGCTAGTATGTCTTTAACTCACCATTTAAATATTGAGCACTTTGGATAAAGAGAAGCAAGGCTTTTTCACTCTGCAGGAGGTGCAGATCTAAATCATAGTCAAACTCTTCATATAAAAGTATGAACATCACCACGTTCATCTGATCATAAAAAAGCTCTTCAAACAAAGCTGTCCCCAAAGGAAGACAGTGACTTCTTAGAACTCCCATTTCCATCCTTTTTGTTTGAACTCTGGCCAGAGACCAAGTCAGGGAGGAAAGCTTAAAGAAAGGCCCAGGGCTGCATCCTCAGCTGCCAGGTCCCCAGGTCATGTGAGGCTGTAGAAAGAAGGAAGCAGCTTGCACTTTCTACACACCTTCTCAGCCCAGAAACCAAGCCGAGAAGGAGAGGTCTCATCTTGGCCTGGCTATAAATTGGCTAAGTCCTATTTAATGTTACATTCTGCTTGGGGTGTCATTTAGTAGAATAGTCCAGCCCTATGTGACTGATCACATCACAGGCTTCCAGACAGGGGAAAAAAGACACAAAGGATTATGGCAAAAAGGAACAGTGCTACTTCATGGTTACTTGAGCTCAGGCCCAAATGAGATTGCAGAGAGCTCTCCTCACTTAGAATGGACCCAAGGCAGCCTGTCTTCTAAACCAGGTCCCAGACCAGTCACTGTCTGCTAAGCCATCTTCACCTGACCTTGGACCCATTTCCATTCACAGATGAGGACACCAAGGTGGAAAGAAATGCATGAAATTGTCTGGCATCTTAGAGTTGGTAAGTTACAGATCTGAGACTCAAACTTAAGCCCAAGGCCTGGTCTCTTCCCATTTCATTGCACTTTGTCTACAAAAGTGCGGTGGTCGTACCCTGACATACAGCCCAGAAGTCAAAACCATTACTTTTGCTAAGGAAGCCACAAAAATTAGCTTTACTTTTGAACATTTTGGGAGGAAAGTGAAAGTCTGCCCAGGAGCAATCAGCACAGATTTGCTGAATGATACTCTCTCAGGCCTGGTTACTCACCTAGAAGACAGGAATGCATTTCCATTTAGTTCCCAGTCAGGATATTCTGGGAAAAAGACATCACACCACTGCACAGCGTTCAGGAAAATAACAGCTGACAGATTGTTAATGTATAGTCTCATTAAAGAAAACTACCTAAAAATCAACCCAAGGACTTTTCAACTTCCCAACTTCCTGGAGGTCAACTTAAGTGTACTGTTGTAATGTGCATGTCATCTATCTAACACTGAACTCACCACCCCACCTCCATCCCACCACTCCCCAACCTGTGCCTTACACCAACACCAATGTTCCCGAAAATGGCAGCCTCCAATCCACTCAAGTTTAACCACACATCCTGTGAAGCAATTTCCAAGATGATTCACATTGCTTACCCCCAGAGCCTTGGACAATATAGGGTCTACAATAAGCACTGGAATTTTATTGAAATTCTGCCCTAAGACTTGTTCATTGTTTTATCCTTAGAGCTCAATGGAGTATCTCCCACATAGTGATCCTCAGGGAATGTTTGTTTATTTGATCATCTGCATTCAAGGGACTTATTTCATTTGTTGAGATCAACTACCATGTTTTACATCCTCCCACAACACAAACTAATATAAAAGAAGAAGGGATGAAAGAATGCAGGGAGGAGGGAAGGAAGAAAGGATGGAGTGAGGGAGGGAAGAAAAAGAAAGATGTGGATGAAGGAAGGCCTTTACTTTGATCTCTTTCCATTTTAATTAAACTTATGAAACTCACATTGACTTAATGTCTTATGGTTGTTGTCATGCGTCGTCGACTCATAGCACCCCTACAGGACAGAGTAGAACTGCCCCATAGGGTTCCTAGATTGTAGTCATTCTAGGAGCAGAAATGTCCAGCAGATGTCAACCCTTGTGCCATCATATAGAATTGTAGACGAAATGAGCCCAGAAACATCACACAAGTGGGGCTGGGTTATCATCACATTGTACCTGGAAGACCTTGACCCTAGGTTGAGATAAACAGCATACCCTCACACTGCTGATAATTTTTCATAAATCCCCATTGTTTCATTTGCTCAACTCTAAAAAGTTATTGTTCTCCCCCACATTCCAATAAAATAAAGCTAATATTGTGGTGTCATTTGAAAATATATTTATATCTGTTTTCCCTACAAAAAGAGATAATAATGTTATGTTCCAATAATATTAAGTTGCAATGTTATTTGCAAGATTGCAGTGCTTTTAATTTTCTGATTATTTCCACAGTGGGAGTTTCAGCTCAATTTCGATGAAGACACTTCTATCTGTTTTGGTTATTTTTTTATTACAGCTAGAAGCAACAATAATTGCCTTTAATGTAGGAAAACATCACTGAAGAAACAATTGTTGTCCCCAAAGAATAAGATCATCAGGGCAAATTTTGATGTAAAAAAAATTTGTACATTAATTGCAGAGTCTTATAAATATATTTACTAAATTGCATCAGTGACTGTCTTCAAAGAAACCATCTTTTTTATTTCTTTTATCAAACCACCCTTTCTCAATGGCCCCAGCAACAGAAAGCTAACACAACCATCGACCCTCAGAACACCAAGAATTCATAGACATATGTTGTCCACAGGATGGAGTGGATGCTGATGGTAGGGACAAACCCAGAGAGAACTGGGTCTGAATGTTGACTCAAACTTAGAAGCTATTTGATCTTCAGTAAACCATTTAATATCTCCAGCCCTCATTCTCTACCACTCAAAAAATATTATTGTAACATTAAATTAAATGCTGTGTGTGAAATAGGATGTACCATAGGTCTAACACAAAGTAAACAAACAAACAAAAAAAAAAACCTCACTGCTGTCAAGTTGGATTTGACTCATAGAAACTGCTCCTTGGGTTTCTGAGGTGACATCACTACAGAAGTAGATTGTCCAACCTACCTTCTGAGGAGTGGCCAGTGAGTTTGAACCACCAGCCTCTGGTTAGAGTCAAATGCCTTAGGCACTATGTCACCAGAACTAGGCACTAAATAATTGGCAGCTGTGATGATGAAGGTGATGATATTGATGCTACATTCTTTCATTATCTTAACATAGATTGGGTGCCTACCATGCCACAATTCTGAGCCCTGTTATAGGCAATGGATGTCCGTGATGAAGTTGATGATGATGATGATGGAGCAGATGTCAATCATTATGTTCCTAGGATTGAATCACTATGAGCTAGTTAACCTCACAAAGTGGACTGCTGTATTACTCCAGTTATGTCTGCAAAATTGGGTTGATCATATCAGTATTCCTTACATGCCCGGAGCTTCCAAAATGTTGTCTCCCTCAGCACACATCCCAAGTCCTCTTTTCCTCTCAGTTTCCTTTCGGCTTGCCTGCCTTTGCCATAAAAGTTGGGAAACATAACATTTAAATTTCCCAGGCTCTCATGCAGCTAGAGTCTTCTTTGTGACTATGTTCTGACCCTCAAACTATAGCTAAATGTCTGCTGAGGAATTTTGTAAGGGGCTTTTGCTTTCATATTACAGGCATCTATCTCTTCTTGGTTTTCCCAAACTATACACCATTTGAGGAGCCTTGGTGGTACAGTAGTTAAACCACTTGGCTGCTGAAAGTTCAATGGTATGAACTCACCAGCCACTCTGTATGATAAAGATGAGGCAGTGGGCTTCCATAAAGATGATAGCCTAGGAAACCCTATGGGTCAGTTCTAATCTGTCTTATAGGGTCACTATAAGTCAGAATTGACTGTATGGCAGTGAGTTTGATTTGGTTTTCATACAATATTTATGTTGTCCAAGAGTGGAAAGTGATTTACTGGAAGACAAGCAACAAACATTATTCCTTCCCATGGTACCAGGATTTAGTGCTGTACCTGATAATAGGTACCAGAAAAGTGGAAGTAAAGAAAGAAGGAAGGAAGAAAGAAGGGGCAATGGAAGGAAGGTCTAGATATGATTTGGTCCTAACTGAACTGGCATGCTTCTGTGGGTTATCATCTTACTCATCATCACCACCACCACCACCATCATCACCATCATCATCATCATCATCACCATCATCATCACTACCACCACCATCATCATCATCATCATCATCGTCATCACCACCACCTTCACCACCCCCACCATCATCATCATCACCACCATCACCATCATCACCACCATCACCATCATCATCACCACCACCATCATCATCACCACCATCATGGCCCTATATTGAGTAATTACTTCAGTTATTCTCAGCCACTACCTAATACCTTTTCAGGAAGCATACACAATTTTGGTGGGGGAAAAAATTAAGATCCATAGAGATTTCAGATTTTTATTTTCATATTCACAAATAGAAAACTACTGTTATTAAGAGAGAGAAATTACTTATGAGAATGAGGCATGCATGTGAATGTCATATGCTGAGGAAAAAAGGAATGAGTAAATAGTGCAATTTAGAATGATTAGTTATTTCTGCCTCCTGAACACAAGTTAGCTCTTTATAAAATGCTATATGGCAAAGTAATCCATGAAAACATTTCCAGAATTAAAAATAAATAAATAAAATAAGCTGTATTACTAAAACCAAAGTCTTTGGCAAATAGCCTATAACTTTCCCAAGTTAACCTCTGATACATTTGCTGATTCCTTTCATTTATTTCCAGATATTTTCCTATGTACTTGTGTACTTGTAATGTGGCATCTGTGGAAATACATGTGTGTACGTGTGTGCACACATGTGAAAGTGAACAGAATCATAGGTTACACAGTGACTTGAAAATGTCTTTTCTCATTGAATAATACATATTGAAGCACTTTATCATCTCTGCATCTGGTGCAATCTCACGGGTTTATATTGATGTCTGGGATCCCAGTACTGTGTGTCAGGTTCTCGCATGGGGTGGCTTGCATGTGGCTGTGATGTGGAGAGCTTTGCTACCTGTATTTCACACATCAGCAGGGTCATCCATGGTGCACTGGTTTCAGAAGTGCTTCCAGACTAAGACAGACTAGGAAGAAAAGTGCTGCAATCTACTTCTGAAAACTAGCCAACAAAAACTTCACTGAGCTCAAGGGTAGTCAATAAATCCGTGGATCAGAAGAGAAGCCTGAAATAGACTCATTCATATATGAACCCTTAATTTTCAACCAAGACACCAAATAAATTCAGTAATTTTTAAAAACACACTTTAGATACGTTGTGCTAAATTAGGTGGGCGTCTGTATGGAAAAAAATGAAACTTAACTCCTCTGCTTTCTCCACATAAGTTGGAACCTTAATGTGAGCAATTTCCTCAGCAGGAGTGAAAATAAATGGAAACTTTGAAATAAAGCTGTGTTTCATATGGAAGATATGCAGAGATCTCACACTCTATCTAATTGAAACTCCAGTAAGACAGGTGACATTTAGAAATAGAATGGCTGACTGTTTCCTGGAATTGAAGGTATTCAAGAAGCCCCAGATGGAGACAAGCCACCCAAATAATCAAGCACAATTATTAGAACTTACAAGCTTTCTATTGAAACTTATGGAAATCGAGCAAAAAGAGGGAACTCTGAAATCTCATGACAAGAAGGATCATACTTTCCACAAGAAAATAAGACTCCAATTTATTTCCAATTTCTTATCAGAAACACCACGATGCCAGGAGACACAGGTATAATGTTGCCATATTCACTGATTTTCAAAAGAAGGGGAAAAATAGAACTTAAATTTTTTAACATTTTGTTTTTTTGTTGATGTTGTTGGGAGTATGCACAGCAGAACATACCTCAATTCACAGTTTCTACATGGTCAATTCCGTGACATTGATTAAATTTTTCAAGTTGTACAACCACTCTCACCTTCTCCCAAATTGTTCTCCCTACTTCCCATAAACTCACCGTCCCCTAAATTCCCTATCTAATATTTCAGGAGAATTGCTGTTGTCAAATGGATCCCATATAGACTGGTTCCAAAAGAACATCACAGTCAGGGCAGGCATTCTTCACTGGCTGAGCTAAACCATTGCTTGGGTTTAAGAAGACTTCCTGGAATATTTCTGGTTTAAGGTTTAAAATTTTATACCCAGGAAAAATATCATTTGGAGTGAGTGTAAAATAAAGATATTTTTGGACAGAAAGTGACTTTGAAATCTTACTACGCACTCTTTTCCTTTTTCTTTTTCCCTAAAATGATCCCTAAGGGATATTTAGCAAGAAGAGAATCAGTCCAGAAAGAAGAAATGGAACACAGAAGGTGACAGTGAGCTAAGATGTCAGTCAGCTACTAATTCTAAGCAACTACTTTCCTTATAAATTAGAGTGGGATTCACTTAGTTTTTAACAAGCTCAAACTAAAACTGCAGGCACAAATAACAGGGAAAATGAAATAGATAGCCGACGGGAGTAAGTAGAAACAGAGATGAAAACACATTAGAGTCCTTGTCTTGAATCAGGGCAAAAATGAAAATATTTGTGACATCCTAGCTTATTTTATTACTTTCGTGAAAGGAAACAGGGATTGATTCTTATGTTATCTAAAATTATTTTTTTATTATTTTTACAATAGGAGAAAAGACTCAGAAATATGCTCAAATGTTTACAGAACTTGAGTGTTTGTTATTATCATCCTGGTACTTTTGTGTATGTTTCCAATTTCTCAAAAAAAAAAAAAAAAATCATGAAGTTCTGTGTAGAAATAGATGCATACAATAGATTTTGAAACACAGAACAAAAGCTGGGAAGAAAATTAAGGAAAGGTAAAAATACTGCTGTGAGTGGTGGAATTTGAGGGGCCTAGTTATCTTTCTTCTCATTTTTCCTAATTCTTTTCAGTTGGTATATTTCCGACAGGAATGGGTACTCAAACACAAAGGACCTCACAGCTTCTCCCCAGGAATCAATACCTTGGCATCTGACATGGTCTCCAATCATTGCTACGTCTTCTTTTCTTCACTTCTGCAGGCTCTGCAAGATAGTAAAGACATTCTTTATTTTTGTTTTTCAGTTTTCCAAATACATTTCCTTTGGTTTCATAGATCAAGCATTGTTTTAACTCAGTTTGCATTTGGTTTGTCCATATTCCCCAAATGGGGAATGTCACCAATAATTAGACCCAAATATTGGGGAAATAAAAAATGAAGGTCTTCTATGACTTTATAAAGAAATCAGCTTGTCTGTTTCCATAATAGACTACAATTCTAACTGTCCAAGAGGCATATGTGTGTCTATGAAAATCCCCACTTCTTCCTACATTACCAATGCTGTTCTGGAGTCCTCAATACTCTCCTGAGAAGTAAAAGAGAACATCTGGCTGCAGTGGTTCCAGATCATGGAATCCTGCAAAAGCCAGTAGAAAGAGTTGGAGCTTCTCACAGCTCACGCACGTGGCTTTCCTTTCAGGCTCCACCTCCTACTAGTAAGACCCACATGCTATCACCTGCCACAACCCCTTTGCTCTCAGGGAAGGTGATTAGCAGATGTTGTCACATGGTATGTCCTCAAAAAGTGGCCATTGTTACTTGTGGCATTTAAACAAATGGGTAGCCATTGGGGGGTGGGGAATAACTGAAAATCTGATATGTGAGTTTCTCAGGACAAAAGACAAAATAACAGATGGAATGCCTGTTTTTTCCCTTTTCAATCAAGATACTGATTCCTGTCAAACGTCTACAGAGCCCTGAAACCATTCATTCATATGCTGGACAGCATGAGTTGGGGACTTGGACATCATACGTGCCTATTTCAATTTTAAGTTCTACCAGTTTTTGGTAGTATGCCTGTTCTTAGAAAGGGTTAATATAACTTTTTGCCTCAGTTATTTTCATCTGCAAAATGGACACAGTGAAGCTCTGTGACAGATCTTTGCATGAAGACTAAGAGGGGTTGTTCGCTCTCCTCACTATTGGGCAACTGTCACTGGCATCTTTGGAGTCCTGAAGATGTATCTGGCATCATGTTAACTACGTTTCATGCAGTGAGTCCTCCCGCAGCTCTGTGACGGAGGGAAGATCTTCTCTTTCATAAGGTCTTCTGTGTAATCTATCGGGTGGCATCGTCACCAGTTTATGTATGAGGAAACCAAGACTCCGAAGGTTTAGGGAAGCTGCCCAAGCTCCCAGCTGGCAGAGCTCAGCACTGCAGCCCTGGAACAAAGCTGCAGATACTGATCAGAGTCTGGAGAATAAGACCAAACCAAGCACAAAAGGTCAAGGCCTGTGGGAAGTTGATGTCTTGGTAACTGAGTGCTGCTGTAACGAAAGATATTACAAATGGTGCTTTATAGAACAGAGAGTTATTTTCCTACAGTTCTGGAGGATACAATTCAAATCAGGGTCTCAGCCATGTTAATCTCTTCTGTGGGCCTCTCTCCTGGCTTCCAGGGTCTCCCAGTGATTTCTGGCATTCTTTGCTCCTGGGCTGTCCTCACATGATGTCTGGCTCTCCCCTTCCACATTTTGTGTCTCTTTTACTCTTCTTATAAGACATCACTCAGAAACGATTACATCTAGGACCCGATCCACTCTGGTATGACCTCATTAACAAAACAGAAGAAAATACCTATTTCTAAACAGTGTCCCATTTTAGGACTTCTATGTAACCTTGGGCAGACACAATTCATTCCATAACAGTTGGTTTTCAGATTAAGTAGCTCTATTTAGTAGAAGTGTGATGTTATTTTAAAAGGGTAATTTCTCCATGCAGATGGTCTGTTTATCATCATCTTCCCTGGCTGTGTACCCTGCTTCTAGCAGACCTCCGTCCGACTCCTCCTCCCAGTTCCCAGGGACTGGGATGGGGACAAGAATGCAAAATGGTTGGCTTTCACTCTAGACTTGACTTATCCTGCTCTTGCCCAGTCTCCGACCCTACATGGCCAGTGAAGCCTTGGTGCTGACAAGCCTGTGCACGTGGAAGTCGTCATCTTGTCTCTGGAGGTAAGTCATACAAGAATTTAGGAACACAGAATGAAAAAGCTTCTTTTAGATACAAAGGTAAGCTGGAAATTTCTCTCTGTTTTGAAGATGGTTTGAGATGCCAAATCAGAGAAATGTGTTGACTTGAAGATGGACATTTTTATTTTTAAAATCTAAAAATGAATCCCTCTGCTTCCCACTGCCAAGTTTAAGCTTCTGCATCACAGGAGTGCTGGTTGCAGAGCCTTTTTCAATGTTGCTATAAAATGCAAGGAACCTTCTCACACTTGAGGTCTGTAGGCTTTGGGGACAAGTTGTATGCTGAGAAAGAAGTTGAATTAAAAATTATGATAGTTTTGGAAACTTGCTTGTCTTAGTGTCTTAGCGCTGCCAAACAAAGCATGCCACAAATGGGTGGTGTTCAAAACAGAAATTAATTTCAGTCAAGAGGACTCAGTCCAAGTTCAGGCATGAGTCTGGAGAGTGGTCTTTCTTTGTGTAATGCAGCCTGAGGGGTGGCGGCAAGCTTTGGCATTCCTGGCCTTGAAGGTTCATCTGCTTTGTGCATCTGTATTCCCATAGTGTTTTCTCCCTGTGTGTCTCTGTGTCAAATGCACTGTTCCCGTAACACAGAAGCGATGAGGTTTAATCCACCTGCTCTGGGATGATCTCATGAAGATTATAAAACCTCTGTTTCCAAAGAGGCCACATTTATAGGCATACCCATCGCCATTGAGTCGATTCTGACTCATAGTGACCCATAGGGTTTCAGGTTTTAAATCTTTACATAAGCAGTTTGCCTCATCTTCCTCCTGCAGAGCATGTGGTGGGTTTGAACCACAAACCTTCTGGTTAGCCCCCACATGCCTTAGCCAGAGCTCTTTATTTATAGGTCTACGGGGCTTAGAATTTCAATACGTATATTTCTGAGGGAAACAATTCAACCCATTACACTATTGAAAGAGGCTTTCAGTAGGAAAATAATTAGCCTATTACTAACAGAAGAAAGCAATAACTTTCTTTGTAAAAAAATAAATCAATAAATAAAAAACAAACTCATTGCCATTGAGTAGGATCCAACTCATAGTGACCCCTCCTTGGGTTTCCGAGACAGTATCACTACAGAAGTAGATTGCCCAACCTTCCTTCTGAGGAGTTGCTTGTGGGTTTGAACCACCAGCCTTCTGGTTAGCAGTCAAATGCCTTAGTCACTATGCTACTAGAGCTGCTTTTAAAGGCATATGGATAATCCAGTTTGCAGGCTTGAAATCCATTACATTCCACTCAAAATGCAACACATCCATACTTTTAACACAAGTAATAGTTATCTCCTCTGCTCTCTCAGACTATACGGCCTATAGCTTCACTTTGGCCATCACTGTGTATCATTCTTGTTTTAGTCTTGTTGCGGTTGTTTTTGGTGGATCCTCTAATCTCCTGGTCTGCCCCAGCAGACTGTGAATTCTTTCAAGGAGGCATGGAATTGGATTATTTCTGCCTCTCTAGCAACTATCTTAGGACCTGACACATTTTATTTCTGTATAGCATGTGTTAAATTTCCCAAGTTCAAAAGATGACCCGTTAAGTCAAAAATAGGCTTTCTCAGCTCTATCCAGACAAGCAGAATGACAAAGGGAGGCGATCTCTTGAGGATTTTACATTATAGATTCCCAGCAAAGTTCCACCTCTCCTCATGTTTCATTGACCTGCTCTTACATCATTTTGGGTGGCTGTGACCACTAGGAGCTAGAAGGCTCAGGCTGCGTCTTGAACAGGCTCAAGCATTTCTGAATTTTGAGACCCTGGCAACAGCATTAAGCCTGAAATCTCCACTTCTCCACTTTCAAAATGGGAATCCTAATCCTGGCCATGTCTGTCTCATAGAAATACTGCAATTATCCCATGAGTCACTGTATAAGAAAGTGCATGGTGACAAGGGAGGTGGCAGGTATCCAGACAATTAGCTGCATTGACAAGATTGACTATAGTTTTCACTTGTCACCCAGGTGTTTGGCATCCCATGTTGGTGGGGATGGAAAAACCAAAGGAGCAGAGAATGGAATAAGTTCCTTGCATGGTTCCACCGCATGCTTTTGAAGTAATTCTCTTTCTGTTCCTCAGAAGAAGAAACTGAGTCTCAGGATGGTTGTCACTTCTCCATCCTCGTGCATTCAGGAAAATGCCAGTACAAAGGATGGAGCCAAGATATTGACAACTCCCATGTTAGCCCTTCCGATACCAACAATTATAGCAGTTCAGAATGGTTTACAGAGCCAGGTGCTTTACGGAACAGACCCAAATATACTCTCTAAGCAGTTGCTGTACACAGATGAGATTGGGTACCACTGGTTGTGAGTGGAATGACCTTGGCTGATACATAGAATCATACTGAGAGA